>NW_026534329.1:3294783-3308239 GCF_026225885.1 Hylaeus anthracinus | reverse complement strand
TTTTTTTTTTTTTTTTTTATTTTTTTTTGAGGAGAGAGGGAGATTTGTTGTTCAAAAACCACTTGAAATCGAACTCCTTATTGACGAAGGAATCTTGTCAATAAGACCGTTTCGCTGCCACGATAGAATAGCTAAGATCACGTGACAGCGATACGTTTGACATGTTTTGAATAAAAAGAAGTGGGGCAAGGAGCGACGAGAGGGAAACACACGCACGTCTTTGCTATACGTGATTCGATTGTGATGCGCGCGGGTGTTGCGCGTACTCTTTGAGCTCTCGCGGCCGCCGATAACGGGTAATTAAAATGTTTTCAATCGTTTCGTTCGTTTTTCGACGCCCTACAATATAGTCCCCGGATTGTTTACGGTCTTCGCCTGTGAGCGAAACGAATAATCTTTTTCAAGCGTCTTGACCCCTGGCGTGTTGCAAAACAGTCGTGTCGACAGAACTCGGCTGGGTCCAAACCGAATGACTTAAAGTCTCGTAGACACTTTTCTCGATCGGATTGCCAAATATTTCACGTGTTACTGAATTGAATAACACATCGAGACACATTGACACATTGTATGTAGGAGTCTAAACGAAAAATAAGGCACGTGGATTCGAACCCACGATCCTCGGATCCTCAGGTTCGCGGATCGCGGATTTACTTACGCGACCAATCCCGTACCCTACGTTTCGTGTTCTCGTTTGACTCCTTATTGTTGGGTATGGGAGGCGCGGATACTACATGTACGCATAGTGATATAATTCGTGAAAATTTGAAATAGAACGCGGAGAAGTCGTGCGATAATAGTCAGCCTTGTTGCCGCAATCGTTTCTCGAATATTTCGAATGTATGTGTATAATTATATTTTTTGAACGTGACTATCTCGACAACGATTATCTCAAGCGATGTACGAACTCTTACTTGGTTGAATCAGTCGCGAACTTCCTTGAGTATGTACACCAGTCAGTCGCATGAATATTCGCACCCTCTATGGCTATTCGAGAAATTTGTTCGAATCAAATGGTAGACTCTATGTTTTCGAGTGTACGTATGCTCTCCCTCGATTGTTTCCAAACAAAATGCTGTTTCGAAAAACAGACACTCTCGACCTTACGTGCAAATAAAATCGTTTAACCGCGACACGGTCACAGCGGAGCCCGATAACGGTCCAACGTTGCGAAACGTTTTGTTTCTTTCTTAATTAAGATACGTCAGATCCACCCCCAGATGGTTGCGCCTACACAAGGAGACATTAATAATTATCTCATTAGCGATTGCTGGACGCTTGCGTCAATCGACGATCGAGACGTGTTTTCACTGGTTTGAAAATAAAGGAGGCCGCGTCGCGAGCAAACAAACCAAATCGTGGAGGATAACGGGCAATTAACGAGGAGGGGCGGGGTGCTTGTCGCTTATTGCCAACAATTCGTTATCAGCCTCCTACAACCGGACTTTATGCACTTCCGATTGCGTCCGACGTGAATTGTTTGCCTCCCTCCTCCCTCTTTCTCATTTGGTATCAACGATCTCCTTGTATTTCTCGTTGTGCTCGACTCAGAGATGGGCATCGTTCATGGGTAACCAAACTTTTTAGCCCAAGGGTCGCACCAAGTTCCAAGGACCTAGCTACTTCGTCCATACCAACGTATCGTCGAAGCAACAGATCCTGATAAAGCGAGAAAACTCCTTGAACTACGACGATTAACGTACAAACGCGTTCGACGATCATCGACGTTACATCGTCATCGATTTAACATTTGCCAAGTTATTTGTTACGTACGATCGACGCGCGATCATTTGTAGCAATTGAACGAATATCTACGACTTAAGATACGATAAAAATAGAAGTGCATTCTGGGTAGTGTACGGATTGAAATACGAGGGAACGATAACTACGATATAAACACGTTTTGTTGGATCTAATGTGCCGGAGCGCGAGAAAACGGGGATACTTTTTCCTTAATTAAAAGATAGCGCGTATCGAAGGAGAAAAGTGTCTCAAGAATGAAACGCATTGCTTGCGCGAGCATGTATGCACAGAGATATCGCGACAAGTATGTCCTTTCTGAGAAAACCGATACAGAAGAGCGGCTAGTAACGTTAAAAATAGAAGGAGGAATATAATTTTAGAAGCTCCTATTTCATCGGAACGAAGAAACAAAGTTTTACGTTTCTTCTTTCTTATTATACGTGCAGAAATAATCTTAAAATCCGAGGTGACTAGATGGTGACCGGTTTGCTTGTAGGTTAAAGAGATCGAAATGTCTGTTATTCAGGTTGTGGCAGTGCACTTTGAACCCACCACCTTCGACGCTTACTACAATGGATGTTGCAACGGAACCTTCTGGCCACTGTTCCATTCAATGCCGGATAGAGCGACCTTCATCGCCGAGCACTGGCGCGCGTATTCCGCTGTCAACCAGGAATTCGCGGCGAAAACGGTAGATCCAACCGCGCGATATTAATCATTTGCCCTCCAAGAATCGTTTTTAGTACCGGTAACCGACTAACTATTAGGTCGTCCCGTAAGTTCGTGCCGAAGACTGTGTCGAAGTTTAATAAAAAACCACAGAAATTTTCTAGCGACGGTATAATGACTATCTGAGAGAGGTGAGAAACTATTGCGAAATGAGACAGATTATCTTTTCTTGCGACACTGAAGAGTATGTTTCATATATTAATTTGAGAAATAGAAGTATAAATGGCACGAACTTTTAGGACGACCTAATAATTTAGCTTACCGAAACAGTATCTTGCTTGAGAATTAAAAGTACACCTATCCTTCGACATAGACAGTCTCGCTATACGTATCATCGCGGAGTGCAAAGAATTAGAATTCCGCGGTAAGGTAAGTTCGACGATGTAGAACTTCCGTTTTGCGTAGGTCGGTGCACTGGAACAGATCCACAAGGAGCAAGAAAATCAAACGAATGGTACACCTTTGGTCTGGGTGCACGACTACCACTTGATGTTAGCCGCGAACTGGATTCGGCAAGCTGCTGACGAGAAAAATCTCAAGCTGAAATTGGGTTTCTTCCTCCACATCCCTTTCCCTCCATGGGACATATTCAGACTGTTCCCATGGGCCGATGAAATTCTTCAAGGGATGCTTGGTAAGTGGTCCACCGTTTATGATTGGACCTTTAGAGAATAGACCGAGCTGATTATTATAGAATAAATGTATCGACGACACGTGTGAAAAATACAAAATTTACACAAAAGTGACTTTTTTTCTAGTATTCGAGGGTTTTCTAAAACTCTCCAGGGTTCTGTAAAAAATATATAATTAGTCGATCCCTCTCAATTTCTAAGGAGCTCTAAATCTCTGTTCGTAATATGCGGTCATCTCATTAATTCGTGCCACAGACCGTGTCAATATTAAATAGAAAAAGATGAGAAAATATTGTAAAACAAGAGAGATTATCCTTTTTTTTTTTTTATAACACTTAAGAGTATGTTTTACATATTAATTCGTGTAGCAGAGGCGTACGTGGCATGAATTCTTGAACCCTAAACCTAACCCAGACCTGATACAAGATGTCATATCAAACAGTTCTTGTCCTAAACGTAAATACATTTGCCTACTAGGTTGCGACATGGTGGGTTTTCACATTCAGGATTACTGTCTGAACTTTGTCGACTGCTGTCAGAGATGCCTTGGGTGCAGAGTGGATCGCAAGAACCTGTTGGTGGAGCATGGTGGAAGAACCGTCCGAGTGAGACCACTTCCCATTGGCATTCCTTTCGACAGATTTGTCTCGCTGGCTGAGACCGCCAACAAGGTGATGCTGACTAACCAGAAGATAGTGCTGGGTGTCGATCGACTGGATTACACGAAAGGTCTGGTTCACAGGCTGAAAGCTTTCGAGAGGCTCCTGGAGAAGCATCCTGAACACCGTGAACAGGTGATCACTCTGGTTCTTAACCCTTTATATGGCAGAACTCTCTGGGTATTTTTGTGTAGATGTACGTAGAAACTTAAATATACAAAATTCTCGCCCCTACCTCAGTGGTAACAGTGAGTAGCAGTGACCCATAAAGGGTTAACATGAAGATGAACTTCATGTTGGGAACAAAATGTGGGATTAAAAGTGTCCCACACTTTTGATGGACCGTAACGCATGGTGGGACACTTTTAATCCCACCTCGAAATTTTGCAATAGCTGCATGTGTATAGGTGTGATACGTTTATTAATAAAAATATAACAATTTTGTTTGACTTGAAACGCAATAAAATTCCTGTGCAACGTGGGTCTATTTTTTGACCTGAATTCCTGTGTCGCAAAGAGTTAATAAAAGATCAGACGTTCAATTGAAAACGATTCTTTGCAGGTCACCATGCTCCAAATCGCTGTACCGTCGCGAACTGACGTGCGCGAGTACCAGGATCTGAAGTTGGAAATGGATCAGCTGATAGGGCGCATAAACGGTCGGTTCACGACCCCTAACTGGTCCCCCATTCGCTACATTTATGGTTGCGTGAGCCAGGACGAGCTGGCAGCGTTCTACAGGGACGCCGCGGTTGCTCTCGTTACTCCTCTGAGGGATGGAATGAACTTGGTCGCCAAGGAGTTCGTCGCTTGTCAAATCAACCAACCGCCCGGCGTGTTGATCGTTTCTCCGTTTGCTGGGGCTGGGGAGATGATGCACGAGGCCCTGATCTGCAATCCGTACGAAATAGACGAGGCAGCAGAAGTTATACACAGGTACTTCGGAATCCTGACACTACAGGGTGTTGCAGAACTATAAGTACAAGCTTCACTGGCCGGAAAAGTTCATAAAAGGAAGGTTTCTTGTTTGCGCGGTGCCAAATCAGTAGTGAACAACGCGAACGCTTTAATTTATTTTTGATAGAAACGTAACGATACGATTAAATACTACAGACACTTTAAATGAGTAATCGATTATTTTTCAAACACATATACTTTTGTTGACCTGCACACAGCCTCCTCTTTATAAAGAAACGATATCGCATATAAATATTGAGTTCGATCCAGTTAAAGTTACTTAAATCGATACCTAATTCTGAAACGCCCTAAATGCGTCATGGTTCCACTCAAAGTGTGTGAGAAGTTTGTCGGGTGTAGCTAGGAAGCAAAGTGAAACGCTCAATGTTACGCGTGTATATTTTAGGGCGCTTACTATGCCAGAAGATGAACGCACGTTAAGGATGAATCACTTGCGACGCCGCGAGAGACTGTACGATGTTAATTACTGGATGAAGTCCTTCCTGCAAGTGATGGGATCTCTGGAGGAACACGACTCCGTTGGCGCTACGACGATGCAGCCCGTGACCATGGACGACTTTGACGACTACTTGAGCAAGTAGGTATTGCCGGAAGTACCTGATGTGCATGACTGGGCCCGACCAGAGCATGCGCTTCAACGGGAACCGATAATGTACGACTAAATTACTTTTTACTCTCGATCTGTTAATAATTTAACGCTACACACGAAACCTTCTCTGACGATACAAATTAATCGCATTTTAATGCATACTTTATATGGGCAAACTATTAATTTATGCTTAGAAATAACAGAAACTCGACGTATTAACAGTCCGTAACTCTGTGCGACTTTGAAATTATATGTATATATTCTACAATCGGAGAAAGTATTACGCTAAGCATGAGTTTGGGTACGTCGCAGCGTTGGGATTATCAGTGACTGTCTGCTGCGCCAAGTGCCAAAGTCGATTCTAAACAATAAATTTCGCTCGAAAAATGTCGCGAAATAACCGGTACGCACGTATTTTATCTCCTGAACATCCATCCCGATCGCGACAAAATTCTTCCACCGTATCCAATGTAACGAGAATGAAGATTCCTTGGGAGATTCAATTTTAACGCGAGAACGAAACGATGCGTGCCTAAGCTCACGGATGCGTCGCCGTTCGTCGCACAACAATTGTGGAAAACAATTATTCTCTGGTCAGACAATGCGATTATTTATGCTTGTGGAAGACGGCGGGCCCGCGCGTGCGAATGCGACCCGACTCATGTTGAAAGCCGGGTAACGTTCCAGTGATACCACATGTCCCCTAGGTATATTGGCGATAACCATAAGTTGGCCCTGTTGCTGGATTACGACGGTACCCTGGCGCCCATCGCGACGCACCCTGACCTCGCTATTTTACCTTTGGAGACGAAGAACGTTTTGCAGAGGCTGTCCAACATGTCTGACGTGTACATAGCAATCATATCGGGTAGAAACGTGAACAACGTTAAGTCGATGGTCGGCATAGAAGGTATTACGTACGCTGGCAACCATGGATTAGAGATTCTGCATCCAGACGGCAGTAAATTTGTCCATCCCATGCCGGCTGAACTGGAAGGAAAGGTGGCGAACCTGATGCAAACCTTGCAAGAGCAAGTGAGTATCGCTTTGGTACCATAGTCTCGCATGGAACTCTTCAGGCTTTCGCAACCTACGTTCTTGCGCTTAAATAGACTGTTAACGGCTTCTAGGTATTTCAATTTTGAGACATGATATTTATTTGCCACAATTGACTTTGCTAGATATTAAAAGGTGAACTAGTACTATAGTAAATAGTAAAAGTTCATCAGCACTCTGAATACTTTTTTATCTTGGTCACTATTAATACCTACTTGAGGTGCTGAATCGTATTATTCTCCAACCACAAACCCCAAGCTGTAGAAGATTTAAAAAAGTTCAACTATTGGGTTGTCCAGAAAGTTCGTGGCAGTTTTTAAGAAACATTCAAAGACACGTTTGAATTTTTATATGTATTTATTGAATTATACATGTATCATTTTGTTCCACAATTTTTCCACCTTTTAAGGGGATGTCCACGTGTCATTTGTTTTCAACCATTCCGATATATTCAGACCTGTACCGCTTACTAAAAATCGGCATGGACTTTCCAGACAACCCAATACAACCTGTCTGTGGGGTGTACGTGAATTTAACGATGACTTTTTGTTTTAGCTTTGTAGGGATGGAGCTTGGGTAGAAAACAAAGGCGCACTGCTGACGTTCCATTATCGCGAGACCCCGATGGAACGTCGGCCACAAATGGTTGAACAGGCGAAGAAGATCATCGAGGACTCGGGTTTCAAAGCCTGTTCAGCGCACTGTGCCATCGAGGCGAAGCCCCCAGTGGAGTGGAACAAGGGACGCGCTTCCATCTACATCTTGCGCACAGCTTTCGGTTTGGATTGGAGTGAACGTATCAGAATTATTTATGCTGGCGACGACGTCACGGACGAAGATGCTATGAGGGTATCTAATGTGTCTCGCTTCTTTCTCGATGGAAAACTAAGTTCATTATTTAACTTTTAAAACAGCATTGTACCAAGAACATTGTAAGATGTATACAGTCAGTTTAGTACGATACTGTTGCATCTTCAATGGTTACTACCTACTTCAGGTACCGAATCATATTATTCGCTATTTTAAATTGGTCTTCTGATAAGTTTAAACTGGGAGACTGGAATTCTAAATGGCGTCTGGTTGGTAGTCAGTGGTTTTTTTTTTTTTTTTTAAAGAAAATATCCTTCTGTCCTGTCAGTTTAGTTTCATCGATTAATAACTTACATCGCTGATTCTGCTCTGTATTACATACTTGTACATACGATTACTTATCCCCCACAGGCGCTGAAAGGTATGGCAGCTACATTCCGCGTCGCGTCATCGCATATAATTCGCACCTCCGCAGAGCGACGTCTGCCAAGCACGGATTCCGTGCTGACGATGTTGAAATGGGTGGAGAGGCATTTGAGCAAACGCAAGCCGCGCAACAGCGTCGACATCCAATCGAGATTCCGCCGTAACAGTGCCGGTATTACCATGGAAATGTCCTTCACGCCGACAAATGCGATCCTAGAGTCTTAGGTGACGCCGTGATATATTCGTTACCGTATCGACTGTGCCCACGGAAGCAAACGTATGCGTGTCACAGGCATATAAAGTACTCGTAGAGTAAGACCAAGTTAACGAGACGGAAGAAATAGGAAGAAAAGAAGAAGGGAGTTTCTCTTGCAGGTGGGCAGAAAAACGTCGCGTAAAATGTACGTCTAAATGCAGATACGATGAAAATCATTCACTGAAAAGTCGAGTGTCGCGCGTTCTTCTTTTTTGAGAGATCGAATCGAACGAGTCGTATACCTACTTCCGGAAACCTCTCATCTCCGAATATATAACACGGATCACGCGAATATTAGCATAAGCCAAAGGAAGGAACTGATCTTGTCGATCCAGAACCAAACCATTTTTATCAACTACTCAACGTTTCATCGATGTATCTCCGGTAATCTGTCGAATGGCTTTAAAAAAAAAAAAAAAAAAAAAAAAAAATACAAAAAAAACCAAGTATTACGTGAATGGTATCACAGAATCTCTATTTTTCGTGCATCAAACGCGAACATATGTTCTCTTCTCCCTTTTTTTCGTGGCGTTCGCTGTATAATTGTCGCATCGAACAACGTTTCCGTTGGACGCCTTAGTACTTAGCTACAGTTTTAAGTTACCATTGCTCAAAACGCTACAAGATGCTCGAATGCATTGCGTAAACCTTGTCTGAAACTGTCTACTGTGAATCTTTATATTTCTTACTAATTATCGAGACACGAAACGGATTAGTAATGACTCATTATTATTATTCGCCGCTAACGAGAGAAGAGTTCCACGTCACCGCCAACGGGTAAGAAAGACAATTGTATTCAAGATTACATACCAATTGACTTGTTCAAATTTCTTGTTTCTAATCAAACTTTCCTTTTTGCCACACTTCGATTCAAATCGCTAACCATTGCGTCTACTTTGTTTCATAAATTTTACCAGAAGCTTTATCTTTTATTCTTTGTTGCGAGTACGTATACTTTGTTACAATACTCGTACAATTTGCATGTTGTATTTATATTACTCAACGATGTAACGAAGGCGGATCGAGAAATAGTGCAGGTGATAACATTATAACATACTGATATGTATATTTTTTGTTGTTGTTAAGAAGTAAACTGTTAAGTTCGATGATTAGTCGATTTTTTTTAGTTTCTTTTTTTCTTTTTTTTTTTGTTCAATTATCCAATACGAGGCGCGAGAGTCGCATTCACTGTTTCAGTTACTATATCATTCTGATATAGAGATTCTGGAAACGTACGGATCGTACGCGTATAATCGAACTCTTCCGGTGTAGAAGATGTTTGTATGCGAAATATTGTTGATCGGTATGCCGCAGTGAACGCCCGTGGGCATTTAATATACATTGTCAATAAACACAATTCTCGACACTGAAAAAGTTGAACGCGGACACTTCGAACGTGTACTATTTACACAAACATACCCACACACACACACACACATCTGTGCGCGTGCATACACACGCAATTAATCCTTTGCGAACGACCATTTCTTATTACGAACGTTGGAGATATTCAAGAAAATTAAAATTACTTTATGTAAAACTTACGATAAAAATTACTTTAATACCGTAGCGAAAGGTTACATCATCCAATGTATATTTTATTTTAATTTAATGAATCGTTACATACGTATCAAGGAAAAACAAACAATCTTCTTTCTGTGGACGTATTCGTAAAGAATTTTCTGATGAACTCCCGAAACAGTAAAAGTATGGTTGTACGGTATAGACATCGTCGACAAAGGATTAACACTTTAACTACCCGCCTATTTAGAAACACTCGACAACTCGGAAGAGGATTTTCTGCAATTAATATATACTCGTTTAGGTTGACATTAATTTCTACGTACTGTTACTAGATATATCAAAGTACTAGTTTCCTCAAATTGTAAGTATTGGTTCCCGTAGGCAGACACTGGAATCAATATAATCGCGAATAGGCTCTCGGTAGATAAAGTGTCGTGTCATCAGCGCACATACATTATACAAATACATACACGCAGATAAACTAATTGAAACACGGACAAATTTTACACATTTTCTAAATAGCGTAAGTCGCATAAGGATTCTTTATCCCACGTCTCTGCCTCGTTTTTACCGAGAAAGGGAGAAGGGTCGGAGTAAAGACAAAACGGAAAATCGATCATTTGCAGCCGTTAATAGCGGTAATGTTGAACACATTTTTCATCGTTCCTTTTTATAATGGCATCGAACGATGTAGCGAGAAAGGAGAAACCTTTTAGTACCGATCGGTTCAATGCGCACCAATATGAGATTAACGAGTCTGAAAGGACACTTCTTCGGCAACGATCGCAACTATATGCCATTTCAGTCGCATATAAAGAATAGTAAAAGGAATTTCTGTGCGCAAAAGCGTCTAAAAAGGAAATAGAGTTTATAAAGACTTTTCTCACGCGTACCAAGAACCAGCGGTGAATTTTTCTACAGGTTACTCGCTCGTGTCCTATCCAAGAACTGATGTATATACGTAATAATCTATGTTAATCTTCACGCCACTGGATGAACTTTTCATGTACTAGCTATTCAACTCTGTTACGTGTCATGAGTTTGAGCGATTGAAAGCTTTGCGTATGTCTTCGATCATCGAGAAACATTAAGACAAATATTATTGCAAAAGACAGATAAATTGATAAATTCTTGTCGAGCTTTTCTTCATTGTTTTTAGGTTTCTTTCGAGTTCGTTACATTGCAACGATGAATCGCATACTCGTATGTAGTGTAATATAGAGTGACTCGCAGTTTGCTGACGTATTTTCAAAATTCAACGATGTAACGATACTTTTTTTTTTTTCATTCAGAATTCGGTTATTTATCGAACTGCGATATAAAAAGTTCGGCATACCTTCGTTATAAATGATGTTGGTGATAAAGCAATTTATACATCCCGTGTCACCCTCGAAACGATGCAACTTTTGTATAAAGAAATTTTATGTACAATAATTTGTTTAAAGCAGAGCAATCATTACGAATAATAATTCCGAAATTTCTCTGAAAATTCTTAACGAGTTTTACATATTCTCTTTTAGAGATCGATAAATACCCTCCCCCTAATTAAAATCTCTTGCTTGTTTGTCGCTTTTCAAACACATCTACGAGTCACTTTGTGATACAGTCGACCATTCATAAAATTCAAAACATGTATACGTGATCCAGTTTATATTTTTAAGAACGAAAGTTTATTGTGGTGCATATATGCGTGTATTTTTATATGTAGAACCTTAAAATTTAACACGACGAAGATACGACGAAAACCTGAAAAAATAGCCGCACGAAGTGTTGTAGAATTATATTAGCAACCTGTTTCTGTCCTGGACATACGTTTCTACGGCTGTACTTAAAATTAGAGCGATGCGCATTCCTATCGTCACCACTATGAAAAAAGAACAAGTAGAAGGGACTGAAGACATTTATTAATATTTTTTTTCTTTTCTTTGTGTTTCTTATGCTACCGTTAATTAAACTTCGTTCTTCTATCCGCAGCGCGAATTCACGTAAATTCCTATCGATTTTCCGTGCGATTCTGACTTCCTCGCTTTGTTATTATTATTATCCTGATACTATCTTCCTTCTTTCGTTTCTTTCTCTTTACTTTAACGTGTATCGTCCACCTCCGTAGACGTGGTTCGATTAGAGTGTAAGTACATTTGCAAACGAAATAAACGAAACAAAATACATACATATAGAAAACAAAGTGATGATCTATAAGTTCTAGTGTAGTAGTATTTTTTGGTGGTTTGATCCTTGAAAGAGAGCTCCGCCCCTAAAGAAATCCAATTACGTATTTTTCACCTTGGTATTTATTAGTCAATTATTATCGCTAGTCAATAAATAACGGAAATCAGTTTATACGAGACGGATGAGAAACTACTATATAGAGCAAAAAACGAAGAGTCGACGGGGAAAGGCGACGAAAAGAAAACATTTAGAATCACACCGCACGGCGATCGTGGAGAGAAACACAATTGTATTAATAAGAAACGATTATCCGATGTCATATCTCTTTTTGAAAGTATGTAAAACGTATGTGTATATATATACAATATATATATGTATAAAGACATGTAAATGTTTATGTATGTACACATAGAGTGTCTTATAACGTGCCTGTAAGAAAATTCCATGAAATGAAAACGAAAAAAAAAATGTAATAATAATTGAACTACCTACGTTTTGTATGAGTACTTAGTTTTTACCACGATATACATTATATAAACGAATGGTTACATATGTGTATACACACACACACGCGCGCGCGCGCACTCGTCAGAGACAGAAGCACAGGAGTACATACAGACACAGAACGCGCAAGATTTTTCAATCAAGTAAAAAATATGTAGAGCCTGTTGCCGTGGTTGTAAACAAGAATTAAAAAAAGAAAAAAAAAATGGAAACAAAATTGCAGAAATAAACATTGTTTATAAACTGCGCGGAAACTATTTTCTTCTTTCCATTTGATTTTCATCGTTGCTATTCCCCCAACTACTTCTGCCCAACCATACCTGGCCTCTGGCTACGTTGGAATCGTAAAAATAGTAAACGAGAACAAAAAAATGGTTAACACGATACTTATTTTCAGCGAATAATTACAATCGATGCTTTGCATATGTATAAAAATTAAACGAAGTTTTCATAGTAAATATAAATATTAGACGCTTTGAAGTTACTATTGTTGTAAAAATATATTTACCTCGAGAAAGGAAAATAAAAGGACGAAGGATTATGGAGTTTAAAATTCCCACTAATTCTAAATTCATTCTTGTCACGATTTTTATAGTTCTTAGTCATCAAGGATTTCAGTGAGAATTTTCGCTTCGTTCGATTTTTCGCTACATTCTATAAATAAATTATTAACTTTCCTGTTATCCTATTATTCAACCGGAGCTTCCCTGATTCAACCGCTAGATGGCGCCATCGGCGAAATTTAAATTTTGCATCTATTAATCGCCGAAAAACATTTATAACCGTTTAATTTCAATCGAAATCGTATCAACACTGGTTCTTTAATGTTGCTAATGATCTCTACCATCTTCCACGAGTACCAAGACCAATTATTTTTACGCAAAAAGTTAATAAAAGTTAATTTTTTTGAATGTCGCAAGGATCTATACTATCCTTCACGAGTCGCGAAAGTTAATAATTCATTCGTTAGATGTAACAAACAATCGAACGAAGCGAAAATTCTCACTGAAATCCTTGACGATTGCTTAAGAACTATAAAAATGGTGACAAGAATGAATTTAAAATTAATGGGAATTCTAAGCTCCATAATCCTTCATCCTTTCACTTTTCCTTTCTTTCATATTATCCCTAAAAAATTCGAGGTCAATATATGTTTACAACAAATCCTCGATGATCGTTTAATGAAAATCGAGGTCCTAACAGAAATTTTTTTTGAATGTTGCAACGATCTATACTGTCCTTCACGAGTCGCGAAAGTTAATAATTCATTTATGGAATGTAACAAACAATCGATCGAAGCGAAAGTTCCCTCGTTAGTTAAATACCTAGATACGTAGATACATAGTCTTATAAAAATACGTACTCTTATAAAAATAAATAATAT
>NW_026534329.1:3290344-3294773 GCF_026225885.1 Hylaeus anthracinus | reverse complement strand
CTCTTATAAAAATAAATAATATATAAATACATAGTCTTATAAAAATAAATAATATATAAATACATAGTCTTATAAAAACACAGGCTGTCGCTCAACATACATAGAAAAAATAGGAATTGGAAGTATATTTCGACTCTCATTCCCACATGTTCCAGGTATCCGCAGTCCTACGAGAAAACTACCCCTTCTACAAGAGTATATCTCCAGATGAAGACATAGCAAAAGTTTGAAACCCACGTTTCTTCTTTGGTACGACTTCAGCCGTGTCCGAATCCGTGGCATACAAATTTCGGCAAGCTCCTCTGACAATGACACGCTTTGGGAACGGTGGTCCACGCCGATATCGCTCGAAATATCCAAATATTTTCATTAGAACTCTGCGTGCCGGCTGGAAGAGAGGGTGGGCCCGTGCGATTTTCACGGTCGTTCCGGAATCGTTCGTGAGCTTTTACAGGATTCTTGTAACAGGAAGGACCGGCATTTATTAGCAGGGAGTGCTCGATGTGCATGCCTTGGAGGATCTGGTCAATGCCGGCAGTGCCGTATAAAGAGCCGGATTACACGGTGTCCATTTCAGGGTGTATAAGGAGCTGGTGTTTGCGGTAAGTCTTCCACGGAAGAGAGACCCACGGCTCTCGGCCGCGCACAGCTCGCCAGGGGCATTATCTTCGCTGTTTTGCCGATTCAATTGTGTGTGCGAAGAAAGGCGGCGTTTAACAAGAGTTTAATAAAAGGCAAACAGCCGGGGTCGTTCGTTCCCTTCGTCCTCCTTCCTTCTGACACTGATTCCCTGGCTCTCCCTCTCCTCTCTCTTTCTACCCATCCACTCTTTCAACCAATCTACTCCTCCCTCTCTATCCACATCTCGATTTTTCCCCTTTTCTCCCATCTATCCGTCTCTGCTTTTTTCCCCTCTTTTCCATCTACCTCTCGCTCCAGTCTCATCCCTCGCGAGTTTTCCTTCGCGTCTCGTCCTGCTCCGGTCCCTCCCGTTCGAAGGGATTACGCAGCCGGGGCAAAACACGAGGCTTCCAGGCCCCGAGAAAAGGAAGAAAGGAAGAAAAACGCGAAAGGAAAGATTCGAGAAATAAAAAGGATCGCAGCTGCCACGCACGGGTGGTTCCACATCGAAAAACCGATTCGTTCTCTCGATGCTCTCCTCTATATCTCTCGAAAATCCGCGCGGATAGACGCGTTTTCGTTTGCCAGCGCTCGCGAGCGCGCGCCGGTCTAGCCTGATTTTCGTTTTATGCGTGACCTCGACCGTGTAGCTGAAATCGTATCGAAAAGAAAGGTACTGCGTGCGGCTCGGCATTTGTACCGATGCGACACGTGGATATGAAAAAAAAAAAAAGAAAAAAAAGATTGAACCAGGGAAGCTTAAGGGGCTGTTCTGGTTCGATCCCGTTCGAAGAATCGATTTTACAACCATTTTTAGATAGCTTGAAATGTTGAATAAATATCCTGCAAAAGGGACTTTTCGAAATTCGAATAATTTAGGAAATCGTAGAACACCTTGAATTAGCGACCGTATTTATAGGTATATTTATAGGTCCATTTGGATTTACATGACGTTACGAACGTATAATATATCGCGTTTTACTTGAGCCTTTATTTAATGAATTTCTCAATAGTTGTTGAAATCTAGGCGTCCATCTTGATCTTATATCATCTTACAGAGAATGAGCGTCTAAAAAGAAGAAAGCTTGTATTGCCATACAACAGTTAAAGACGAACTTCATAGAAGTTCACTCGAAAGTTACAATAAGTTTCAAAGCGACTAATTACTTATAAGTCCCGCTAGTAAAGAAAGGGTTAATGCCGAAGATTCTATAATTCTCGCAAATTCTTAACTCCCTCGACGAAGGGTCCATCGACGTGCTCTACACGAAGCTTTCCACGCACAATATTGTCTTAAGACAAGCTATTTGTTATCACTAGACTACGGATCCTTGTGCAAAATAAAATCTTCGCGAACGTGTCTACAAAAATTGTACCTAAATAAGAATTTATTTTATTCTGCAAATATTATAAACATAAACTTTATTTTCAATCTTTTTTATGTTCTTGCAAATTGTTTGCATTTTGTAGGTTCTCGCACATTCAACATTCCTGTAAACGCATAAAGATCCGCAGTCTAGTTGTCACCAAATATCCACTTAAAGACCCTGTGAATTTCATAAAGATCCGTTCGATACGTTATTTAAAAAAAAATTCATTTAGAAATGCCTCGCATCACCTAGTCCAACGTCTAATTAGTGTTGCTCTCAAGGAAACGTGATCTACGATCAAAAGACAATTGTAAATAGAAGTGTAGATCGTCGTTTCGTAAATTCTGGCGTTAGAGTTTCATCGAGCACGTTATCGTGCTCGTCTCTTAAACATTTGATTTGCGCGGCTGGGAAAAGGGTAGTCGAAGTAAGGTCAGTAACTCGCCGGAGAGCCGCCGCAGGGTTGGCCAGGATCGATCAGCTCTGATGTAATTATCCGAACGTTGAATTTTTTATCACGGTGAAACAATAACGTATTTTCAGACCAAACAACATCGCACACGCCGAGACGCAGAAAGCGCAGCGTTCGCGTCCTCCGCTTGTGCTTTCTGTTTGCGTAACGTGTAATAGAATAATCTGCGTTACGGGAGCGCCACCGCGGGGCAAAGCACGGCCATATATTTGTTTTTCGCCGGAATTCGCGACCGTCATGCCATTTCGACCCGATAACGCGCGATCCCGCGTCCGGTTTTACGTTATAGAATAATAACAGACGAAAATCCTTTCTCTCCTCTTCTCTTTGTCACGATACTCGGACCGTGAATATAGATCATTTTTCTGATAAGAGAAAAACGGGCCAACGATGGATATCCTTTCGGGAGGAAAAAGGATTATTTATTTTTCACTTTGTACACACTTTCGTAGACATGAATTTTTGAATCGAGTTTTCGTGGATTAGACTTCTTTGGATTTGATGAATGTAATTTAACAGAAGTGATAGCACCGTAAATACTTTGAAATATTTCCGTGTTTTGAGTAGATGTATAAAAGGTGGATTACATGAGAGAGAAAGGATATGATACAGTAACGAGTTCTGTATTAAGTGGTCACGCGCAGTTACGAGACCGAAGAAAGAATGATTTTTGTGATTTTTTATTCAAACATCTAAAGACATTTTTACGAAAACTGTTCGTGAATATGATTCGGGATAAAACGGCAGACGTTTTAAGAAGAAATGATTTTCGATGGAAATTCTTTTCAAATCGTCTACCATTTCGTCCCGAATCAATATTTCTGAAAACCGATCCTTTAAGAACTAGATAATTTAATATATTACACGAAATTTTTTCGTTTTTTCTTTTTAGATGATCCGAGATCCGAGTGACAATGGTCACCGGAAAACGCTTTTCTTGTCAGGAAATACTGCAAAATACAGAATATTTAAGCATCGCCTTAATATACAGGGTGTTCCCTGACATTATTTTTTATCGTGAGAATTATGTTCTTCAAAATATGCTCTTTTAAATACGCGAACAGTTCATGTAAAAATGTCTTCAGTTGTTTGAATAAAAAATTACTTTTGTAAGAAGAATTTTTATATCGCGTACAACCTGACCCGTTTCATTGGCGAACATAATTTCATCGTACGCGTTAATTTCGTGGACGATTCGCGTTAACGTAGTCATGTGAAAGCGTGAACGTGATTAAGTAGCAGAAACTCGTGCAGGAACACTTTGGCGATTGAAATGGACTCCGCGGAAATGTTGGTTCGCCAAGGCAAAGTTTCGGCAGGGCCTTCGGGGCTGAAAAAAATAAGGGTAATCCAACACTACATGGAAACCACATTGCGCTTTGCCAAGCACAAGTCGTAGAATCAACAAATCCGCCGGGATTAGATAATATCCCCCGGGATTGGTGGCCCTTCGTTTATCCTCCGTCGAATACTGAAGGGCCCGCCTTGTTGTCCCATCGGGTTATTGGTATCACTTAACGAAATCCGCGCCGAAATAGCTTTAAAAGCCCCGGCTCGCTCGTCGCGAGATTCAAATCGATTTTTCAAACCATTACCGCGTACTGTTGGCAACGGGGTAGCCACCCTCTGAAGGCATACGCTGCACAAAATTATAGATAGAACTACTGTTACGAGTACTTGGGAAATCAAAATTCAAATTTAAAACGCAGGTAGTTGGTACAAGCATATATTAAGTTGTCCCAAAAGTTTTGTTTTGTGACTAGCACTCAGTTATTCTTGTGGGACAGTGTTTATGTAAATAGACAACCTAATTTCTTAGATGTTGATGTAACAACGAAATGAATCGTACGCAATTCAATAATGTGACATTAGACATAAAATATCGTGTACGTATTAATTATTAGTGAAATGGAAGAAACTTTTGGGACAACCTAATATTTAGCACATTGGCACAATTTTGTCCCGA
>NW_026534329.1:3248352-3290334 GCF_026225885.1 Hylaeus anthracinus | reverse complement strand
CCCATTTCTGGATGACACGACGCGGCGATCGAGATGCTAGAATAGAAATACACTGCGTAGCAAAATCTTTCGATTATCCATAACATAAAAATTGTCAGGTAAATAGAATTATTAAGCTCCCCCTTGAAATACCAATCTTGAAGTACCAATCGTTAATATCACCAATCGTCGTCGACTACTCTCGATGCGTTCAAACCTCTCGAAAACAAATCTCGAGAATTCTCGCATTATTTTCCACCAAATCTCCATTCACCGAGAGTAAACAATCGCGGTCCGCGATTCACAAAAGATCGTAGGAAAATCACGGAGCACAATGAGTGGCTACGACAGAAGCCTCCCGCAAAAAAGGTACCGGACCACAAAAGCGGGTGGCCCACGTTGCGATACATATTCGGGCAAGATCGAAGTTGATTTCCCTGCCTGGTATAAGGCCATCGGTTGCCTCGTTTTTTTTCATCCATTTTCTCCCAAAAAACGCGCTCCCACCCCCGCCCGAGCTTCCATCATCGGCATCCACCCTCCCGGTGCCACTCGTTATTCCTTCTCTCTTCGTGGCGCGGGCACACGTCGTTTCCCTCTCGTTGTATTCTTTTTTTTTTTTTGTTTTCAATGTTCGAGGGTGGTAGAAAAGGGGGCGCGGGACGGTTCGAGCTACTAAAAAGAAATAGGTGAAAACTGTTAATTGGTTCCGCGGTGAAAATACGACGCGGTGGCCGGCGGCCAGCTTCGATACATTTTAAAGCGCAGCGCGAGAGCACGTGTGCGTGCATGGGACACGAACGCAGGCTTCTCCCGTTGGACAGACGTGTGCGAGCGAGCGTCAAGGCGTGTATCATGGCCAGAGCACGTCCGGTCCAATTATGGAAAATTAATTGGCGATCAGTGACTCGGGGCGATATGGAAACATAGTTCCGCGTCGAATAAACTTCCTTTGTGATTCCGATCAGCCTTTGACAGCGGTGTAATAATTAAAGTAATTAACGTACGAGCCAATAAATTCGCGATCGTCGCGCATCGCCGCGCACCGAGCGCGTGATAAACAATTACCGTGTTTCGGGAGGGGTGCGCGTGAAAACGCGACGATGACGAGGACCGAACCCGCGCCCGCGGCTTTTTAGGCTGAATTGCTACCTTTTGTTTTGCACGGACATCGTTTCGTGGATATAATTGTAGATTGCGATCGTTTGTTCGTTGTATTGCAAGACCTGCACCTGGAAGTCTCGGTTAATATGAAACGCGAAGAACCAGGCTTATTCAGCTTGCAATTCTTTATTAGGACTTTCTAACACGCTGCAGACCTAGAATCGAACGAGAATTCTATTATTATTTATATGGACCACGATATCACGGGGCGTGTCTGGTTTAATACGAGCTACAACGTTTGAATCTGCATCGATCACAGAGTTCTGCAGCGTTCGGCACGGAATTTTATGAATATTCGTGACGCTGTGTAATCAAAGTAGGGCTGAACCGTTTGTAATTCGGCTAATCGTGAAGGTACTAATCGCTTTATCGATTGTCCGTTGCGCGTCCATTACGATTAGTCCATTAAAATACAGTTATCTGAATATTCGGAATTTGAACGGTGCTGGATTACCCACTGAATATATCCCAGAGTATTGGATAGCATTTCATAATTGTATTTGAAACTGTCTAATGTATGTACGTTATTGTTAATATTTTACTTTCGTTTCAATTTTTATTTCTGTATCCGTGTGTTTGTATAAATGCCCGCAGCCTGATAATGATACAATTATGACGAGTTCCGTATGGATCGTAATCAATCATAGGCAATGGCATCGCGTTACCAAAATCATAGTGCTACTGGTGAAATTGGAATATCGCGAGATGATATTATTATAATAACAAACAATGCCTTAAAGCGTTTCATTCGATAAACTGAGGCAACGATTGGCCAGCGTTGTGAACGTACACGTGTTTCGAAATTTCGATGAATAGAATCGTCAAACTATACAGGGCTGGAACGCATCGTTAGCTAATTTTTCTCTTTGGCTAAAACTATGTGTAATGTTTAAATGTATTCTGTATGTTGGAGTATTATACTCTATGACGCTGTGTTACACTATGTTGCGGTATGTAGTACAATGTATAAATGTTTGTATTCATATTTGATTAAGTTTGTCCTATCAAGTTACCGAACAATTACAATTTTCTACAAATTTCACAAGCTTGAGCCACTCGAACAATTTAAAATAAATAAAACATTCGAATAACACGGAGCCCTGAAACAATTTTACATACTCGTGAATCTTTGCACAATAGTGTCATGCACGTGACGTAAACCATTCGTCCTGTAATATATATTCGTCGAACAAAAGCAATGGATCGCTGCAGCAACCGATTCCCCGAAAACCACCCTAGAGAATCGATAATCCCTCGGGAAGGATAATCCCGATTCGCATAGGTAGGCAACGGTGTGGCTCTGCGTCAGACTCTTATGTCCTCGAAATCGTTGCGTTCCGATCGTTTTGATCGAACTTTGTTATTCATGCGCGTTCGCGCACTTAAAACCGGATTTTGGAATCCATTAAGAAACAGGGAACACGTTGCGAGATAACAGGACCTGGAACAGATTTCACACAGAATGAGAGTCGAAGTAAAAATGCGATTAATGTGCTAAGCGTTAAAAAAAATAAAATATAGTACGCTTCTCACATTTCACGCGAGATCATTCGTGAGAATGTATTAGGTTGTCTGGAAAGTCCATGCTGATTTTTAGTAAGCGGTACAGGTCTGAATATATCGGAATGGTTGAAAACAATTAACACGTGGACATCCCTTTAAAAGGTGGAAAGTTGTGGAACAAAATGGTACATATATAATTCAATAAATATATAAGTTGTCCCAAAAGTTTCTTTCGCTTTATTAATAAGTAATACATGCAGAATACTTAATGTTTTATGTTACATTACTGAATTGTGCACGATTCATTTTGCCCCATTACTGTTACAACATGAATATCTATGAAATTAGATTGTTTATTTATATAAACACGACCACATAAAAGAATTGAGTGCAACTCGCGAAAGAAACTTTCGGGACGACCTAATATATATCGAAATTCAAACGTGTCTTTAAATGTTTCTTAAAAATTGCCACGAACTTTCTGGACAACCCAATATATATCTACGCACAATTTTCTTCTCCAACTAATCAGACCGATTCCTTACAGCAACCAAAAAGTTCTTTCTATTTCGCAAACTATCACCATGTAACAATGCTCTCGCAATTCCTTTTATAGCGTTCCGAATAGAACCCTTTAGAAAATAGTCGGTTCAACCATTCTCATCGCATTTCCAGTCTAAACACAAAACGAGACACTTTAAATTCATTTCGCTTGCCCTTCGCAGCTCGTTCGCAGCACGCATCCATGAAATCTCGGCTGGACAGCGTTCGCTGGAACTGGTACCAAGCGTCGTTTCTAAACCATTCGGTAAGGCCGCTATTAGCACACGGACAACAGCGCGAACCCGGTGAAATCTGCAGCCCGTTTTATCTATTCGCCTTGGTGCTAATGAAATTCACGACTCCTGGGAACAAAGGGAGCGTCTTGGACGGAAACGTGATGGAGGACTGGCGTGTTCACGGGACCGTGCACATCGGCTCGATGGCGTGCAAGTTTCATGGTTTCTCCAAATCCCGAGGACAGTCTAAACCGGTGGGTACATACACGCACGGAACCGTGGGGGATTCGGGTCGCGATTAACGTACGGATTAGGATTAAGGTTGGCACAGATTTCGCTGGCGGACTACGAAATCGAAGTGTGCGCGGGGTCTAACCCGGAGCCAGCCGTGGCAGAGGGGCGACAGGGGGCCCCGACAGAGGCCAGGGGGCCCGCTCACAATGTCGGGGTACGTGCGCGCCCCTATGAAAAACCTTTTCACGCTCGGTTCTCCACGTATCGCATCACGATCCTCCCCACCTCGAGGGCTCGAGAACAATCGCGACGACAGTCAATGCACATTACAACGGTTTTATGTTATTAATACGGACGCATTGGGCGGGATTTGAATAATTGAACAGATCTGCTGGATCAACGGTCCAACAAGAAGGAGAGGGAGACGGTGAAACGCGGTCATCGAGATGGCAACATCCGTGTTTGATGTTCGACATGACGACGCCTTGGATTTAAAGCTGCGATTGTCGTACGATAGTTCGTGGTGCACTTAAACGTGGATCTTCGGATATTTTTCTAACGATTCTTCTCTTATCTCTGATATCAAGCACAGCCAAGCGTCCTTTTTGAATCTTAGTCGGAGAGATTGATGCGATCTTCTTGCCGCAAATTTTTCTGCGATTCGTATATTCAGGTGTTTTCAGACATAGAAATTTTGTACCTAAAATTGGATGGAAACTGCGCGGATAATTGCGAACTCTGCGGGGTCTTTCGCGTGGTTTCTTAAGCTGTCCGACTTGGGTCCGGCATTCTCCTTGGACGGGAGCGTCAGCGATTGGATATCCTACAGGGAATCCAGAGAGTTGTAAGGTAAAGGGTTGTAAGAAGCGTCAACAGCTCAAGAAGCAAACGACAAAACAGCTCGGAGGCAACCAGGATAATTCGCAAGGCCGGAGTCTCCATTGGCTTTTTGGTGACCGGTTTCTCTGTCGCGGATCGCTTCCACCACCTAAAGAGGCAAGAAGGCGTCCAGTCAAGTGTAACCTGAACTAACGAGTACGCTCACCTCGGTATGAACCGAGGCGGTCAGGTACGATTTGGCACCCCCCGGCAAGCTTCACGAATCTAACAGAGGGAAAACGACCGTAAGGGAGGACCCATCCACTTAGCACGCCGCTTAGACGTGAAAACATCTGTATTGTCGACGCATTAGCGTCGGGGATTCATTCGCTGTGATTACCGTGGAAATTGTAATCTTCGCCGTCGAAGCACTCCCGCAGCGGAAACTTTTTGAGGTAGCTGTTCCGTACATTTATTTATTGGGTTGTCTGGAAAGTCCGTGCCGATTTTTAGTAGATGGAACAGATTTTATACAGAATGAGAGTTGAAGTAAAAATGCGATTAACGTGATAAACGTTAAAACAAAATCAAATATAGTACGCTTCTCACGTTTTATGCAACGTTATAATTCGAGGTGAGAATGTATTTGGTTATCTGGAAAGTCCATGTCGATTTTTAGTAGGTGGAACAGATCTTATACAGAATGAGAGTTGAAGTAAAAATGCGATTAACGTGACAAACGTTAACAAAAAATCAAATATAGTACGCTTCTCACATTTTATGCAACGTTATAATTCGAGGTGAGAATGTATTTGGTTATCTGGAAAGTCCATGTCGATTTTTAGTAGATGGTACAGGTCTCGATACATCGGAATGGTTGAAAACAAGTAACACGTGGACATCCCCTTAAAAGGTAGAAAAGTTGTGAAACGAAATGGTACATACATAATTCAATAAATATATATAAAAAGTCAAACATGTCCTTTGAATGTTTCTTAAAAATTGCCACGAACTTTCTGGACAATCCAATAATAAAGGATTTTAAACTTCGCTCGATCGTTCTTTGATCGAATACAAATCACACGAGCCTATTTCGAACGAATTATCAACATACAGTGTACATCATATTAGGTATATCATATTAGGGTCAAAAGTCGTGCGTTTTTTACGTTGCTTCATTTTGTGCAATTTTTTGAAGTCGTTAAAGTTACTTTATATGCAAGTGCCATAAATCATTTTGTAGCTTTCGAAGAGCTCTTTCATATTTAAGTATTAGCTGCATTTATTTATTGATCCTTTTAATTTTCTTTTTTGTGTTAGTAAAATTCGAAGAAATAACTAAGCGTATCCTTGTTCCTTTTTTTTTTTTTAGAGAGAAACGACGATACGTTAATGGATTTTCATCAAACAACGGCAGATTATTCCCGGCCGTGTGGTCATTTTGATTTTACAAGCGTTTCTTTGATGCGAACGTAGAGAATGGCTGCCTTGACCCAGGGTGGGCAAATATTTACATCCTATAACCAACCGAGCTAATCCTCGTGGAACTCGACACGGTGTTGCGGACTTCCTCGGATAGATAATGATTTTTTTCCCCGCAGGATTCGGCTTCTTTTGACTATAGCCTCGAGGCTATAGACGATTCGAATCCCGTCAGAGCCGCGAGTATACGATTTCCAAGGGAGAAACAATATTTACGGTATACGTTAAGAGAGGCACGGGTTCCTCGGACCCCTTCAATCCAGGAAACGTCGCGCGACTATACCGTCCGAATTATGTTTGCGGTGCCTCGCAAATGTTCACACTTTACGGATCTCTTTGACTTGTTCCGCGATCGTTCCTTCGTTTTATCGCGGTCCGTTGGTGTTACTCTTTCTCGAATCCCTTTTAATTTTTTCATTGGTCACACGATCAGAATTCGTTATTAAAATTTACATTTAAAAATCTACCTCTAACCTACGCCCAGTTGAGTGCGTTCAGCTGTCACGAAGTACCTAACTACATACTTGCATAAACATTACAATAATCATTGTACTCGCGTGTGTTTGTTTCTATACTTTCTTTAATAAAGTACCAAAGTTAAATTTCTTCTTTTATTTTACACCCTTTACTCCCTTCATTAATCCTCACTGGAAATAGGAATATTTTATTTGTGGTCGGATTTGCTCGAAACTTGGTCTTGATGCTCTTTGACATAATTAATCAAACACCTATTTCGGCATTTAAGAAACATCAACCACTGGAGGGGTGAAAAGGGGTTGCAATTCCTTTCAATTTCTTTTATAATGGATATCCCGTTCCTTTCTATTAAAGACAATTTAGTTAGGAAATTTTCTAGTCCACAACATCGAGTACATCTTCCGCGGGGCGCAGCTAGTAATTAATATATTTGGAAATGAATTATCAGTCCATGGAATAGAAATTGAATTCATTAATGAAAATACGAATAAAATGACTCCGAGTACGAATGCATTACTAGATCGAATAGTGCACAAATAGACTACACTTAATAAATTCACTTACGAATTGTACAAGTTAAATATAAACTGTGTCATCATAGCATCCCTAGTAATGGCCCAAGTTTTTGAAGGTTATTCCTAAAACTCTGTGGAATTCCATTGATTATATCTAAAGATCTCGTTACATGTTCGCAGCCATTAGCTCGATATTGCTCGCGATGGAGGATCGTTCGTCACGAATAATACTGATTATACTATAATACCAGGTCTCGCCACGTGGAGAATGCGGCGAGTGGAGACCCGGCGGGAGACGGAACTTTGTTTCCTTCGATTTCCTAGTAGCAAATATTTTCAAATAATACCAGTTACAGAAATTGTTAAAGTACTGGTTAAAGTTGAAGTACGTGCGCCAAACGACAGACGTAGCCACCCGGCTGTGCCGAAGCCGGCAATGCCTTCGCGGTATTTTCGATTTCTGGAAACGGTTTCACTTCGCGAATTGAACGTTGATCTCGGCAGGTGGAAAAAGAGCTCGGAATGAAAAAGCTCGAAACATCGGGCACGATAATCCCGGCGAGAGAAAACGCGAAATTATTTTCAGAAACAATACCGAGCGATTCCGATCGCGCCGAGTCCAAACGCAAACACGCTTCCTGGGAGCATGATTAATTCGGTGAATACGATTCGCTAGGCAAACTCGGAAAGCTCTGTAATACGGCGAGACATGTCTGTGATCATCCGCTGTAAATACGTTTCCCTCCCACCTCGTGCACGTCCTCCGTTTCCCGGCTTCTCTCACCGCCATCCCGCGTCGAAGCCCTCGCGAGGGGGTGGCTGAAAGGGCATTCTGTCGGCTCGACGTTCCCTCCATCCCCCACCACTTTTCTTTTTTGTTCACCCCAAACCATCGCTGTCATCAGGAGATTGCACCTCCGCCTGCATCCTCCCGGAAACCATCGTCGAGTCTCGCGCTGGCGCTCTCCCCTCTCGTGTCTCTGCGCGCCTCCCTTCAGCTTCCGCGTTTCCCTCTCGTCGCGTAGGGGATGATCGTACCGATGGTGGTGGAAAAGTGGACGGGGCCAAGCCCGACCACGCCCTGCCCTCCGACAACGTTCGCAAAACTTCGCTGGATGTGTTCCGAGGGTGTCTCTGTCGACGACACGGGGGTGGCTACCCGTACGTGGATCAACGGCGAACCTAAGCGCGCCCCCGAGAGGTCAACGCGTACACCGAGTCGGACCAGTCGGTCGGATATCGTTTATCTCATCGGTGTCACCGCGCGACCCGGACCTCTCCTAGGATTAATTTCGTCCTCGTGGCTCGGTGAAGCTAACGAGACCTGGACGCCTCGTCGAATCGTTCGGAGTGATTTGAACTCGACGCAGAAAGACCACGGAATCACCTTCGATTACTTTGCGATTCACGACAAAGTAGACGCGAAGGGACACCTAGTTTACGGATAGTTTCGACAGGAAGTCGGAGTTAGTGCATCGGTGTCCGCGATGGGCCAGGAAGGGAATAGATAAAGTGTCGCATTCCGATTCCGGTTTCGCGTGTAACACGAGGCGTCATGAGATATATCGTATCGAGGGAAAGACGCTGAGTGTCGTGATTTATCTTGGACATCCCGATCGACGACGTTCCCAGGAAATAATAATGGTAGTCCCGTCGCGGAGTATAGACTCTATGATACATTGAACATGTAAATAGGGGTACATCTTTATATATCAAAGTCGATTGAAACGCGTAGAGGAAGGAAGAAGTTCATGGACTCATCAGAATTGCTCGTTCTATTCCGACAATCTTGTTACCATTCGTCCAACAGCAAAAGAACCTGAACGTTGTTCGAGCAGCCTGGGAGACAGCGAAACGAAGGATGCTTTTAAATTCGTTCTGTAACCGTCACCCCGAGAAACGATCGTGAAGAAAACCGTCTGCGAAGTACCAACGTGGAAGTGAAGTTTTCGAATCGCTAAGATTTCACTCCCAAAATATGGTAGAGAGCACCTACGCGAGTGATTCGCCCAGATCGCGTTCTCCGATGACGGAGCCGTCGAGTCCTCTTCAAGATGGTCCAGGAATATCCGGTTACGGGCATCGGTATCTTTACAACTACTCGCCGGAGAGCCTGCAACAGAAGCTGAAGGCCAGCGACGAGCAGAACAATGTGACCGGGAGGCGACACGAGCTGGACTCGCGCGAGAAATCGTTCACTAGGAGTCCTCTGAGCTCGGACGAGGCGCGATTCAGACCGCGAGAGGTCTCGAGACCGAGCCCTTCGGCCACCATGTCCTCCCCTACGTCAGCCTTCACCATCGAGAACATCCTGGCACCCAGGCCCATCGGGAACATCACGCCCACCAGCACCAGCGGCCTCGGATCCATCATTCAGAACCCCGAAGCCGTGGGCTCGAGGGCCGCGACGGCGATGCATCCTCTTCAGCAACAGATCCATCACCTGGCGTTCACCTCCGCCGATCTCTTCGGTGAGTCGAATCGAACATCCAATGTGAAATGAATAATCTTACGAGCTTGCGTGGGTACTAGTAAAATGAATGACAAATGTCGCGGCCTCGAGCTGAATTATCATATGATTTGCACTTTGGTTTTGGAATAGCTTCCGGACGTTGAAACTGTCACTCTTGAATGGAGAAACGTGAACCTTGTAGATTCAATGAGCGAGAACTTAAATCGATCTGTAGGAATGACGAAAACATTTTGAATTCAAACGAATTTGTAATGTGGCTTGTCTGCGACTTCCGAACAGATCAATTCTCTTTTCATTTTATAAGAGCGCGTTAATACAGGCCGAAGGTCTTGAATGATAGAAAAAACAGTTACGTTCAACGCTATGGTACAGAATAATTAAAATTGACGCCTTTAGTTCCAAACGTACTCATGAAAATGAACCTAAAATTATGTCCTAATACAATCGGAAACCGTATAATGTAACATTTGCGTTAGCAGTTAGTTTTGCAATCGAGATTCAGGAATTCTGTCCCAGGCTTGTTTTTAACACCTGATATTGAAAATTAATTTTTTAATTCCTCAGTGAAAATCTCTGTCACCCAGAAAAAGGTGAGATCGTACACTATGACGAATTAATCTGAATAGGGTTGCAATCAACCCTATGGGTAAAAGAATAGCTAAGATTTAATGTTAGCGCAAGAAATAGGTGAAATCCTATACTACGACGAATTAATCTAAATTAGTCGCAATAAATCCTACGGCAAAAAATAAGTAAGACTTAACGTTAGCGCGAGAAAAAGGTGAGATTTCACGTTGCGGCGAATTAATCTTCGCAGAGTGTGGGTCGCGACTAATTCGTAAAGGCTTCCGAGGCGTCCAACACAATTTGTGCGGCGCGAGGCGAAATCTCGTAGCGGAAAAATGAAAGAAGGCGTAAATCCTCGGAGGCTCGACGCGTTCTGCAACGAAATTTCCTTTATGCCCTCGGGGGGGCTTTAAGTATTTCACCCGCAAGAGTACCGCGCGCAGATTGGGGATGCGCGGGCTAAAATCCGCAATCCGTTTCGATCACGCGCGAACGATTTAGCTCCTTGCAGTCCCGTCGGAAGATGAAAAAAAAAAGAAAAAATGAGAAAGGAGAAATATGCAACACCGTCGAGAAAGAGACCGACCGACCGGTTGAAAGCACGAAACTCGCCCTTCGCGCATTTTTATGCGGAGACGTCGCCTCTAAGCAGCTTTCTTCGAGATTTTAAACCAAAACATCCCTTGGGGGCCGCGGCCTTCGAGTATTTTTCGTTCCCTTGCGCCGAGGGCAGGATTGCAAAGTCCTCCGACCATATTACAATTTCAACAAATATCGACGGATGCTTTGCAAAAATATTTTTACCTTCGAATTAAACGCTGCACGTTTTTATTGAGCTGAGATTGTACGCGTTCAGATGTTCGGTGTCCAAGGGGGATGCGAAAGGAGGAAATTTATGTATAAAGATAAAAATGGGAATTGATGTAACTGTGTAGTAACTAGGTAGAATGATTTAGAATTGTAATCGAGTTCTGTAATAATTATTTCGTTCCTGAAACTTTTCTTAATTACATTGGTTGCTACTTACGAACGTTTCCGAATATAAAATTGCGTACCTTTGGTATATTTCAATTTTGATTTACGGTGAACACACGTTGAACAAGTTTTTGAAAAATGAAACTGTGATAGACGACGTCACTGAAATGAACTCATATTACATAAGAAATGTTTGCTTAGACCGAACAATTTTGAATTATTACTTAAACTGTAATGTTGTTAACAAACCCACAGTATTCTCGATGTTTAAGTAAGTTTGTTGATTCGTCCTTCGAGTTCGTTTTTATAGAATAAAAAAGTAACACGACAAATCTAAATGTTGTTAATAAATCGCTTGCAATAATCGTCCTCGTTTAGAGTAGATCAATACTTTCTTCCGAACAAAGACAAAGTCTTTGGTATTTATTCGGATACCTGCAAGCCTCCCTATGTATGATACTTTGACCGAATGAAAAATTAGTATCGACAGTTCTTTTTAATTTCCAGCCGCAGCGTACCCAAGCCTGTATTCCGGTGGATACGTGGCGGCTATGGCGGCCGCCGGTGTTTCGCTTCACGGTCAGCCAACCTTCTATCACGCGGCCCATCCTTATCAAATAAATCCAAACGCAGGATCCGTGGGACCGATGGCGAAGAGAAAACGTCGCCACAGAACAATATTCACCGAGGAGCAACTCGAACAACTGGAGGCCACCTTCGACAAGACGCACTACCCTGACGTGATCCTGAGGGAACAACTGGCTCTTCAAGTCGATCTCAAGGAAGAAAGGATCGAGGTACGTCTCGACAATTTCAACATTTCTTCCACTATCGTCTTCCATAGAAAGTAAAATTTAATTTTGCATTAGGTAAAACACTCGGTACTTGAGCACATCTCAAAGTGTATCGTGCTTGAATTCGACTTTGACAAATAAATGTTAACTTAATCAAAGTAACAACACCAGTCCTATAAAATACGTGCAATTTTAAATGAATTACGAAAGAAATATAACGAAAGAAGCATATTAAATTAAGAGGATTTACCATTTTTTACTCAAACATTGTCAAATTTTTAATTTGAAAAAAGTTTCAATTAACAACTCGTTTCTAACGACTAGAGACATATGCCAGCTGGCGTTATCCTACTGGAAAACAACGTCTCGTTTGTTCGCTAATTCTGGTCGTCTCGTGCTGATTGCTTTCTCCAATTTGTCCAGTTGAAAACGTTCGTTAGAATTCGTAGCATACCTGTAAAAAGAATGAAATCAACTTCCGAGAGACGAAGTTGTCTATTTAAATAAACAAGAGTGCAGGTCGCGGAAGAAACTTTCAAGACAACCAAAAATACATGGAATAAGAAACACGAGAAACGAGTATCCCTAAAAATGATATCGACGACGACTCGTTCGGATGCCAGAAGTCCGGTAATCTCGAGTCTTCGACGCTTTTAAAAAAAGTTGTTTTCTCAAGAATTTCACGGCAAATGGGAATCTCGAACCGCCATCGGTAGCTACCTAAACTGACAAATTGCTGTCTCGAACCTAAGAGAATATTAGTCTTTCGTCTGACAAACATTGACCATTCGGATCGTTCAAACTCTTCGGGTCCGGAGGCATAATTTGTAGCGATGACAAAACGCTCCCTACCCAACGGGGACGTTCGAAACATTCGTTTGTCCGTTGTTTGTCGCCTTAATGCACCGCGAGCGACGGTGGTCATAAGTCTTTCATAAGGTCGTTGCAATTATTTGAGCGGGCAGTATTTATCGGGTGTCGCTCGATTCGGACCAACGAGGTGCAAACTAGATTAAAAGCTTTGCCGATAATGTGTTTACTTCAATTATACATATGGCCGGGAACGCTTGGTGAATCAAATCGCACGCGTGCACCGTGCGTTTCACGAGTACAATTTATAGGGTATTTACCGCCTGCAAAGGTTTACACTGCACGCAACCATTAATTCGTTGCTAACTATCGGATCGTATCACATATTTGTAGCGTTTTCTCGACTTGATCGCGTATTACCGTTTTCCCTGCCCTTTTACAATTTTCACCACGCGCGCGTCATACAGCCCGCGACAAGTGTTACGAATTGTTTCTAAACACGGTTTATCGAACATCATCGGATGTTGCCGTATTTTACGGAGCACAAGACGCGCTATTTTCTTCGAAAGATTCCCTCCAAAAATCAGGTGCGTCTTACACTCGAAATTAACCCTTTGCGCTCGACAGGTCGCTATTAGGTTTCACGCAGAAAATCTACGATACCTAACGTTTCTTTAGGTTTAATCATTTCTTTGGAGCTCGAAGTGTCAATAAAATGATTGTCGGCGAGGTAAAGGTGACCTTATTCACAAATCTAGATAGCTCAGAATTCATGGCAATAGAATGCTAAGAAACATCTCGAGTTGCTGGTAGATACTAAAAAAAAAAAAAAAATAAAAAAGGCCTCGAGTGCAAAGGGTTAACACGTTGGTCGCCGCGTCACCCAGAAACGGGTGACAGGACTTTTCATTGAGAAACTGAAAAAGAAAATTTCAAAGGTGAGACTTCAATCAAAATAAACGTGGATAGGATTCCTGAGTTTGACGAGGTTGAGAAATTAAATGCTACGACAAATGTTACGTTATCTAATCTTCGATAGTCTCGAGATGAAATTTGAACGTGTTAATTCGATGGCAGTGAAGACCATCTTATATATGAAGAAGACAACGACGACGAGGAAGAGGCAATCCAGTAATAAGAATGTTATTTTTAAAATTGCTTAAAAATTAAGTTACATCTGACAGTCCGTAAATAGAGTAGTTCTTTTACTTGCTTAGAGAAAGATCCTGTCACCTGTATATGATGGTAAATATTTTAAACAATACTCGGATAGTTGATAAGATATCGCAGCCGTTGCACGAATGTTTGTCATGGTTGAAAACGGTTCGGCACTCGACAACGCAGCGCGTTGCTGGAAGGATAACTGAAAGGACTTAGGACGGTGTCATTGAGGCTGGATTGTCGAAAGAACCCTTTTCCAGCGCAGCATTGTAGTCCTATTTAGAAGGATCGCGAGGAGATTGATGCTCAGTTTCAGTTTACTGCTTCTTTCGAGGGCAAATGCCTTTTTTGTGGAAGAAGGGACTTTTTGTAAGATCACGAAGGGTGTTCTTAAAAGGGTAGTCTGGTCTAAATCGTCGAAGAAATCAATTTTCATCGTTTTCTATGATTCGTTTAATTTTAGTTTGAGAGAATATGTATCGATAACCTGATTGTTAAAGTTTGAAAAATTTACAGAGATATTTCGAACCGAACCGATTGACATGAAAGTTTGCAGTCACGTGAGATAATGGCCTGTAAATTAGGATTAGCTTTGTACGTGGAAAACTTTTTAGGTTACTGGAAAATAAAGGCGCTAAAAAGTGACATACTTTCTCGTGGACAAGGCTGCATTTTGAATATTATTTAAAAAATTTCTTTTATATTTTTCGACACAATAGCGCGGCACAATATGTTACTCGACAACGAACGACCATTAATACTTGACAAAATTCCTACAAGTGCTCGAACTACGCGCAAATTTTTGTATAAATATTCAAACAGATAGGCTTAATAATTTTTGTTTAAATTAATACATGTTTAAATTAAAGTTTAACTTAAAATATTTATGTAAACTGTTTGGTCAAATTCTGTCAACACGTTCTAACTTAAAAAAATTCTGTGTTATTTAACCCACGGGTTTGTAATCTCGTGGACTGTTGTATAACATAAATAAACCTGAAAAGTGCATGCACCGCCATAAAGGTATTTCGTGACTCAAAGCTTGTGTAGTCGAAAGTATACGTTTATAGTCGGAGAATAAAATAGCATCAAACATTTCACCTCGAAAGTGTATAATTTACGTTTCGATGAAATATGATAAATGTTAATAATAAATTGGAAACTGTTGAGTGTATTTAATAATAACGTGACAGAGAGGGTTTAATACATTAAAATCAATTTCGATATATCGGGTTTTATCTACGTTAATTTCAAACGCAAATCGTGCTCAAGTTACAAACATTACATTACAACGTAAAATAATAAGCTTCCGAAGCTCGAATCGAGACATCTTAACTATCGAGACTAAACGAACATCATTTTTCTTTTTCTAGAAATAAAAATCATTCGGATCCTACACTTTCGAATCATCTTCATTCTTCTTCGTAGTTACTACAATGAAAATAAAAATGAAAAATTTACAAGTTTGTGGTCCATCGATCTTTTCCTGAAAGAACGTTACAGATCGTTTCTCGAGAACTTTACAAAAAGAACGATTATTACAAAGTCCGTGGTGGAATCTTAGAGTTATTAACGCGTTAATAATTAACAGCCGTTTCTTCTTTAAACACCGAACGATCGATACGAAGTGGCGATAACAAGTTTCGGTAGTTAACGTAAAAGCTGAGATCGAGGGAAATTTCTACACTCGCGGCCGGACAATTTGCTGGAACAATCGTACAATCCCAAAGTCATTCACACTTATCGCCGGCCGACGGACCACCCGCATCGTCGGCTCGGCCAAAGAAAATCCCTGGTCTCGAGAGTCTTTAAAGACTTTGAAACAACATATACCTGCAGCGCACCTGCCGCAGGCCGAGGTAAGAGTTTCGGGTGTTTGTACAGAATTAGTGGAAAGGCGACTTTTCAGACGGGAAAAGAGGAAAGAGGCGGAAATAAAGTAAAGACGTGAAACAGCTCGAGAGAGCCTAAAGCACTCCATCCGGTGTTTGGAAAGAAGCACGACTATTTACCCGTGCGACGGTCTCTGCCGTCTCGCGATTGCACCAACGAAATGCAGAAACGCGGACGACAGGTGCCGAGCTATAAAAGCAGAGACGTGAAAACAGTGATTACAGGGACAATTTATTTGGACAATTTATTTGTACGTGAGATTTTATGGTCGAACCACCGTGAAATGTTCGTCCGGGTAGGAAATAGAATTCGTGAGATTCGAACGAAGAGGATCGTAATTCGATAGTTTGAGAATTAAGAGGAAAGCGTTCTTTCATTAAAGAAAACAGAAAATAATTAGGAGAAGCGTTGTCTTTGATGTAACAGAGATGGATAGAACGTGCACAGACGTACGATTAAAGTGTAATTTATTAAGAGATCAGTGCAGCATCCGTACCGATGAAAGTCTATCGCTAACGGCGGTAATATCGATTGTCGGCCTTCACTTAAATCGAGTCAGACAAGCGTGACGAACAAATGCTGATTTCAAATGTGGGATGAAGCCTTTTGATCTTCGTCAGTTCCCTCGCCTTGTTAAGAGTCCTCGCGATGAATACGCCGACGCGCGGGTAAACGGGGTTATCAATTAAACGTCGCGTCAATTCCACTGGAAAATAACCTCTCGATAATTTTACGATACAGGTAATAATAACGAATTTATGCTCGACGAGCGCGTCGTTGCGTTGCTCAATATAATTAGAGGATAACCCACTTAAATGAGGCAACTAATATTTCGAAATCTAAGTATTTTATTTACTAGCGATGTCACGGTGTTCTATGTATATTCAATATTCGTATAAGAGGATCACAAGAAGACTTGGACGCTTATTTTAAAGAAGTTTCTTAAATATTATAGATGCAAAATTGTTTGGTTTTTAATTGCACGAATTCGATATTAATATTCGCGTGTATAAGAGGATCAGGCCTTTGACATTTATTCGAATGAAACTTCTTGAATATTATAGGTGCAAGATTGTTTGGTTTTTAATATTTTAAGTAAAAGAAAAATGTCGACGTTGCACCTGTCGATGTACACGAATTTAATATTAACTCTCTTATACAGTATATTTATATACTTGTGTGTATAAATGAATCACAAGAAGCCTTAGATATTTATTTGAACGAAACTTCTTAAATATTATAAATGCAAAATTGTTTGGATTCTAATATCCCAAATAAAAGAAAAATATCGACGTTGTACCTGTCGATGTACACGAAATTCGTATCATCTCTCTCATACAGCGAGGGAACTCGAGTTGGCAAACTTCAGACAGTTTCACTGCTGGCGACTTGTTACAAAAACAGTTTCCTGGATAGGAATTTTGTACTAAATAAACGCAACCGTCGAGTTTACCTTAAGCGAAACGTTTCTAATTCCAGGTGTGGTTCAAGAACAGGCGCGCCAAGTGGCGTAAACAGAAACGGGAAGAACAGGAACGTATGCGGAAACTTCAGCTGGAGCAACGTCAGCGTACCGACGACAGCGTGCCCACGGCTACGGTCAAAGTGACCGACCATCTGATGCTGACCAGACAGCAACAGCAACAACAACACGAACAAGACACCGACAGTTCGGACCTCGAAGTGGCGTAGTTGGGATATTGGCGTTGGGCTTGTAGTTTTTGACCGGCTGTCAAGGAGATCGAGATCCGTCAGGTTTCCCTCCCTCCCTTACTACACGGGAGGGGCGTGTAAATACGGAATTAGGGTGTAAATACGTTTGTACATACAGCTTACAGTTCGATGTGTATAATAGGCAGTGAAATAAATTATTGACTCGACATACGAATCAAGGGATGTTATTTAATTTCCGTTCGCATTCCTTCCATGCGTAAAGCATTGCTCTTTCAGCGACTAAACGATGTTTTTATTAGTGTAATTTTGCTAGTGTTCGAGAGGAATAAAAATAATTTCTGTTGTTCTACGTATTTCTCTTTCAAAATTCTATTCTCTAAAAGTACGTCATTTACGTCATATTTACATTCGAAACGTAGTGCCAATAAATTAAAATTAATCTTCGACCGCGTACGTTGATGTCGCTCGCAATATTTCCCCCAAAAAGAAACGTATTACGAGCAGAATATTGCGTGCACGTCAATCTCGAGAAGAAGTATCGTCGTACGTATTCGAGTGGATCCTGGCTGAACGAGTCGTTTCCATTTCAGGACACCCGGTGTATCCCGATGTAACCTCGTTACGGAAACGGATCAGTGATTAAAATCCCTCGACAGTTTCTCGTCGTTGTAGCCGAAGTTAGTTCTACGTGCCTCGACGATTATATTATTAGTATTGTGCGATAGGGGCAAGAGACCACCCGGCTGAGTAGCGCCAACTCATGGACACCGTAAGTTCGCCGAGTTCGAGGCAAGTTCCGGGTAAGTACATAAATCCCGAGGGCGACCAGAGAACTAAGACGGTTCTCTGCGGTGCAAGTTTAATAAGTTCTGTGTCGCCGCTGCACTGAGACCTAAAGACGATCGACTTAAACGCGGCTACTTTTATTCCCGCCGTTTGGAGAGCCCTTTCCGCCATCGATTATTCAACGTCGCCTCAACTTCCCGTTTCCAGCACGGTTCTCTTCCAACTTTTCATCCTTGGCGTTTAATTACACTTAAATTTCGCTATATCGGTCAAATTTCCAAAGGAATTTTAACCGCGAAACGAAATGGGTGCGCATCGGTTTATCTGTTCGTTAAGTGTATTTAACATTACCGATTCAGAGACGCATCGATTTTCGCAGCAATTATTCCTCGAGGGAAAACAAATTTTAAAACGACATCGCCTAACAAAACCGCAGCAAGCAATTTTGGAAGAATGGCCTCGTGTCGGTTCGAAATTCATACAAAAAGAATTAGTGCGTTCAACGTTTTTCTAGTTGTACGATTAGATGCAAAATATTAAATTCGGTATTGTAACGGTTCGTATTAATAAATCGTAACTGCGCCAATATATATTTGTACTGTTGGAAACAGGTTCTTCGTACATTTTTCGTTATTTTTCTTTGTTGTATTGACTATTTAAAGGAAATGGAGATTTTAAATTGAAATTGCGACAGGAGACTAACGACACGTTAGTACCCGTCAAATAAAAAATATGACACAAATTAATTGTCTTTTATCCTTCTAATTACATCTCCCCTTAAAAAGCTACAAATTACATGATTCGTAGTTACAAAATACGATTACGAATAAATCATATCACAAACAGTACTGACTCAACGAAATCAACGAACTCGATCTACTATACTCACAAAGATCCAAGGTTTTCTAACGAAAGAAAGAAACTGACATATCATTCAGCACCCTTGCAACACATCTTATCAATCGTCCGCGTGGTTTCCTGTCTCCTGTGCTTCCATTTCTTCATCTGTTTCTTCTTCTCCTCGTCGTAGGGACACTCCACTTTGGTGATCCTCTTGTCCCTCTTTTTCTCGAATCTCCCGATTGGAAGGGCGGTGGGTCCTACCTCGACGACCTTTAAAATTTCGATGGGATTCACGGCGAACTGGCTGCACTCGGGCGAACCAACCGTGAGCACCAGAACCGTCATGAATTTGTAGAAGTACGTGGCTCGGAGTAAATACGCCGCGCCTTCGCCGTACGTAAACAGTGGCGGTCCAAAGGAGTTCACGTCGCACATGTAATAAGCTCCGCAAAACTTGAACACGCCCAGGCACGAGCTCTCGCACGTGAGTATGCCGAAGTGATACTTGAGGAACATCTGTTCCAGCGCTTGCCAGAGGTATCTGTTAGATTTGGAGTACAGTCTTCCGCAGATCGCTGGCAGAACCTTTGCCTCGAATATCGTCTCGCCTATCTTGAAGTGGCTCATCAGGTATCTAGGAAATAATTGCGTCTAGATAAGGACAGCTTTATTTTTTCATATGTATCTATGACTCTGTAGCTCTTTTTTGCATGCGTGGGGCCAATGAAAATACATACAATTGTGTTAAATTATTTTCTTCACATTTGTATCTAATTACTTTTCAGAAAGATTTAGACAGCTTTATATTTTTATATGTAACTTTGAAGCCCTTTTCTGAATGTGTGACGACAACGAAAACATGTACAATTTTGTTAAATTGTTTCCTTCTCAATGGAACCTATGAAAATATTCTAAATAAATTTCATGAAACAGCATATTGTATAAGTACGAACCCTTCTCCTTACTTTTCTTACAAACACACTTGACCAACTTATCCAACTTGATTGCCTACATACTAAACGACTACAGAAACGAACACGCGGTAAGGCACAACAGTATATTAAATACCTGTTCCAACAGTTCACGTGACTGTACTCGTTCTTGGTCGACTTGAACTCCGCTTCCAGCTTGCTGTGGGTGTAGTATCTGTCACCGCACATGACGATCACGTCGAGGGTCTTCGAGCTCCAGTACTCCGGCGCCATGATCCTGGTCATGCCCGCGCAGACCACGTAACAAGCGTATGTCTGCATCCCTCGGTTCTCCCGTTCGAACATCCCGTCACTGATGTGCAGCTCTCCCCACAGAGAGAACAGTTTGTTCGATTCCTCCACGACGTACTGATGCCATCGCATTTTACCGGTGCCAGCCTCCTTCGCGCTCTTCTTCTTCTGAGTGGCGGCCATGCACTTGGCCCAAATGATCTTGTACAGTTTCAGCCATATCGGTTTCTCGATCGCGTCTTTCGCGTCTCCCTCCTCTTGCTCGATCGTGCACGGATCCCGAACGTCCAGAGGATCGAACGGACAGTCGTCGATCGTCTTCCTCTTCGCTAGGCGTCGCGGTGGCTTGGGCGCGCTTCGTTGCAAAAGCTTCAAATTGTGGATCTGGCAACAGTGATGCGTGACGTGGTATATCTGGATCGTATAGAACTCCTCCTCCCACGATACTTCCTCGACTGGCTCTGGCAACTTGGGCGCATCTTCCCCGAACAACACCGGCTCCGGAGGTTTAGGCGCAGCCTCCTTAGCTCTCTGCATGTCCGACTTCGGGATGGCGTGCACGTACGCTCTCAACAAGAGTATCATCAGGTGGCGTCTGAGCGAGTTCCTCGAGCAGAATTTTAAGATGCAAGCGCGACCCGTGTCGTCCCAGTAACCGAACTCGTCGCATCGATACGGATTGTACAGGTACCAGAAGGTATTGTCTCTCCAGAACGCCAGGCAGAATCTCGTCGTGCGGAGTATGCAGTTGCGATAACGTATTTTCAGCTTGTCGAACCAATCCTCGATCTTCTTCGTGCCTCTGTGAACGGGCGCCCTTTGCTGGTCGGTGATCTTCTCCGAGCCGATCTCCAATCGAACGTTCATCAACTCCTTTCGTTCCAATTGCATTTTTCGCCTCAAGTTGTCCTCCTCGAAATCCCAGCCGACGCCTGTCACGATGGGAACGTCGTTCAATTCTCTGATCAGCTCCACCTCGATGCTGTATTTGTAATTGTACACGACGATGTCGTCCAGCCTCTGCTTCTTCTTCACGTTGATCGTACCGATGTGGGTGTACAGCATCCACGCGTGCTCGTAGATGTAATCGATGTTCGCGCTCCATGCGTACTTGTATCTTGTGAAAGTATGGTTCTATGTTAACTCTTTCTTTTTTCTGTTCTCATCAGCAACTCGAGACGCTTAGCATATTGCCGCGAATGTTAAGCTTGGATCAACTTCGAAAATGAGATCTCTAATTTGAGAATTGAGAATCGGGTCACCTTTGTCTCACCGAGAACCATTTTAGTGACTCTTCGAATTTTAACCCTTTATTTACTGGCGGGACTTGTAAGACAATTTTTCCATGGTACGGTATTAATTCAACTCTATTTGTGACTTTCAAGATCACAAGCTTCTTTTCGGAAACTTGTTCTCTGCATGATGATATAAGAACAAAGATGGACGGTTAGATTTCAAAAACTTTTGAGAAATTCGGTAAATAAAGGATTAAAGAAATCAAACTTAAACAAATATTGGTGGTGAACCCTGGCAACGGGTTAATTGGTACAAACGAAGCGAAAGTTAATTGTCGAGGTAAGGAGTCATTTTTTCCTGGGTCTAAAATTAGATATTTTACATTTTTGCTGAGCTTTTTAAAAATAAAAGACGTTCAACGTTGTCAAAGTAACGTTGACAACCCATTTCACGCATAAATCTTTCAGACATCAGCTTCTCTCCTTAAGTGTCGCTGTGGGAGTCTTCTGGTATCAGAAAATTTCATCTCGCCAAAAAATCTCAAATGTCATTAATAGACTGCGGATCTCTATGCAAAATCAAATCTTCGCGAACGTGCCTACAAAAATTGAACCTATATAGGAATTTATTTTATTCTGCAAATATTACAACACGAACTTTACTTTCAATCTTTATCATATTCTTGCATATTGTTTCCATTTTGTAGGTACTTGGACATTCAAATTTCCTATAAATGCTTAAAGATCCGCAGTCTGGTCGTTAAACTATCAGGACTCGAAGGTAGACAGACTTCCAAATAAACAAGGAATTACCTCAGCTGTGTCTTGGCCAAAAGCGCAACGACAGCTTGATAAAAGCAGAACTTCCACGTGCTTTGACGCTGTCGTAACAGTCCCAGTTCCGGCAAGTGCATACCCTTCAGACCACGAAGACATACATCGGCGTAGACCCTGTTACCCCTCGCTTTGGAGGGTAACTCGAAAATGATGTAATCACCGTCGACTAAGCCGGCCTGTTCGCCAGCAGCCCGATCGACTAGCGTCTCTTTGGTGGGTAAGGGGCACACTTGCGGTATTCTGGCGTGACCTAATTCCTTGCGATCGGAAAAGTCCTTGTTGGGATCGACGGAGACGTCCTCGTCGTCTGGATCGCACGGGAACAAATCCTTCCTCTGAGCCCTCCTCTGACGTCGACGTTCCTCGAGTTCCCTAATCAAATCGCGCTGCGTGCACGGCCACATACCTGGCCATTTCTGGCTGTCGGTCTTCGAAACGCGAGGTGTCACTTCCGTGTCTGACTTGGTCGCGTGTACCTGTAGGAACGATACATTTCAAACAATATTGAATGATTGAAGACCGAAATATTCGTACTGTCTATGTCTATCGAAGAAGCTTAACTAAATTAAATAACAGTTTTGATTTTATCACATGATTTTTTCATGATAAATATGCGTATAAACTTACACATGGGAGCTACAGCTATCTGAAGAAAAAATGACGTTTCTTTTTTTATTAAATTCATAACTTTTTTGTTTGGTACAGTACAAAAATCTGCAAAAATTCACAAACATCTAGTAGGGTACTATAATACAAAGAAATTCCAGCCAAGTGAAAAATGGTCGGGTCCAAAAGTGATCGAAATGACTCGGAATGCCCTATACACATATTTGTACGAAAATACTCTCGAAAACATCAAACCTACCATTTAATTGAAATAATTTGCTTCGATAGACGTAGAGGGTAATATTTATGGGGCCGACTGTATAACATTCAAAATCGATTTACAGATGAAAATTGCTTTGGTTCCTGTGTATTGAATCGAAGCAAAAGAATATCCATTTAAAATTGCTCCTTCGAAAGGTTAAACGCACAAATAAATAAATCGTGCGACAGAATTACATCGAATTATAATTTGTAACTTTATAAACAGCCCCGGTAAGGTTCGCATAGTGAAATTTGTTTAATAATCGTTACTGTCATTTCGCTTCTGTAATTTGTCCAATGATTTGCTAACCGGCGGGTTGGATCTCATATTCCTCCAAATTCGGATCATTTTCGAGCGATCCCGTTTATCGGGCAGGGCCAACTGATCGCGAAACTGGAAAGCGGAGAGAGGCAGGCATCTGTGAGGAGCAGATAAATCGTCTTCCGATTGAACGCGCGGAAATTTTCGCAGATTGGCCGGTTTTCTTTGTTTGAATATGTCGTCTTTCTCCAACTGTTCCTGATCCTCCACGAACCTGAGAAAATTGCGAAACTTAGCACGCGACAATCTCGTCGTTCGTACCTATTTACTTGTCTACGACTTTTCTTACGTGTTCATGTAAATACGCCACAGAGCCTTGTCGTCGCAAGTCCACCTTTTCTTCGTGCATCTCTCCATGGAAAATTTCCGTTTCTTTCCCCCGATTTTCTTCTTAACTTTTACCGATGTTTTCTTCTCTACTCGCGGGGTGCCTTCGTCATCTCCTCCTGTTCGTTTTTGTGTTTCATCCTCGGTTTCGGTTGCTTCATCCCCCGGAGCATCAGTGTCCACTGTTGCTTCAGTCTCCACCGCATCCGTGTCTTCAGCGTCAGTGAACTCTTCGTCGGTTTCCTCGTTTTCGGCCATTTTCGTCCGATTCCTCGCCACTTATTTAATTTAGTTTCAATTGGTTCGGTTTACCCCAGATCAGTTCGTCATATCCGATCACGAGCCTCCGCGATTTTCGTTACGCAGAAAATGATCCTACTCGATAATTTTGCCGTTCGAACTGTTAAATGTTCGGGAAACGTTAGTTACATCGTAAATGCTTCAACGATCGTTCGGACTGCGATATTTAGTTTTTATATAACCTAACAGAAATGAACCGCGCCGAGCCTGTGACATTTCATTGTCCCGTGGAATTTGAATGTGTCGCCGAAACATATTTTTTGAACGGAAAATTGAAAAAGTAATTTTATTCGATACGTCGATTATTTCGGACAGATTAACGACAGCGCTGTAATAAAAATATTCTATATCGATTCTTCTGCGTTCCGATGTCTGTTTAATAATGAAATATTTGCATTGTTCGCGTTTCTCGCTTTCGAATACGCCTCGAAATACGAAGAGCGTTCGCCGAAGTTGAAAGCGAGCCCCGGAAGCTGAACAAATGCGGCTCCTCAAAAGGGCTGACGAAAGATTTAAAGTGTTCCGTTCTGTGATTTTGTAATTATTTTCCTCCGAAGTAGACGAAACCTTAAAACGGCAAGCAATTTCAGCGCGCGAAGCCAAACGTAAAATTTTCAAAGTGTTTATAAAATTACGCCGATACACGATGGAAATAATGTGAAACCTTACGTTCAAGGTAATATTCGGATCATTATTGGATTTAGGAGCCCCATGCATGCACCAACGAGAAATAATTCCTATTGCAATGTTTCCTGCAATTTGTTTTCGCGATTTCGTGCCACGAGTGACGAAAATTATTAACCGTAACCCAGTATACACGTTGACCATACTGATTTGTTATTCGATACAGTTGCTTAAGAAGATTTTTAGAATTCAGACACGTCCTGCATATAAACATAAACACCTACTCTTGGTAACGTTCGAGAAAACGAATAGGAAATTTCGAAGGAAATATCGAAGCAGCGCGTTTCAGGATATATTCAGGCTGAATTCAATAAATACTATTTTCAACGAACCAATTTTGGAAATAGATCATTCGAGTCAGTTACTTCCCTTTTAGAAAGTCTCACGTGGGAGCGCGGATCGTCGAAACGAAGATTTCTTTTCTAACTTTAAGTGCAGCTGTACTTTAACAGGCGCCCATCGAGATAACGAAAATGGAGCGAGTATCTTTGCTCGATTTTTCCAGTAAAACGAGAAGAAGAGCTTTCCAACAGTCCGTCGATGTATCCCGTGGGAATCCGAGCACCGGTCGAAGTCAAAGTGAATTTGAAGCTGAAATCGGTCTGATCCCCGCAAGGTTCCACGGCCGGAGCGAAGTTTCTCGAGCAAATCAAAGATCAAGACAACTCTCCCGGTGAAATTTTAATGAGCTGCTCGCGTAGTTCCATCGAGAAAAGGTGAATCGATCGGTCGTACGGAACGGCTAAATCTCGAAAGCTCGTTGAAATGAATTATTGCGCGAGACGCGGTCGCGTAATATGAATTACGAACGAGATAATAAAGAGACGAAGTAGGGGGCACAGACATCGCGATACAAATTCCGATTTCGATCATTTTTACATGCGAACTGTTCTACTACCATCTCGATATTAACCTGGACTTATTCCTTATATACGATTAGGATTTATTAATTATTCTTTGACACGTTGGTTGCCACGCTAATTTTTGCGAAAGTTTGCACGAGGAACGTTTGCCAAAATTTGTTCGAAAATAAATGGAGACGAAGTAATCTAAGGTTTGTCACGATATTTGTTGTTTACTTATCGGAATTCAGGGATATTATCCAGATATATTTTTGTTTTTAATTAAGCGTTTAAAGCGATTCTTCTTAGAGAAGAAAATATCAAAGTGTCTTCGGCTTGGAAAAGTTTCTCAACGAAAAATCGAAGAACTTTTTCCAAAAAGGGGACAGCCTTTATGATGGTAAAAAAATGTTATAAAATGATGGAAATTGCTTTGTTTATTAGTATTTAAGATTTCTTGAATAAATAAATGTTTTTCGCCAGCAAACGAAAATTTTGATTGCTTCTCAGCCCCCCCTAATGTATTTTCTCTATAACACATTGTCCATTTCGTTTCATATTTCGGCGAAATTCATGATTTGTAAAAGTCCTCGTCAATAAACCGAACGAATTTTTTGACCAACCCAATTGAACCGAAGAGATTCCTAAAGAGCAAAGAAGAGAGAAGGAGAGGATTGACGCGTATGTACCCTTGCATGTACACGAAAGGGGCCGTAGAGGGAGAACGCAGAATAAACAGTGCATTATATGCAATAACGCACAAAACGCCCCTACGGCTGTGCAGCCATCTCCTTCGAAAGTTCCCGGTACGGGAACGCGCACACGACCAATCCAATTAATTTTATTTTAATTACCGCATCGTCGAGCACACGCCGATTGTTATTGTTTCGGCGGCGACGAATCGACCGGCGGACGGTTCGTTATTTTCCCGCCGTCAATTTCTGTCTGTTCGCACCGCCGCGAGAGTCATTCCAATGGGAACCAAATTTTTTTCAAAGTTCTCGGATGTTCCATTCATGAACGCGATTCGTTTTTTTCAGACAATCGTCGAACGGCCGCGGCCACGATCGAGCCCGTTCATTAGAAGAACGGTATAAGTTCGTCTCTTTGAAAAATGTGATTTCCGTCGAGCAATGATTGAAACAGCCGGTTGCGCGCAGAAAGTTTCCGGGCAGATAGATTTTTCTGTTTATACCCTGGAAGCGAGATCTAAAGTAATTTTAATTATTACTAGCTGTGCCCGGGTTGTTCTATATTAAGACCATGTATCAAGTAAATCCGACCACGAAATATTTCCCGTTCGAGCGTTGCAACCCCATTTCAATCCTTCGGGGGTTGAATTTTTTTAAATTCCGATAGGCGTTTGATTAATTATATCAAAGAGCATTATGATCGAGTTTCAAGCAAATCCGATCACGATATTCCTCGTACGAACGTTGCGACCCTTTATCACCGTATCCAAGGGAGTAAAATAAAAATCGTATCCAAGGGAGTAAAATAAAAGAAGAAATTTAACTTCGGTACTTTATTGAAGGGGTATCGAAACAAAGATTTAAGGTTAACGAGATCGGCGAAAATGTTACGATGGTGGATGGTGTTAACATAGAATCAACGCCGTGAATTAGCAATTTCATGGGCAATCTGTAAGGTAACAATGTTCAAACGCTTCGAGTTGTTTACGGTTGCGTTGGTAATGCAAACATTTGCAACCAATCGCTACCACGTAATCATGTACGATTCAACGATATTGAAACAAACCGAAGTACTCCAACTACGCGAACTATGGAAAAGCAATGGACAATATGCATGCGCGATACAGTCGAACCACGATTAAACAACCATTATGCTGGCCACGTGACATTGTTATACTCTTACAGCTGTATTAAACGGTCCTATAAATAATCGCATCTAATTTTCATACTGTATAAATTTCGCGCTGCGATTCGGTTTGTAACTAAATTAATTTTACATTCGGAATGCTGGGAAATAATTTAAATGTGAAAACTGTCGAGCGATAAATAAATAGGGATCCCCATCGTATCTCTCCATTTAAAATTTCCAATGGATATATTTTCCACGTATTCTACTTTTACCCGTATATATCGTTCGCGAATACAATAACTTCATCTTTGCGCGAAGTGACTCTGCATGCAATGCATATTAACGAATTAATTAATTTAATAGTAGGAGAAGAGAGACGGTAAGAAAATAAAAGGAAAAGAAAAGAAAACACGAAAACACAGGTGTATAACAAAAATTATCTATCCATCTATGTTAATTGAAAATAATGTATTGTCTTCATATGAGTTTCTAGTTTCTCATAAACGATATTGTAACAAAACCGAACTGCTGCGACTATGCGAACTACACAAAGACAGTGGACAAAGTGCATACGCGATACGGTTTTACGTGCAATTATGGTTAAACAACCATCGTGCCACGTGACATTATTATGCTATCGCAGTTGCGTTAAACGAACGTAGGAATAACCTCGACTAATTTTCATATCGAGCGAAACTTGTATTTGAATTCGCGACGTAACGAAAACTCATTTCGTATTTAAAATTTTTTAAAAACAATTTCGATACAGAGAATCGCTCAGAAATAAACTAACGGAAATATTATCGTATCTCTTGCATTTATAATTTTCGTCGAATATGTTTTCCTCTTATTCTCCTCCTATTCGCGTGTATTATTCATAATTAAAATGAAGTATTCCATATTTGAGAAGACTTTGCATGCGCCGCATCGGTGAAAAGCTACATTATTCGAACCTCTCGCGCGCGCATTTCCGCTCTTTATGATTTACATGCACGGAAACCCCGGCCCACCTCCCGAAAAGTTCAATCCTCTATAATTAAATTGAGGAAAACGATTACACCGTCGCGGTCCGCTCAAAGTGTAATTCGAACGCGCGACATACGATACACTTTTAATTATCCTTCAGTTATTACCCCAAACACTGTCAATTAACGAGTCGCCGAAATATTTCCAACGGCATCGCCAAACAATTAATGCATGTTTCAACCTTCGATGGGCACAAAATAAACTTCGGGGGGTGCTCCGATTCGAACCACTGAAAAATAGCCGATTTTCTAGAATTTTTTCTCGTTGAAATGGCGAGGAACATCGAAACAAGACTTTCCCATAACATCGAGCAATACCGAAAACTACTCGTTTGTATTTTTTTCGTTGACGATTGTTTCACAATAAATATCGAAACATTGGGCTTAATATTCGCATTTCCTATAAACGTATTAAAATCCGCGGTCTACGATCCATAGATCAACGGTTTATCTAACCCGATGACGACCTTAATCATTCGAAACTGTAAGTATGCACTGCAATTATAATCCATAAGACGTGTAGTCCGTGCAGTCTTCATAAAAACAATTTCATTCGTTATCTCCATAGATTCGTTACTCGTTATTTCATCCGAAGCTTTCTCATTTAATCATTCGAAACTGTAATTATGCATTACAATTATATTCCACAAGACGTGTGGTCCGTGCAATTTTCATAAAAACAATTTCATTCGTATTCATTTCATTTCAACGTGTCTTCATAGATTTGCTGCTCGTTATTTCTTCGGAAGCTTTGTCATTTAAAAACGCCGTGCTTTGCATAACTATCCCCATCGAATAAAAAGGTCTCGTTTCAATCTCGACGATTGAATCTCTGGAAGGAAGAACTGTACAAGAAGAACCACTTCAACATAATTGTATCGAGGAAAGAGGAGAGGAACGACGATAAAACCATCGGGTCGAATGAAAACATCGTATATCCAATTTGTACCCTGCTTACTCTCACGCGTCGGATCCAGCTCCGTCCGTGGCTACTTTATGCGCGGTCGAATCGCGCCCGAGGATAGTCGATGAACTAAATGGAGGCTCAAAATGTCCCCAGGAGGGATTTACGGGGCGAGAACCAGCCGTCGGAGACGTTGCCGTGGATTTAAAAGTAAGAGACCGTGTCCCTCTGTTAACCCTCCTCCTACCACCTTCACCAACCCCCTCGAAGCACCCCATTACCCCCGCACCCCCTCGACTACGGGGACCTGTCCCCGAGGCCGGTCCTTTTAATTACCCGACGTTAAATTCTTTATCTGGCTGAAACAATGTGGCGGGCCCGTGTTTTCAGACCAAACAAACCCCATGTTGATACGCGGTAATAGAATAATCTGGCAGCTGATTCCGGGGATATAGCCCGCGGGGATAGAAACCCGCACGATTTCTGCACCCGGTCTCTGCGCCTACAACCCAGACCGAAAATCAGCTCCCTGCCCCGTGCTTCGCCGCAACCATCTCCGTGCACCCTCGTAACCTCGTACGAGAGACCAAAACCCTCCCCCCGTCCACGTGTTTACACACACCGTGGCTATGCCTGGACAAATGGTTTCCGGTGCACGCGCGCGCGGGGAGGGGGAGGGGGAGGTTACCGGAGTATACGAAGGGCACGGTTAGCATGTTCCACCGGCCCGTTACAATAAATCGCTGTTCGAATCGCGACGAACTTTCGAACTTTCGCCGTTCCCTTTCCTTTCGCGCGTTCACCGCCGCGCACCGATGGAAACGTCTACGGGATTTAAATTTTGTCTCGAGGCAATTAGAAACTGTATCTAACGTTTGTCGTATTAGTTGTATTTGAATTCTCGTCAAAATCTACTGATTCTATTCAGATTCGTTCTCGGGGATATTTAGTTTTTCGAATTATTTGTCTAAGCTCTTTAGTGAAATGGTCCGTCGCTTATATGCGAGGCGACGGGTCTGGTCCAGCCATGGCAGATCTTTGCGAAAGCACATCTCCATATGGCTAGGAAGATTTTTAAACAAGAAAGTTGATTTTTTACACGGGTTTCGAGGGCGAAAAAGAAAGCACACTTTCTATACATTTTTTCCAACAAACTGAACGAATTATATCGTTTCAAGTTATGTTCTCCGAGAGAGTAATATTTGAACGATATTTCATAAATTTTGCGTTAAAAAAAAAAAAAATATTCAAAAATGGCTTTCGAAGATCCTTTAGAAAAACTACCGTTGCGGTGATCAGGATAGAGTGATAGAGTGCCCCATCGAGTACCCTACTGATAATACTTCTCCGTATTAATAATGCGCATCTATTCGCACACAGTCGATAATCATAAAATAAAATAATTGTAAGGAATACTTTATTATTTAATTGCAAGGAATGCTTTGCTATTATTTCAACGCTGTTTTATAACCATTTCCAGACCAGCAATTTGATCTGCGTCTGAACCGTTACACGTTCATTCTTTCCCGTTTCCGTTGTCTATCGATTCGTATTCTTCGCGTTGTTAGCTGCATCGCGACGCCATCGATGTTTTATTATTATCGAAAGATGATATCTAACGGAAGCGAAGAAAAGGGCACAATTAAGTGCACGGAGATGCGAGGCGGCGTCGATTATTTTCCGTCTCGAATCCCCGCGATGATACACGGTTACGGTTATACAGGAACAGGGAAACCGGTTGTTACATAATCGATGTACGCTGCTGCAGATATAGCTATGTACGTAGAAAATGCGTATATACCCGAATGCGCGACCGTATCTCGGTTCTCGGTATCACAATAGCGGAACGATTGAAACGCGACGTACCAGTACATACGTACCGACTGTTTTATTGCCCTCGACAGACTCGATATAAGGAACGCGACTGTCAAACAACCCCCCAGCTACGAGTTCTCGACGTCTTTCGCTGCCGATACTTTCATTCGCCGCTCGCGAACGTTCCTCGAGGGGGAGGCCAAGAAATTGATTCGCTCTCTTACGTGACTTTGATATCGTTTCCGCGACGTTGTTGGACGTCCGAGCAAAGAAAACCGACAATTGGATTGGAAATCACTTACTTAAATTATAGCGGTTGGTTTATCCCAACGAATGGATAATTATGGCCAAGTCATAAGAGAAGTTTGATTATTGATCGAGCATTGGTAAATGCATAAGAACGAAGACGAAGTTGTTGCAAGTGCGGAGTCGTGACATTCTATGCATGATTTTGTTAGAATTTTACGCTGTTTGGCAATGAGTTGCAAATCGAACATTTTATTTATTTCAGGAAAACATAAAAGATTGGATCACGATGACGATCAAGAATCTATGGGTCGAAGAAGCGAGGAGTAAATAACTTCGGATATAAATATATTGCAAGTATTGTGTAATGTACAAATATTCGGCGTTCTTTTCTTGAATCTCTTTTTCAATTCTAATTTTAACGGTAACCGACACTTTCTTATAATAACGACTTTTGAAATCGGTGCTAAGCAACCCTTAAGTACCTTGCAAATATATGTAACAAATTCCTGCAAAATGTGAGCCCATAATTTTAACAGTAACGTAGATTCATAACATCACAAGTAACAAAATTGTGTGTACACATTTCGAAATTATTTCAAGACGATTTTTCAAGACCGTTTTTCAGGCGATTTAAAATTCACTTTTTCGCGACGTTGCTCTTCTTATACCAAAGGGTTGGACAGTCAGTCGTACGCGAACGATAACGAAAATAGTGGTCGACGGGGGTGCAGCTGGTAAATAATAAAAATGAATAACACCGACGTCGGCGGAAACGGTGGCGAACCCGCCGCGAGAATTCACGGCGGACGAAGACAGCGGGCATTTCGGCGGAGCGAAAACTTCAAAGATCATCGTTTTCCTTTCGGTGGTGCGTTTCTTCCGTAACGATAGTTCCCCTTTGTCCGGTCCCAGCGAATCAGATAGAAAGAGAAGGGACGGGGCACGCTAAAGCACCGAGGCGCGATCCGTATTTGCGAAAAGGTAGTCTCTTCTACGGTGTTCGCTTTGCGGAACGTTACTTGCCTCTCCTCGCACGTAACGAGATGACGCAGGAGAGTAAGTCGCGCGTAAAGAAGAGCGATGAACGCTGTTTCTCACTGGTGCCGTTTTCCATTGTTTTATTTGGTGTCCCCTCCTCCGACGCTTTCGCCACCTAACGAGCAGTCTTTCCTTTCTTCTTTGTCGGGATCTTTTTTTTTTTTTTTTCCGGTGGGAACCGGGGAAAAGGAGGACGTCGAAACGGGCAAACAACAGGCTTCGTATTGAGAGTCATAAACTCCCTCTCGCGTCGAGCAGCTTTATGTAAACCATCGTTATCCTGACTGTTGTCCCTCGAGCATTTTCTTTTCCCGGGGTCTTCAAATTATCTCGGCGATACGCGTTTTTACACTTTTTATTACAGAGAAACGAAACGTTCCTGGAACGTCTGAGGCGTTATAATTGCATCCTCGGCGACTGGTAACGACTGTACCTGTCGGAATAGAATATAATGGGGTAAGTTGGTCCAGTGGGTTAAACTTTTTGCGTAAAAACTCGATAGATGTTGGTAATTTCTTTCTCAATTCTGATTTGAATGGCAACAGACGCGTAAGTACGAGTGTTACGTCAGGGTGGTTCTTGTTTCAACGATTTTTGACATTTTTGCTAAGCAACCCCTAAATATCTGCAATATTCGATCTCATAATTTTAGCAACGACACGTCCCTCGAACCTTTGAGAATTTTAACTATTCTTACGATTTTTTATAGCATTGGTAAAAATCGATGGAATGATTCGAAGTTTGACAGTGTTGTTACTTATGATAATTAAGAAGAAGCAAGACCTACAAATTTCAATTTTATTTTATCTCAATTACTTCCTTACATATTAGTCCCGTAAATAGGAAGCTATAATCTCTACTTATATTTATTCTTTTTATAAAAGTTCCAGAAACAAACATACTTTCTCAGGCAATTGAAAAATTTACTCAAAACTAATTCGAGCTGTCGCCGGATATCCAATGAAATACCCTGTAAGTTTCGTAAAGATCCGCTCGATACGTTATTTCAAAAAAGTTTGTAAAACAAAGCGCCTCATTTTCAGGATCCTGAACCTTGGCTCCCCCTTAAGGTTCAGTAATTACGCTGATCTTTAAAAAGAGTTCGAACGAAGGATCTAATCCACTCGCGAGCCGAAGAAGAATTTAATTAATAACTCTTTCCGTCGAACTGCCCTCTCGAGAAAAGATCAAGCCCGACTTTTTATCGGTTTCGATCACTTTCAGCCCGGCCTGTAGCCAGTTCTCGTCCGACGCTGATCTCCTTTCAGCGAACGAGACAGGCCGGATAATATTAATTAATAGGTTGATCGATTCGCATGTAACGAGGGTGGCGAAGCGCGGTCCGCCGTTCAGGATGTTTTCATGTAATCAAATGAAACGATGAGCGAGGAGCGCGAGCAGGTAACGCCAGGGGTGAGATTGAGTTTTAGGGTCGAGTGAACTCACCTTTGTCGGAGCTGTTGTCGGAGCCTTTATCCTAAGGGATTTCATTTCCATTAGTGCACCGAAGAAGCTCGAACCGAAGGAAACCTTCAACAGAAATCCGTCCTCCGTTAAGGGAAGTCGGTGTCGATTCCGCGGCCTTTCTTATCGCGAGACGTTGGGCCCACGATTATTAATTTTCATCTGTTCGGTAGTCTGTTGGTAGCTAGCAATCAAATTAGCGTGTTCAGGCGGTTTTGGATTCTCGCCAACACTCGTCGTGATTGCCTAGGATAACGATTGATATTACAAAAAAGTAACGTAAGAGAATAATTAACGTTCGGTGCAGGTAGGACCGACTGATAGTTTTCGCATGGCACAGTGGTGTGAAGACTGCGGATCTTTATGCAATATTATATATTTGCAAACACACCTACGAAATTTCTTTACTCGTTTTCGACACGCGTACAACTCCATCAGGTTTCATTGTATTCACTTTTCTTTTGTTTATAATTGTTGATTGTTTGACGGGGTCAGTGTACTAAGTCAGTGTAATAAGTATTCGTACAGGAACTAATTCAAAATAAAACTGCACATATTTATTTTATTAATAAATTGTAGGAGAAGAAGTAATTAACATTCCTACATATTCTTAGAGTAGATTTGGCTCATATTTCTTTTCTTCTTTCACCGAGTTATGTAATTTTCAAGTTATTTATCACAATATACTTCTTTACTTGCGTCCCTCTTCGAAAAAATCGTAGATACATCGAATTACATAGAATCATAGATAGAATCATAGATAGATAAAAAAATCATAGATCATAGAACCATAGGTATATTAATTATACCGCTGAAATTAGTTCCTATTTATTATAAAGGGAAGGGTTCTGATACTTATTACAAACAGCATTATTCTTCTCCCATAAATACTGTATATTCATCTAAATAAACAACTGATGAAAAATCACGTCTGGCCTCGAATGGCGTCTAAAATCGAAGTCGACAGAAGTCTTCTCAGGTCTTTTAAATTGCATGGACACATTAAAAAAAATGTCCCCGTTAAGGAGTGCCTACTAATGGGCGCATTACCGGTTTCCTACGAAGAAAAAGGATCGTCGAAGATATTGACGTCCGGTTAGCCTTAATTGCGCGACGTATACCCACGACTTAATCTCGTACGAAGAAGTCAAGTAGTCAGCGACTCGTTAAAATAATCTACAGTAGTAGATTTCTGTAGTATTTCTTCGCTATGTCCCTGAAAACATTCTTAAACAAAAATTCATCGAAACGATGGTCGACTCTGGTCGACGAGCAACGTGTCGATCGGTTGTCGCGGGGGATCGACTAGGGTATCCTTGAAGGGGATTAGCTCGCCAATGAGAACGCGGTATCGGAGCAGTCGGCGGCGCCGATTGCGCGACAGGAGTCAAAGCATTCGAAAGCAATGAGTCCTTCATTCGGGATGAGAAGAGGCAGTTAATAGCTGGAGGACAATAGAGTTGGGGTTGGCTGTTTCAAGGATCCTGGGAGTAAGTACCGCGGGAGCGAGAGAGAGAGAGAGAGAGAGAGAGAGAGAGGGTCCCCAGGCAGCCAGGTTTGGTCGCAGGCGTGACTGTGTGAGACCCTCGCTGAGATAATTGAGCCGTCAGCTGCACGAGCCTCGAGCGCCATGATAACGCCAGCAACGCCACCCTCGCCGATGTGTTTTCTGCTCGGAGCGCCAGAGGAACACTTAGAGCACGCGACGAGTCCCCGGTTCGAATTACCCCGAAACGATTCTTCGTCCGCTGATTCCGGGACATCCGCCTCTTTCGAGAAACCCTATGATAATTTAAACGTCCTGCCGTCCCAAGTTCACCGAGTTCTTGCTCGATTCTCCGTCGAACGATTTCAAGGATGCTCGAAACGCAATTAAACGCGATTTAAGAGAAAATTTAGAGTACGCAAGGTTTGTACCATCGACGTGGTGTAACAGATAGGGATCCATTGCATCCGATGCAACGTGGGGTTGCAAGGCTGCGGTATTACGAGTGCTGTGAAAAGAGGGTAAACAAAAAATACAAGCAGAGTTATGAAGAGTACGGGGAATCCGCGTTGGAAAAAGAACCTGGACCTATCTCGGCTCGTTATAACCCCTGTAACTCGACGTAGGATTCGGTAATGCGACCCGACGCGTGAAATCCCGACGGGTTTTCCTCGCGATGAGAATTCAGGCCCGTGAACCCTCGTAGGTATGCAACGAGTGTCTGAATACACGGTCGCGGTACCAGGAAGGTCGGGAAATCTGCATAGGTCCATTCGTTCTATCGAAACGCCTTGTAAGAATCCACGTGAATTTCACTCGACCGTGTTTCCTACAGCCTCTTTTTAATCTTGGCCGAGCCTGGTGCAAATGCTAAGTTCACAAAATAGTATTGTAGGATATTCATTATACACGCATTACATTATTATTATTATTATTATTATTATTATTATTATTATAAGCATGTATAATTGGAATAATTGCGTATACATGAGCTTATGAATTCCGTATTATATGAAAAGATCGAAAGGGGCAGTCGTTAACAGGAGATTTTCAACTATATCTGTAAAGTGTAGAACACAAAAATGTTTAGAATGACATTTTTCATTATTTTGAGGTAGATATAACACTGTAATTGGACGAAAATGAAATTAAAAACACAAATTAAATATAGGTTCGTTAAAGATAACACTTAATTAAGGAAGAAGTATGTACGTCTATTTAGAAAGGAAAATTAATATTTCACGTGTCAGACGTGCACCATCGACAAGTGAGCCATTGTGAAATCGTGGATTTCGGAACAAACACGACCGCTTCTTATCGAAAAAAAAGGCTGGCGTTAAACAAGCCCGCTTCTCTCGAAAGAAAGGGCTCCGCCAAAGGAGTAGAACAATTTAACAACCCTTCTATAATCTGCCGCCCTTTATTGCGGCTCTGAAACTCGCGCGTGCTGCAAGATAACGAAGGAAATAAAGTACTGTCACCTTGTTGCAGAACTTTCCCTGTACATGTGTAGGACGTATATGAATATTCATAGTTTTGATATATCCAAATGAATTTTTCATTACAAATACGTGTATGAATAAGCTTATACACGTATATATTTATACAGTCAGTGTAATAAGTATTCGTACATGGACAAATTCAAAATAAAACTTCACATACTTATTTTATTAATAAATTTTACGAGAAGAAGTAATTATTTATCCGACACATTTCTAGAGTACAATTTGCGTAAATTAAAGTTTATTATTCTTAATGTTAACCTCTCATTTCTTTCCTTACTTTATTTAAAATTGATTGCTGTACGAATACTTCTTACAATGACTACCCGTAACTTACCATTTAATTTAAACAAATTTCTTCGATAAATATAGAGGATATTTTGGGGACCGACTGTATATACCTGTAGCAGTATACTTTTCTTTTACAGCACACGTCAGCCGGAAAGGGGAAAAATTCCCAAACGTAGGAACGGAGGATCCGTTTTGCTGGACGAAAACTCGTAAGGTAGGGGTGAATTATCGTAACAGTGTCGCGCGAATTTCCATCATATTTCGTTTCGGTAAAAAGACGAACATCGTTCAAAGCGCACTACGCGTTATTGCAGACTTTACAAAGCATTCTGGGAACCGAGAGAGACGAAGAGAGAGCGAGAGAGGCAGTAATGCGGACCGATTATCCGTCCCTAGACACGGATACCTCCCTCTCTTTTTGTCACCCCTCCCAGTATTTTCCCTGGAGAAACTCCCAGGCGATCCCCTCCAAAACGCGCGCAGAGGGTGAGGGTAGAGTCGAGAGGACTCGTTTAGGTAAGCTGCACATTCCAGAGGGATGGAAAAGTAGAGGGGAGCCCGTGAAGTCTCGACGTCCGACGGGGATGATGGTTTCCGCGGGGGCCACACCCACCACCCCTAGAGACAGCCAATCGCATCGACGGGCCGAAGGGTTGCCAGCGATCCGAAAGCTGTCATCGTACCAAGCTCTGGCTTTGCCGGCGTTGCACGATATAAATCTCGAATTTAAGGTCTTAAAACGTCGCTATTCCCACCGACGCCGGCTCCTCCTTTTCGACGTTCAAACGGTCCTTCCTTCCGGCTTCGATTCGAGCATTCCGCCGAGAGATTCAACGGAAAGAACCCCTAAAAACTACGCCGGACTCCTTCGTTTCGTTCACGACCAAGTATTCGTCTTGGTTCTCAACAATTCTCGGCTCGACGTCTGTTTGGAAAGGACGCTGTCTAAATTATTCTCGCGGATATTATCTGTTGCGATCCTTCGCGAACGTTTAGCAACTGTGTACGTACACGTAAGTATTACGGTATCCTATTCTCGCGAGTACGAGGTACGAAAGTGGTAAGCGATTTGAAGATCCTCTGAAATCCTAAGCGTATTACAATTATTTTTTTATTAAGAATTTAATTGACTGCTCTGTTAGACATCATAGATGATTCGATGAATACCTTTATCTAGATACTTTAAAACAGGGCTTCTTAATGGAGTCGCTTAGCGAAATCTTGGGTTCGCGAGATTTTTATGTAAAATATTTAATATTCTCTTCTAGTTATGTTATTGCAAAAAAATACTATGTGTATAATTTTTGTAACCATAACAAATACAATTTTGCAACTTTTTGTGCAATCTTTAATTTGCTAAAAAAATCACAGTCGTAAACGGGGTCGTGAAAAAACCTGCTTTAGAATGAAATCAATGTATTTATTATAATTTTTAGTATAACGTGGTAGACAGTTCGAAGGTGCTTTAAATTCAGGTGCGTGTCGCAATCATTTTTTAATAATAATAATAATAATAAAAAAAACTTGCGAAGATGTCAACAGGTCATCAAGTCTCAGATGTCACATAGATAACTGTCGTGTTACAACCAACAAGAATTGAAAAATGTATCGAGAGTTGGAAAAAATGGGGATCGATGAACAATGCTCGTAACGGAAGATAATCAGCGTCGCAATTGCGACGACACCGAACGAAACCACTGTTATTCGATTATCACACGCGTAAGGATTCCCATTCGGCGGTTCAAACAAGGATTCCCGAGGTTGTTCTTCGGCAAAGCACAGATGCACGGTCGCTGCTTCGCCCGACTGTTCGTTAATCAAGTCAGGATCCCAAAATGGCTTCCTGCCTAGTAACACCCTCGGATCGTCTCTTTTCGCTGTCACCTCGCAAATGCGGCTCTATCAATGCAGAACCTCTCGCATCGTTGGCCACGGTCTCTTTGATTTTCGCGATTACATTCTGAGTTGACAGGTGCGCCAGGTACGCGCCGGGGACGTGTTGCGCTGACACGTGTGCACGTACGCGTGAACCTGCACGTTTCATCGTTTCATCTGTCTCTCGACGAGAGACTCTATTTTATTATACGATTGCGCCTTCGGGCTCTGTTCGAGCTATCGATTCGTTTGACGCTCGTCTCGCGATGGTGTACGTCTACGAGCTGGCCAAAAGTCGATTTTCGATAGCGTACCCTAGACAATTTTTCCTGATTTTTCTACGAAAGACGCGACACGCGATAACGTTCGCTCCACAGTTTTTCCATTTGTTTCTTTTTTTTTTTTTTTATTGCACAAAGAGAACAGATGGGAATAATAATAACCGACATGGGAAATACACGCGAAACAATTTCGTATGTAATCTAATTCGTTTCGCCTATTTCCGCTCGCTGCGCGCTACCAGTTTTGATTACTGCAAATTTTGATTACTGTTCGATATCGGTACTTTTAGCCACGACCGGCAATAAATGGAGACCTCGAAACCGCAGAACGTGAGCGCGAAACTGTAACCGCGGGAATGAAATTATCTTTTAATCGATGAGAATGGACGAAACTAGACCCGCGAATATTCTAAATTAGGCATGTCGAACTAATTTTTTGCTCGAGGATCTATATAAATTTTACCACCGTGTCGTTGATTACAAACGCAAGTGCAATTAGTTTATCGCAATTAAAAGCATTCCTTTTCACGTTTTTTTAAGTGGCCATCTCCTCTCGCAACTTCTATGTTCTCCTATTAAATTAATATATCGAATGCCTCCTTTCGTAGAGATCGATTTTCTATTTGAAAAACTCAATTTCGCACTTCAAACGTTTTATTATTTATTGTTATTGAAAAGTGCTTTACATGTATCGCATAGAGGCGTGTCTACTTTATTGAATATTATTACATAAATAAATGATGAAAAAAGCTGTCATTAATTTACAGAACTTTTGTAGAATATTTTAGATAAAAATATGAAATGAAACGTAGAATATTAACTTTTCCAACGGTACTTTGAACAAATGTGAAAAATTCTGTCATCATTCGTCCGCGTATAGGTCGCAAGTTCGATGTACCTGTTCTACCTGTATACCTGCATAATAAATCATGGTTATTGCCAATGTATCGTCGTTACAACTACAAAGTAAATTACGTCTACCCGTGAAATTCGAAATTCGCAATCGATGAATAATAATCGATGATAAGACGACCGCCGTGTCGTCGCGAGAATAAAGGGAAGAAAAATTAATATATATGCAAAAACGTCGGAACGATTTATGACGAATAGAGAGATATCATCGGACAATCCCCAACAATACGCGAGCATTAGAGCAAGACGTGTATGATAGGAGCGATGATTCTGGGGATGGCGATAACAAAAGGGGTTGGCGTACAACCGCAAGCGAGACCAGATAATTGCGCTGTCAGAGGCAGTGCCAACCCGCTGCGCGTTGATATCGCCTACAATGCTCCAAACTATTATTTTCGCCTGTTGCCACGATGGCTGATATATTATGCGGGGCCGCGTTACCGTCGCGATAAATCACATTTAATTTCGACCGTTGTAACCGCGCTGCTCGATTAAAACACGCGATAGCCGTCGTCTCTTTCGCGACTATAACGCGCATACCTACTCTGAACCTCGTGTGATTATTAAACTCTCATTGCTATTTATTTGAAGTATTACGGGGCTATGATGTGCTTTAAAGAATCGATCTTTCCATGCGGATTTTCTTGCAGTGATCCTGAAGTATTGTAACGCACTCGAATAATTCAACATACGTTATGTACATTTCGTGTTTGTTTTGTATTTATTATCGCACGCCATAGATGCGTACAATTTTTATCTTATTAATTTTATTATCTTGTTAATCAAACATGGAGCAAGGCAACGGAGATACCATTCAAACCACCGCCACGATTTCGGCTCGTTCCAGTTTTGGAAGCGCGCGCCGAAGCTCTGGAAGATAAAGTAACGACCAATCCAGACGCGATAATGGAATCTAATTCAATTTCCACGCGTACAGAATATCGCGAATTACATATCGGCGAATTCGCGCGTACCCGTTCGCGATCCGCGATTAAATGCCGCATCGGCGACAGGATGGACACGACGCCAGGTGAATGTGATTAAGTTCATTCCACAAAGAGCATTCTCATAGTTTTTGTAGATAAGTTTCAAGGGCTTTAATAGACGGTTCGTATCATGAGAGCACCATTAACTCTAGATTACAGCGCTGTGGTATTTACACAGCCCAGGGGCGTAACGTAATACGCGCCGGAGTCCCTTCCCTCTTCTCAACCCCTTGTGCTTTTGACCAGGTTCTCTCTGCTCTCTGCTCCCCGTCTCTGTCAGGCCGCGACGTGCCTCTTCGTCCATCCCTCGTGCCATCGTCGCATCATCCCTATTTGCTCGTCTATCCCCTCGAAATGTATCACTTCGCCTCATTTAATATCGTGGGACGTAGCCCGTACCGACGCCATTGTTCTCGCTAACGGTGGATCACGGCTAAAATAATACCTGCTAATGGTCCTGGTTTTAAACTGACAAACACGGCCACGAGAGTAATAATATAATGCGAGATAACTCGACAACGGTATATAGTTGTTCGCGCGTGTGCGCTCCTTTCTGCCATCGAGGGATGGAATCGCGTTGGAATAGGACCGAGGGATCCACTCCACAGTTTATTATTCGAACACTTTTTTAACACTCGAGAAAACCGCGGACAGAACTTGAGTATTTGAATTATTGTTATCCGAATGCTAGTATTAGAGTTGGACTATTTTGTATGTTAGCGTGGAGGTGGACCTGTGGAGGGAGAGAGGGGAAAAGAAAGGGACTGT
>NW_026534329.1:3200323-3248342 GCF_026225885.1 Hylaeus anthracinus | reverse complement strand
GAGGAAAAGAAAGGGACTGTTTCGTCCTGGGCCTCATAGTGGGACTCGTCAGTAAGGCTTACCTCTACCAGTCCCGTGCCTTAGCCCTTTGCAGTCCAAATTTTCTGATTTCAGTACACATTTTTTGTCGAGCCTTCTGGGACCGAGTGCTTGCAAGCTTTGCATGCTTTAGTGGCGAAGACAGAAGGTGCCACCAGATTAGTACATGTACCACGTTGAACGCCGCTTTTCGTTAACACGTTGGCTGCCAGACTGAAACTCGTGAAAATGTCTACAGAATGAAAATTTTGTCTCGAGACTATTGAAGATTAGACAATTTAACGCTTGTCCTAGTATTTACGTGTTGCCCAATTTATTTGTTGTAACCTCGCCCAATTCACGAATCCTCTCCAGACATATACATTCGTTACCGCCTCACCTTTGAAACCAACTTTTTTAGTCCCTCAATGGAAAGTCCCGCCACCCATATCTTGGCGACCAACGTGTTAAGGAATGGCTAATGCCTGAAGCCAAAGCTGAAGAAACGAAAACACCTGATACCAGAAGACTGATCGTGGTCGCCATGGCGCAATAAGAGTCAAAGAAGGCAGTAACAAGCAAGAAATTTAAAAAATTCAGTCCCAGTGTTTATCGAACTCGTGCGAAACTTACGAACGTTTTATTTACACGAAAACAGATATCGCCTGAAAGCGAGCCATCCCTACTTCCGGTTGCGTCCACTGCGCGCGCGTCTTTAATAATTCTAATCGTTTCATCGGGGAACAATTTCTCGCGAAACATTTACGGCGCGGGCGGCGCGCGATTCTCGCGAAATTAAAAACTTGATGACCTTTCATTTCAGCCTTTTAAGCGGTGCACGGCAAATGGTAAAAAGGGAAAACGTAAAGCACGGACACATTCGAGCGAGTTTTCATTTCGCGCGCGCGATTCCGCGTACTGCTCGTTATGAAATCCCGACGCGATTTCCGAAATACGTCAGGGAAACGCTTTATTATTTTCTGTTCTCGCGTATTATACCGTTGTATAATTTCACGGGCGAAAAAAGAAAGGATGGGGCAGAAGGGAGAGGGGAAACGCGAAGAAGGGAAGAGGGGGTGGGGGTGGGGGGGGGTGAAGAGACGACGACGAAGTGCGTTGCACGCGGCTATGCACCTGGCGCAGCAGTAATTTGTAGTTTTTACGAGAAATTCTATATTTGCTCGAGCTTTTCATTAACCCGCTCGCGCTAACCGAGCTGCGACACGGTAATAAGTGTTGCATGAACAAAAGGGGTTCAGCAACCGACTGAACGCAGTTATGACCGAGTCTACGGGCGAAGAGGGCAACGACGGTCGGAAAAAGCGAGAGAAAGAGTGGGAGAACTTTCTGCTGTTAATTAATTATTTCCGTGACAAATACCAACGGAAGGCAAACCTTACACTAGCCTGAACGAGAAACGACAGAAGACATGGCGGATTGGTGCGCACCTTGCATTTATTAAAATACGTCTTGCTTTCCATGCGCGGTACTCGGGACGTGTATGCTGACTTCCGAAGAAAAAGTTGATTCCTGGGAATTTTTAAGCATGGTAATTACGTAACGTGGTAGGTTGGAGTTCACGAATATATACAGTCTGAAGTATGTCTTGTGAAATTGGTATCGAGATGTATTGGAAAGTATCGTTGCGCCAGGATTTATCTCGATGTAGCATTTTCTCATCTGGACGTTATAAAATCTCATAAACTAGTGATCCAATTAAAATATTGCGCGAGGTTTCCTCGATATTTTAGTATATCGATCAAATATAACATCGTTAATCTTGCATTTGTAATGAAAAATTGAATGCTTCTTTTAAATCAGTGGTACTCTTCAAAATAAGTACTGACTAAAACTCCCACGCGTTACATTTAAGATAACGTATTCAGGAATATTCTACACAAATCTGAAGCGAGTGGTAGCAGTAAGTTCCGGAAAAGTATACTGTTTCAAGGGAAATATCTAACCTGCCACTATTCTCCGGTATTTTAAAATGTTGTTTCGATCGGAAACAAGTAAAAATATATTTATAAAATAAATTTGGAATTTTCAAACTACGTAATCCGACATTTGTCGTACGTATTTCTGAAACTTCGTAAAAATCCACGAATCGTATCGAAATCTGTCTTCTTCGACGTCTCACCTTCGCTCGCGTATCATCCAAAGGTCAACGTGTGAAAATGATCGACAAACAACCGATACTTCGTAGAAAAATCGCACAAAGGGATTCTTTTATCTTAAAATCGCGATTGTCGGCTATTTATGCGCGCTGGATGCAAATCGACAAGGCTAGAGGCGTAGACCTATTCGTGAGGATAGAGAAATTGGCAGCTGCGTGGTTCACAAGAACGACGGACGTCAGCTTGCAGGATACAGGAGCAGAAGTGTAGACAGGATATCTCGAGAACTTATGTACTCGACTAGATCTTCCGACACCTATTGGTATCTTGTCCGTTGCGCACACGAGTGGCGCTCGTTTCTCGAGTTACAAATCTTCGCTAGCCAATGGCCCTGCCTAAAACAATATTGGCGTGGGCAATAGGAAGCCCGCGCAACCCCTCTACACATTAGATATTTATTCAAGACCGTCCGACACGGCTGCTTTGCTCTTGTTCACCGTGAAACTCGTGGTTTCGTGTACGTGCAAATACATATACAAGAACATACATGGGCATCCGTGCATCTCACCGACGGAAGGTACCCAAGTAGTCGGGACTAAGTACCCCAAACCCGAAATGTTGACCTAGTTAATAGCCTCGTGTTTGATTTGACTACTGTTGTTCGGGTAAGCGGTCCCGTAATGCGAGCTTCGTGCTTTTATTATTATCGGCTAGGGAAACTCAATACTATTGAAATTATCTGCAATTAGGGACACCGACACGCCTTCCTTCCTGTTTCGTTTTTTTTTTTCTCTTCTCCTCTCTGTTGGCGCGACTTGTGTTTTTACAACTCGTACCGTCACGAAGAGGTAACTCCTTTTGTTTTTTTTTTTTTTAGAATAAACAGAATGATCTGTAACTACTTCGTTGAAATGTGTGTGCCGAAAATATTTTCTACGCAAATATTAACGCCGTGAAGCGCGTTAACGTCTTGGATTCGTACGAGTCCGGAAATTATTAGACATTGTAATTGTGATTTATAAGTTTCATCTGGTACGGTGAAGCGAGACATGGAGAGAATTAAATTGTTAGTATTTCTATGGAATTCTCATAGAAAAGAATCCATTACGAAAGCTTGTACATAGCACGAAATATGATATTTCAAATGTCGTAGCAATTAATGCCAGATCTCACTACGTACACATAATCAAATCTCCTTGTAACTTTGTCGAGACATTCTGAAGACACGTGTATCCTATTTGCTGCAGTATTATTTTGTAAATGCAAATCAAACCTACGAGTTTCAGTCGCTAACAATTTGGGACGCAACCGTTCGAATACTTTCGTAAGCAATTTTATACAGTATTCATTTAAGCGGACGGAATTTAATTCGCGAATTTTAATTGAAGATTCTTCGGAGTTACGATGAAGTTTATCATACAACAGCATTGCTCGCATTAGCGTTCGCCGCGAGAAAGAATTGAATAAAGGAGTGAAACGAGCGAAGGGTGAGCAATGAGACGGAAAGTAAACTTTGTTACAAGTTTTATGACAACAGGAACTAATTTATCGTAAAGAAACGCAGTAAAAATATAATAGACAAATTTAATATACGAATGCAATATACAAGAAAACGTACCAGAAAGTAAACAAATTGTAATGGTTACGTAAGAAAAACAAATGTAATATTTGACTATTATTTAATTGTTTGTCTACTATTACTTTCAATTGTTCGTCTTACTTCACGCATATATGAAAACTAGAAACTTGATCACTAATGATTATTAGCCGCGTACAATGTATATTTTACTCTATTAAATTAATATTACGATTCATTAAAGAACATCAAAATAAATTGATCGAAGCGTTCAAAACCGAAATACTTGAAAGGGATTTTTGTTTAACAGTTGAGTAGATTTTCAGCGCGTTTCGGCGGAAATTTTAGTTGGTCGATCGAACGTTGCGACTTACTGCGAGTTGGTAAAAATTGAACAGAACCGAGATCCCCGGGGGGCAGGAAAGCTAGAATCCAAAACTCGGAAGCCACCGAAAGCCATTGATCCTAATGCAGAAGGAAGCGATCACTCGCTCCGGCGATCAATGAAGAGAGAGAAAGAGAGAAAAAAAAAAAAAGGACTTTTCGCAAGCCGACTTACACGTCTCAGTGACGATGTAACGACTTCACAATTCGAGCCGAGGTCTGTTAATCCTCCACCCGATCGATCGAGCCGGAATTCATGCTGTTTACCAAAACGCCCGCAAAACTCTCTTTGAATGCCGCGTTCTCAGCTGTGCTTCGTTTTGAAAGAAGCGCACTGTACCATAACTCGACTTACGAATTTCCCCGTTCACGAACACTAAAATGTTAACACGGATTTCAGTGCGAGACTGTTCCTTGAAATTCTCGCGCGGAGCCGATTATTTTTTCCTATCCTTTCTCCGTCAAGTTTGTTACGTTATCGAAGAGTTCCGTTCTTTAGGCAATTACATTTTTTTAAGGGATGAAAATACGTCAGTTACGCAACCGATTGCGGTTTATTATTGCACAGCGCCGATTCGTATGATTTTCATCTATAATTTCATGGATGCTATGTTAGCCCTAAATACCATCTGTGCAAACGATTAAGCAGCCTATAGAGCGGTTAACGTTGAGTGTACAAACATTTCGACGTTCTTTCATACGACATGAAAGGATGTCTCTTACGGTCCTTGGCACTGAAAGGAACGAATCGGGGCACTTTGTAGTTGCCCCCAACGTTTCAGATTTTCGGTTCGAAGGAATTCAGTGTATACGCGTGTGCTCTTGAATCCGCATTAATACAATGGGCGTATATAGTATTCGTACACCGATAAATTTCCAAAAAAAAAAACTGTGTAAAATTGTAATTTATTAACTTATTTCTTATAAGCAGTGACATTCTACGTATTCCCGGAAGTCTCTAAGATAGATGTAGTCCAAACAACGTTTACTAGTTAATATAATTTGTGAAATTAACAAGGAAAAAAAAAACAATTAATCGATAGAAATGTTGAAGCAATAAGTATTCGCAAAACTGTTTAAAAGTACTTTCCTGGAAATTTGATGTTTTCTCATTCGTACGTAGCAATAAACTAATGTGTTTACGTTACAAACTCTACTGTAAATGGTTCGTCATAAGAATCGTACAAATACTTATTGCTTCTATACTTTCACCCACTTTTCACATTTTTTTGTTAATTTCGCAAATTATATTGACTAGTAAATGTTGTTTGGACTGTATCTATCTTAGAGACTTCTACAATTTACAATTCTACAATTTCACACAAAAGTGTTTTGGGAAATTGATCGGTGTACGAATACTTTTTACACCCACTGTACAGTTTGCTGCAAAAACTGTTCCACAGTATACGCTACCGGCCATTAACTTCGATACATGCGATCGTTAAAATGTGATATTATTACAACTCTCGTATCGAACTCTGCCAATATTTTACCATAAATCCTTAAATCATTCGAAACGTTTTAATAGATTAAATTTATGGACATGCTAGGAGCGTATTCCTCTGTACTCCGTCTTCGTTCAGTTTTCTTTTTCTCTACCCTCGCAATTGCGCGATTGCTATTCAGATATTCGAACCGCGGGGCTTTAATAAAAATATTTGCTAAGAAAACAGTTTGCCCGAGGTACCCGGAAAGCAAGACGAGTTATTCTTATATCCAGATTCGCGGCGTATTCTTCGCCCACGATTTCCATAAATGCAGTAATTCGAAGTAAGACGGCCGCTGGCGTTCTCAACTTTTAATGGTTCGTACCCTTATACTCCTCCGTAGATACAATTAAACGAAAAATAAATTTGTCAATAAATCAATACTTTTCTTTACGTACGTGTGCGTTTCTCGAATAATAACATCGAAGGTGGTTTACAAAACTTACTTTATTACCATTAGTTCAAAGTATTACAAAGTATTTAAAAGTGTTATATTTGTTCTACATAAAAAAGTTCTCGTTGTTTGTAGCGATGCATTCTTCGTTCTTACAAACAGACATTTTTTTCAGATGCTTTCTAAATCGATACCTACGACGACGATTCATGCTGTATCCAATATTTTCCATTTGATAACTGTCGGTAGTTATGTTATATGCTTCAACAAAGTGCTATCAACGAAACAACGAATGTCAGTAAGTCATTTCAATGACACATTCTAACTTATTATTAATAGTACCTGGTCGTCCTCAAAAACACAGAAAATATTATTATAATCCGGAGATAGGTGGCGTATACAACTAAAAGTATTATTTCCAGCATCTTGACATTTGCATGCCATGTCTTTCATGCACATCTACAAACATTGTAAATCATAGCAAATCTTACAAAAGAATCACTGTTTCTATTGTTATATATAAAAAAAACTTACAGCAAGATTCGGATCGCTATCGTTTGGACAACCCGATGACGGAACACCATTAGATTTCTCTCCCCTGTATTCTATTAAAAGTGTTCTATCTTTTGGCAACGTCTTCTTTAACAGAGATGTTCCATCCGATGGACGTTCAACGCCAGCTATTTCTAAAATCGTGGCAAATAAATCAACGCTACTAACGGGAGCAGAAATTTTTGACGATACAATTCCAGGACCTTTTATTAATAATGGAACTCTAATATCTGATTCATATGGTTGACGCTTATCCATAGGCATACTAAACTGGCCTACAAAATGTAGTATACAGAATACATGGATATATAGAATTTATATTTGCATACGTCTTGAACGCTAAATGTTTTACCAATGTGATATCCATTGTCAGACGTAAATATAATATAAGTATTATTTAAAAGATCTCGTGTCTTTAAAGTTTCGTATACATTCGTTACGAGCTCATCGACAGCTAACAATGTTTCCCATCTTCTTCTGTATATTTCATCTAACTCAGGTAATACATGAGCAGGAAGTGGAGATGGTCCTCTCCTCGCTAACCAATGCTTATCCTACTTGTTAATATTAGTTTAACGATCTAATAAAATAATGTTAAAGGGTAACAAAAGAAAGTATGGTGTACCGTTTGTCTTGGTGTATTAAAATTTGGTGTTCTTTTGGCCTTTGTGCCTTTATATTTATCGTTATGACGTACCGCAGGTATAAAAGGTGCATGAGGTGCGGGAGGTGCTAAAACCATAAGAAATGGCGGACCATCTAGATTACGAGTTTCAATAAAATCTATTGCTAAACCACTCTGGAAAGATATGAATTTGAATGTACAATAATAAGAAAACACAGGCAACTATTACAATTTCCCACTTACAATTACATCGGTAAGGTATTCGGCTGGATTATTGCCAAATTTCATTTTAGTTCCATTTATAGATAATGAATAGTCATAGTATTTTGAATTTCCGATAAGACCAGCCCACCAATCCCATCCTGTTGGTACATGTTCTGGTCCACCAACAATTTTATCACCATACTTTATGCATTTATTAAGAAAATTTTAATATTTCGCTTTATATGAAATTAATTTTATTGTCTAATTCAAGTGTCACACATTTACCCGATTTAAATATTTTCCAGCATAAAAGGTTGTATATAACATCTCCCGTTTTAAATATGCTGCGAATGTATTTGGTTCTTGTAAATCCTGCCATGTAACGCTATTACAACCTCCATCGATAGAATTATTTACTACTAAATGATTATGTTGATATCTTCCAGTTAAAATCGACGCCCTATTCGGGCAACAAATAGGCGATGCAACAAACTAGTTAAACAAAATATTTTTAATTGCATTTTATCGTAACTAACAGTCTATCATAAAATCAGATTACAATTTGATATTCTGAAAACGTACACAATTTGAAAATGTTGCACCTTGATTTCCAATTAAATTCAATGTATTTGTCAATGGTGTCTGAAAGTAAATATAATTATGTTTACTCTTGTTTGTAAATGTATTCGTTTTGGCTAAAATTTTTCATTATATGTTCCAATATTTACCATTCCATCGAGAAATACATCCAAATCATCTGCGACGATTAATACAATATTTTCTGCGCTACACGATAGCGACAAATAATACAAAAAAATACAAAATATTCCAATAATCATTTTTCCAAATTAGCTGCTACGTACAATATAAAAAGAATTTATTGTCACGGAATAGAGTGCAGAATATAAACCGCTACGAAACATATACGAAGGGTATTCCCCGAACTTGAAACAAAAGAGAAAAAAAATGGTACAAATTGCTGTTTATGTTTCTTATTTAAATTTAATTTCACTTTCGCATTTTGCTTCGGTTGTAACTATCGCTACCTAACTTGTGACTCATGGTAAGAATAAATTGAGCACTGATTTACCAACTGATGTTCAGTGTCTGTCAAATTTTATATAATAATCCAATAAAAAAAAATATAATGAATATTGTTAAGCGAATAGAGTAAATGAAAAAGCGTTATTAATTTTAAAAGATTATAAGGTTTCAAATAGATTAGTAATGTGCTATGACTTTCTCACGATATCCATTCCCAGAGACTGCATTTAGTTGTCGCTCACATGTGTCGGTTGTGTGCTGAACGTATTTTCGTCTATTTATTGTGAATATTTATTAACTTATTAGTAACAATGATTATCTCAACGAATGAAGGCAATCCAAATGCGTTAAAAGTAATAGTTGCAGCTAAAATAGCCCAACAATCCTTCACTGTGAAAACGGTGCAACCAAACGGTAAGGAACCTAACCTTTTCAGTGCGAATAATTCAATTTCGAACTATATGATGAAACAACATATGTTTGTTTGTGAATAGTATTAAGATAGAACCAAATAAATATACTATTAAACTTCAAAGGATTAAAAAAATTTACTTGTTCAATCATCAGATCATATTTCTGAATGATTTAGTTATAAACTGATTGTACCTAATATAAAAAGAGTTTTTGTATTCTATGTTTAGCAAGTTTTTTGGGCCGTTTACCTACTATTGAACTGCCATCCGGATCTGTGCTATTTAGCACAAATGCAGCAATGCAGTTCTTAGTACCTTCATCTGAAGGATCACTGATTATTAATAATAGATGGTTGGAATGGGATATTTCTCGATTACAGGTAAATAAATATAAATCAGTTGGATAATTTTACGTGTTAATTATTCACAATAAAGTGTTAAATTAATTTTTAGCCAGCTATAGTGTGTTGCAGTAATACAGGAACTGCAAATAAATCTTATTTGTGGACTTTACTAAAAGAACTCAATGATGCGCTAAAAGACAGAAAGTACTTAATTCAGGTAATGTAAATAAAAAGTATATGCACAATGCAACATCAAACGAAATATTATGATACAACTAAGGTGAAATTAATAATATTCTAGGATAACAGTGATTTATCATTGGCAGATGTATGCATTTGGGTAACTATATGGTCTACTGTATTAGTTACAGAAGTTGGACAGGAACTATGTAAAGAATATTCATCTATTAAAAAATGGTTATCATATATCGAGTTACTCCCAGTTATTCAAGTATGAAATTCGTTTATTATTGTTACTACATGTTACATACATTTTGAATTCACGATTAATGCTATATTGGTATTTCATATATTTAGGACTCCCTTAAGGAATACAAGTTTGAAAGAGGCATTAAAGCAATTCTCAGTATTCAAGCTGCATTTTGGTTTCCTGTTAATACAGTCATGAACACACGGTCATCCAAACCAGCTAGTGATGTAAGTTTAGCTCAAATTAGCCCAACTAAAGAAAAGGAAATTGAATCAATTAGTCAAGAAGAAGTTCAAAATATCACAAGTAATTGGTCTTCTAAGTCATATCCAGCTATGAAGGATTCTCCGTATCCTGTGTAAGCTTGAACGTACATAAATATAATTTGAATGGAATGATAAGTACATTTTTAATGTAAATATACACATTATCTTCAGATTACCGAAAAAGGGTGAAAAAAATATTCTAGTAACATCTGCGTTGCCCTATGTCAACAATGTTCCTCATTTAGGAAATATTATTGGTTGTGTACTTTCTGCTGATATCTTTGCCAGGTTAGGTTTCATAATTCAAAGAGTAATGTATTTTATAATTCAATATGTACGTGTTTTAATCTTAATTTTTATTTACAGATACTGCAGACAAAGAAATTATAATACCCTTTTTATTAGGTTTGTACTTATTTTATTATCTATTATTCGTTTCTAACCTTAAAGATGAAATATTCCGATAAAACTGAAATAATATTGCAGCGGCACTGATGAATATGGTACTGCTACAGAAGCTAAGGCTTTAGAAGAGAAAACAACACCGCAAGCTATATGTGACAAATTTTTTGATATACACAATGATGTATATCGGTGGTTTAGCATAGGGTTTGATTATTTTGGTCGCACTACTACACCTGAGCAAACAGAGTAAGATGCATCTTGTACTAGCGTCATTATAGAATATAATTCATTAAAATATTCCCGTCAAAATTATAATTTATAGATAAAATTACATTTTAATTGTTTTCTTTCTATTGCTCTCTTGCTTAGTTACAGAATGTAATCATTTTCCGTCGTCTTTCAGAATTGTGCAATCATTTTTCTTAAGAATAAAATCGCAGGGGTATGTGTTAAGCGAAACTGTGGATCAACTCCTCTGCGAATCCTGTAATAGATTTTTGGCAGATAGATTTGTAGAAGGGACGTGTCCAAGGTGCAAATATGAAGATGCACGAGGTGACCAATGCGACGGATGTGGGCATCTAGTAAATGCCACAGAGTTAATATCTCCACGATGTAAAGTATGCAGCAGTAGGCCTGTCATTAAAAAATCGGAACAATTTTTCTTAGACCTACCTAAGGTAGGTATTTTATTATATAACTAGCATTATTTAATAATAAATGTATATTATCGTGATTTAATATAAAGATATTCCTCTTTACAGTTAGAGGCTAGATTAAAAGAGTGGTCTGCAACTGTGGAAAATGGATGGTCAGGTGTCGCGAGAGTAGTTGCAAAGCCGTGGTTACGCGATGGACTTAAACCACGATGCATAACACGGGATTTGAAATGGGGAATTCCTGTTCCAGTAAAGGGTTTCGAAAATAAAGTGTTCTACGTCTGGTTTGACGCGCCCTTTGGTTATCTGAGTATTACAAAGAGATATTCGAAGGAGTATGAGCAGTGGTGGAAACCTAAAGATGTAAAAGTTGATTTGTATCAGTTTATGGCAAAGGATAATGTTCCGTTCCATGCAATAATGTTTCCTGCTTGTTTATTAGCAGCTAATGAGGGTCATACGTTAATAAAACATTTAATGGCGACGGGTATGTCTAAACAAAAATTGATATACATTAAACACGTTGATATTGCAAAATATCTGATCGTTTATACGTTTAACTATTAATGTTTCACATTTATTTCAGAGTATCTTAATTACGAAGATACAAAGTTTTCTAAATCAAGAGGTATTGGAGTGTTCGGCACCGATGCTAGAGATACGGGTATACCAGCTGACGTTTGGCGATTTTATCTTGCATTTGTTAGACCCGAAACTCAAGATTCTAATTTTAATTGGGTGGATTTAGCGACTAAAAATAATAGCGAGTTATTAAATAATTTTGGAAACTTTGTTAACAGGTGCGCGATCTTGGTCGATAATTATGTAATTGTTCGAAATTCCACATTCCCCCTTTTTTTTTTATTATAGTTTCTAAAAATTATTTTTAATAAATAGAGCCCTGGTATTTACGGAAAGATATTTTGACTCCAAAATTCCATCGATGGAACTTCAAGAAGACGACTTAACACTATTGGTATTAGCTCAACGCGAATTATCATCTTACATACAGGCTTTGGAGCAAGCTAAACTACGAGATGGTTTGAGGCATGTGTTAGCAATTTCTAAACATGGGAATCAATACATGCAATTCCAAGAACCATGGGTGAAAATCAAAGGAACCGATGATGACAAGTAAGCAACTCGTGAATGTACAATGGGTATAAGGTTACGTTTTTAATTACGTTATTTTATTGTTTAATTTGAATCATTTTCTAATTTTGTTAGATGAAAGTCGTTATTGACAGCAAAAAATTTGAATACTGTAAAATGATTTTGTTGCGTTAGAGGTTAGAATATTAAATATTAGAATATTTATTTCCTAGGTTCCTTTGTTCAGTGCGGATTGCTGTTGCGTGACTTAATTTTATGCTGTAAACTGAGTATGACTCTTTATCGGCTTTTATATGTTAAATAATGTTGCAGGTCTGTGCTATAGTACTTGTGAATAAGCTTTATCTAGTAGAGTTAAGTAATGTCATTCTTCACTTACGCGCAAAGTAATCACCATTTTTTTTATTGTTTACAGGAAGAGAGCTGGAACGGTCGTTGGCATTTGCTGTAATTTGGCGTGTCTCTTATCAGCTCTTTTATCCCCGTTCATGCCTAACACTTCTCGCGAATTAAGATCTCAGTTAGGATTGGACAGTAGTAATTATGGTTATATCCCTGATGTTATTACAAACATACTTTCAACGGGTCATAAAATTGGTAAACCATCTCCTTTATTTAAAAAGATGGAGGACAAAGATGTAGAAACATTGAGAAACAAATATGCTGGTAAACAAGAAACAGTAAATAAAACTCAAGCAATTAATGTGCATGACGATGAAAAATCTTTAGAGGGTGCAATAGTAGCACAGGTTGTTAAATCTTTTTAATAATAATAATAATCAAAGTAAATGCTAATATAGGTTTGAGGTATTATATATATATTTTTTATATTTTTAGGGCAACAAGGTTAGAGACCTGAAAGCCAAACACGATAAAAGTGTTTGGTTACCCGAGGTTCAGATTCTTTTAGACTTAAAAAAGAAACTTACTGATCTCAAGGGTGGTGAAAGCAAGCCTTCTGTACCGTCGCAACCGAAAACTAAGAAGCCTGAACCGGTACCTGTACCTGAACAAAATGGAGATGTCCCAACGGATATAGCAAATTTGGAATCAAGTATTGCTAAACAAGTATGACGAAATCATTCACGGGCAATAATATAATACAATTAATTTTGATATTATGATATATTTATTATTCCATTGTTAGGGTAATCTCGTACGTGAACTGAAAGCCAAGGGGGATAAATCTGTATGGTTACCGGAAGTGGAAAACTTACTAAAACTTAAAAAGCAGTTAGCAGATCTTACTGGAACTACTCCAGCTCCGACTGACAAGAAGTCTAAAAAAAAGAAATAACTGACACACTATCCCGCGTATATGCATTTGTCATCATCAGAAAGCTATCACAATATTTTTTAATAAAACATCATCTCCCCTTCTATATTATCCTAACCTTGTTCCGGCGATACATTCATGCTATATGGTATTTTTTTTCATATAGTGTAATCGTGCTGGTTTATTTAACAAATTTAATTTATATATTAAAACTGTACAACTAAGTCTTGTGGTTCGTGTTTTATTTAAATGATTTACATAGAATATTACCACATTGATTATATTCCTAAACAGACGAGGTAAAACGATAACTGTGCTCAACTTAAATACCTATGATTTTATCGAACTATTACATCTTTGCGTTTAGTGCAAATATTTCTACTTCCATTAGTTTTGTTTCCCGGTGCTGTGATAGATGCTACTTTCTTCTGGTGTAATTTGTTTGAACATTCCAGCTTTTTTATAGTATCCGGTTTTGTTTGAAATGCACGGAAAACAATATTTTCTATAACGCAAATAACGACAGATAATATTATCCCAGTAAGCAAAAGTAGTATAACCGGCGTTGCTTCGAGAATCGTAACGCTTGATACATAGCGTTTGTGTTCGTCGCAATAAGGCTTTCTAGAAGTCCAGCGGTACATCTCTCGTTTTCGAATTCCAGAAGTTAATATTCTGATAAGACTACAATTAATTGTTAGTATAAATTACGAACAGAATTTCTATAAAATTCTTTGCAATTTCCTTACCCTATCTTCGCTATTTCATGCAACGGACTATGATGAGACGACCAAAAGCCTAACATGGAAGGTCGAAGCAAATGAACTTCGGTGAGTTGACAAATCATCATCTTGGTCATCATGATTTCTATAACTGGATAGGCGTTCATTGGATTCACATGGTACGCAAATTTAGGATTCATTATGCCTCTTATACCCTCGTATAACGGTTGAAACCTAGAATTCTCCGGTAAAGTGTCCCAATGTTTCTTAAAATATTGAACGTCCGGTGGAGCAGACTACGGTATTTTTTCGATCCAGTAAATCAATACACAATTATAAAACCATTGTTTAACACTTTTGCTGCGGATGACGCACATGTGCGTCCAACTGAAAACATATGGTTGTTTTTATTATTTTTCAGTTTTCATTTTTTTTTGTTCGGCAATCATATTATATATAAAATAAGTTACCACAAATACCATAGTTACCATATATATATATATATATGTTTTTCAAAATAATCATATCAGGACATTTGTAAGAAATTTTTCATTAAAAAAAATATCATCAATTGCAGCTCCCAGCGAACGGCTACTTATATTCGTCCGCAGCGAAAGTGTTAAACTTTATGAGTAAATACGAAGAAATTTACGTTTATCAAAAGGTTGAAGTATATATCCTTATTAGCGCTAAGCTTTAGCTTGCTGTTCGCTAACGAATACAAAGAATCGTTCATTTTGTCCCAAGGAACGTGTCGTAATCGACTAGACACTATCGCTGCTGAATAACAATTATAGACGAGCAAACCGAAGATCAGGGTCTGAAGGAAGGCTACGCGGCTTGCAAAGTGACTGCTGTTAAATGGTAGCCCTGTAAAGTCATAAATTTTTCCTTTGAATAATAAAATAAATTAATAATATGTTGCGTAATAAAATACCTTGTTGACTGAGCGCGGCAACGATAATAAGAACCGTTGCTTCGTAATCAGAATCTTTGTCCAACTTCAAGATTATCCATAATATGAAAATTATTATGACCGATAAGAAAGCAATCATGTACCAAACATTTTTTTCGAATGGTCTGAATATAATTTGCATATCCAAGTTCGTGGAAGGTACGGCAAGAAACAAAAAGCAGGTTCTGCGGAAAGAACGGACAAAATGTTAACGAATGTAATATTAAAAACATATAATAATAAAAATATATAATATTAAAACATATATAATATTAATATATTCATAAGATATAATATTAAAAGTATTATATAATATATAATATTAAAATATTAATAACATGTAATATTAAAAATATATAATATCAAAAACACAGTCATATTTGAAATACAAGTAAATACAAGTAAAATGACCATCGAATAATATCTTCTAAATGTTTTTAAATTATAGGGCACGGAGCTCAAATATTTTCCTAGGTGCATCGGACCCCGAATAATATCGTCTACGGTACGAATGAACAAAAAATCTTTTATTTCTAAATTTGTTATCACCTTGCAGGCCACAGTTGCACCATCACGTCGGCAAAATTTAGTCTTTCGTTTGTCAGGATCGACGGATAATAGCTTAAATCGAAACGTCGATCTCTGAAACCGGCGAACACTGGACCGTTTCTATCGTGTTTTTCCCAATGGCTTAATTCGATTAAATCGAGACTGTAAATTAAACATTTAATAAATGAACGATGAATCTATATTTTCGCATTTATTTCGTCTAATAAGATACAAAATGAAGAGAATGGTTTAGCTTTATAACCACGATATTTTGTAAATGTCGTTATTAAGAATTAAGGTTTTCTGAGCTCGCTTATTACTAGGACTGCGGATCTTTATGCAAAATAAAATCTTCGTGGAGGTACCTACAGAAATTGAACCCAAATAGGAATTTATTTTATTTCGCAAATATCATAACATGAACTTTACTATTTTGATCTTTTTTATATTCTTGCATATCGTTTGCATTTTCTAGGTTCTTCTTGCACATTCAAATTTCCTATAAATGCATAAAGATCCGCAGTCAACTTATTACTGTCCAAAATGCTCCAATTACAGAATTCCGAACTTCGGAAATAATTCAAAAAAATATTACGTGATATTGAACATGCTGGTCATCTGTTTTATAATGGCGAATCCGAATTTGGACCAGTGGTCATCTAGTAAGGTATTCCTTTTTTCAAGGTATTCTATCAGATCTTGATCCTTCGGTCTACATTCTACCTAAATAAACAACAACATTCTTACACTTTCCAAGGACAACACGAAAAATAAAACGAAAAAAAAGAAAAACTGTTGAAACCATCTAACACTTTTTTATTATCATTTACAATCGCCGCTACTCACAATACCAGCAGTCTTGACTTTCATTTTATGAAAGTTCCATCGTCTGGCGATTTTTCCATCGCGCAAAGTGACGGCCAATCCACTGTTCTTCGTCCAGCTGCCAAATTCTGTGATGTTGAGCGAACCACCGCAATGTTTGCAATGATTATAGAGATCGTACAAGACGTAATCGTCGTCGTTCCTCGGTATAGAAATCACAAAATCGGTGACGACGCTGAACGTGCTGTCGTTCAACACTCGTTCATCGAGACTCATATTTGTCCCCAGAACCAACCACCGATGCAATTTTTCGAACATGTTGCTGGCTGAAGCCTAAATTGTTTTTCTCGTATATTCAAATCGAGACAACGACGGTTGTTAAATTTTATTTTCCAAACAAAGAGGCACGACTCCTACATGGGAGGTGGTGAGTGTACTTTAATAATATTTAAGCATTTTTATTTTAATCGAACAAAAAAAATAAAACACATTCTCTCGGATCATTCCAACGAGAATCCTACATTTCGAATCACATTGTTTGCATATATATAAAATAATTTATTTATTACAGCCAGATCTTATCATTTAATTTGCTAAAACAATCAGAACGAATTAAAATAAATGCATAACACTAATTTTGTATTCGTTTATTTTAAGCACAGAAATTTCATTTTTGTAGTAGTTTGTTTTTTAAACATTAAAATGTTTGGAGATCGCTGACGTAAAGTAAAATAAGACAACGTAATTTTCACGATTTAGTTTTACCTCGTTGAAAATTGTCACGCTCTCCTCGTCTGTTGAACATCGTAGATCTAAAAACACACCTAAGCCCCGGTACTCGGTGTGCAAGAATCGCGATATATTGACGGTTGATCCGAGCTGGTGTATCGAAACCGAAATTCCAACATCGTTGAGGAGCCTGATGATTTGGTAGTTGTCTGCATAAACATTTATTCAAATAGCTAAATCAATTTCTTGTGGCATTATTATAAATTACGTAATGGTAAAATTGATAGAAACGTTGAACTTTATTAAGTTTATTAGTATCAATATTATAGTTTATATTAATTATAGTTAGTTATTATTATAGTTTATAGTATTTATATTAAATAATATAAATCACTTTTATTTAATTTATTCACTCACTGTCGTACTCTCTGCAGGAAAGTCCAGCTACCCTTGTGACGTCTTTATAAACGAAATAATCGCGAATAAAGTCGACGCTGCTCGCGCACGAAATAACAATTAATTGGAAACTAATGAAATTTCGCAGATGCATTACTGCTGCAATCGTTCTTCTTCATTCTCGATTGCTAATCGACCGACTGCATGCAGACGTTCGTGCTCCAACCCTTGCAAGTTATGTCTTCTCTTTATCAATTTTCTATGAGAAAACATGTCACTTTCGACGTGATGGCTCTTTATAAAATTGAAACGACTCGATATTCTCGATTCTTTTCTAATAGGGACGTTCGATAATGTCTGATAAATTGATAATACTTCATCAGTTGCATACTACATATCTTTGGAATTAGGGAGGAAGGAGCAAATCAATTCATCGATGCTGAATGATTTAAATAATAATCGTGTACTAGTCGAATAATAAATAACGTGGCAAGTTTGGCATAGGTGAAACTAAAACTTCGACTAATTAAAATATCGTTTTATATCTATTTGGTGGTAGATATTAATGTAAATGTTAGAGTTGCAAATCTAGCAAGTTGTCTCTGCTATTTCCACTGATGATGCTTCCTCTGGCGCCGATTATTTTCTTTCGATTCGTCACTTTGTTTCTGCAAAACACATGTTTTCATCGAGATAACTTTTGTAAGGAGAGTCTACTTTAAAAATTAAAGTAACAACGACAAATGTTTATACAATGTACGAACTGTTTTTCACGAAGAACTCGTTTAAGAAAATTTATGGTAGAGAATTCAAAAATTACACCTAGACACAGCCAGGACTGGTCGATAGTGAAAAATTAATTAACTAATGTATAAATGTATACGAAAGAGACTTTTAAACTACTCTTAAATATTTAGAAATGTTTCTATTGAAGTTTAATTCAATTAAATAGAAAGACATTCAAATTTCCCGCGGGGAGATAGTGTCGCCGTCTAGCGGCGAACATGCGAACTATTTTCGGAGTCTGATCAGCGCCTCTATCGGGAAAACGCTCAAGTTTGTCGTGGAATAGTTCCTGCTTCCAACGCTAGATGGAGCCATTTGTTTGTTTTATTTAAAAAATAAAGAATTGAGGGTTTAAAATTGATTTCCATTCATATTTTAACATTACGAAGCTTGTTCACCTATTTGTTATTGGATGTAATAAAAAAATCTTGGTCGAAACAAATGGCTCCATCTAGCGTCGTCAGTGATCATACTCCGAAAATAGTTCGGTAGTTCGCCACTAGATGGAGCCATTTGTTTCGGCCATGTTTTTTTTATTACATCCAATAACAAATAGGTGAACAAGCTTCGTAATGTTAAAATATGAATGGAAATCAATTTTGAACCCTCAATTCTTTATTTTTTAAATAAAACAAACAAATGGCTCTATCTAGCGTTGCAAGCTGGAACTAATCGGCGACAAACTTGAGCGTTTTCCCGATAGAGGCGCTGATCATACTCCGAAAATAGTTCGCATGTCCACCGCTAGTTGGCGACACTATCTCCCCGCGGGAAATTTGAATGTCTTTCTATTTAATTGAATTAAATTTCAATAGAAACATTTCTAAATATTTAAGAGTAGTTTAAAAGTCTCTTTCGTATACATTTATACATTAGTTAATTAATTTTCCATTAGCGACCCGTCCCGGTTGCGTCTGAATACAATTTTCAATCTACTTTGTGGTGGGATCGTTTTGTGATAGGATCTTCGTTCTACCTGATTTTGTTTTACACAGAAAACTTCCAAATAAATATAAAGAAACAAATTATATGGCCACTAGAATGAAAAAAAGGAATCGACTCGATCTCCGATAGAATTTCTCCTCATTCAATAAATCCAGTACGCAGATATAAAAATTTATATCAATTTCCAAGTTCGCTTGCTGCCAAGCGATTAACCGAACTTTTCCACTTGTCGAAAAAATGCAATAAATTTTCACACAATTATCGAAGTTGTACTCACTTCATCGAACGCCTGTGAGCAATTATTTCCACGATGCAAATTCCTCCAGCCACTAGCAGGCCAAACGTCAACAAAATCAAGGCGGGAGCAGTCTCGTAGATCGTGATGCTTCTCGTTGATAACGTGTCAGGTTGACATTGGGGTTTTCTCGACGACCAGTGCTTGATTTGTCGATGACGGAGACCCGTATTGAACATCTTCGTCAATCTATGAAAAACAGCCCCGCTCAAATAAGTCTTATTGTAAAATAAAAGAAACTACAGTAAGAAACTTATTGTACAATAAAAGAAACTACAATAAGAAACTTATTGTAAAATAAAAGAAATAAAAGAGACGCGAGATTTAACGCAAAGTTCTCTCACCCTATTTTCGCCATCTCGATGAACTGTCCATTGTGACTGGCGTACATGCCCATCACAGATTGTTTAAACAAGTGTATCTCCGTCAAAGCGCAGATTTTATTCGAATCGAACATCCTCTCGACGTAAGGATACGCGGTATTGGGGTCCGTGTGATAAGCTAGAATCCCTTGGCTGACTTGTCTGATGCCTTCTTCTATAGGCAAGTACCTCTTCGACTCTGGCAGGGGATCCCAGCGCTTCTTCCGAAAGTAATCCGACTCCCAATTCAGTTTCTAGCGATCAGTGCTACTATTAATCTCTCTGCTAATTAAACAAATTATTTCGTTCGCGAACAAATAAAATAGACGACTCAGTTTCTAAAGACACATCTCTTTGACTCTGGCAGGGGGTCCCAGCGCTTCTTCCGAAAGTAATCCGACTCCCAATTCGGTTTCTAGCGATCAGTGCTACTATTAATTTCTCTGCTAATTAAACAAATTATTTCGTTCGCGAACAAATAAAATAGACGACTCAGTTTCTAAAGACACATCTCTTCGACTCTGGCAGGGGGTCCCAGCGCTTCTTCCGAAAGTAATCCGACTCCCAATTCGGTTTCTAGCGATCAGTGCTACTATTAATCTCTCTGCTAATTAGAAAAATTATTTCGTTCGCGAACAAATAAAATAGACGACTCAATTTCTAAAGACGAATTTTACCTTCGCGTGTCCTCCGCGTGTTTTCTTGTGAAACAAAAATACAGTCGAATTATGTTACTTACGTACAGGAAGTAGTTAAGATAAGGCACAGCCTCCGCAGCAATTTTTAAATCGCTGTCGGCGAGAACAGTCACGGAATCCTCCATCATGTCCAGTGGTTCGCTCAATCGAGCCGAGACGATACTAGCCGAATAATAATTGTACATTATCCAGCAGTGTACCGTCAACTGGAAAAGCGCTATGCGACTGGCTATACGTTTTGGTAGAATGTTCGCACCTGCGGAGACGCAATAATCGAGTAAAAATGTTAAGAAAATAAAATTGACTGAATATCTGTTACCTAAGGACATTTATTATTATCAGTATTATTAAACTTAACGTTTCGACCATTTCTGTTCATGAAAATTGATTTCCTTGTAGACAGAACCAAACGGTTTCATAATTTTAATTTCGAGCATCGATGTACATAGTTTAAATTGTTTATTTTGTTCGAAATATTTTGTTGCGCCATCGTCATCGTCATCGCGAAGTATGGGTATGTAGAAGCAAATTTTGTTGGAGTGGGTCGAAATAGTTTAATAATAATAAATGCTTCGGAACTACGGGGTGATAGTTATTTTTGTCTTTCGATAATTATTATTAATCGAATGCACACCCTGCTGTGACAAGATTCCTATCGACAACACCACTGCTCCGGAATACTTTTCTCTCTTCCCGATTCCCTCGCGGTTCATCACTGTTTTCATGACGAATATGAAGAATAACCCAAAACCCGCGAACATGTACCACGTCTTTCGCGTGAACGGCTTCAAGAAGATCTCCATTTTGATCTTGTTGCTCGAGGTCGACAGCAGCATGAAACAGGGCCTGATAGAAAGAACAATTAGACAATTACTCTTACAATTAGATAAAACTTTGCTCGAACTTGTTAAATAGAACTAAATAGTGCCCGAGGTTTCTTGAAAATAAAATGCAAGACTATTTTCGAATTTGTCTTCTGCTCACCCACGAGATTGCAATAATAAAAATACCCTATTGAGATACACTCCATTAGAAGAATCCTAATGACCGTGAAATCTTCTTAAAAAATGACCTTAAGTAAAACATGGTCCCACGATTACATACAATCCTTCGAACAGTGCAACATTTTATCTTATAGATCTTCTTCATGAAATTAAAAGAAACATTTGGGTGTTTCATCCTGTATTTTAAAATTCTCTCACCGAATCGGCCACGCTGCGCCGATTAGGCTGGCATAATCTAATCGCTCGGAAACCATAATCCTTGGATTGCTAGCGAAATCGATGTAGTTCGACTGCAAGAACTCGAAAATCAAACCGTGCACGCTGTGTCTGTCCCAGTAAATGATTTCGGATGCGTGTACACTGGAAACGAAAGTATTACAGCTTCGTCATTGCGCCAGTAGGAATAAAGCATAATCGCACAGGGCTTCTGAAACTATGGATCGCGAGATTTTAATGTAAAATAGGGCGTATAATTTTTGTAACTATAATAAATACAATTTCGCGACTTTTTGTGCAATTTTTAATTTCTCATTTTTCTACGTTTTCAAACGAACTCTGAAACTATATTTCTTCATATGCATATCTTTTTTTTTATATTTTTTGGGTTGCGGCAAAAAAACACAATCGATGAAGGGGGTCGCGAACGAAAAAGGTTTAAGAAGACCTGTAATAATACAGTAAAGTTCTCTTTGCGTTACCTAAAATTAAAGAGATCTCCCGTGTGCAGGATCATTGCGTGCACAAATTTGTGCATGCTGTCCAAGGATCTTGTATTAATGTCCTGCATGTAATCCTCGAGACGCATGTCTTTCGGCCTGTACTGTATCTGAATATAAAATGGGACACGTGTTTTTTTTTTTTTTTTTTTTTTCTATGCGATTTTTTCCCTTTAATAGGAAACGTAATGGAACGTCTACTATATACATTGTTAATAGTCGTATCAACGACGTAAATTAAGAGTGTCGGTTATTGGGTCGGTGTTGAAATTTGGCGCGAAATAGAAAAGCTTTGAGTAATTGTTTCAAAGGTTGCTTCAACTCGTATCAATTTTGTAATTACAAGTAGAATTAAATTATTACAATTATAACGCAGTAAGTGACAATAACGTTTATTAAACACCGCGTTTGCGCAATTTCGCTGCAACGACTGATAAATGAAAAGGTGGTATTACGCGAACGTTAACCGAAATTTTGCTGACTGATTGTCCAATAATTTGATTAATGGATTGGAGAAGGGAATCTGGAGAATGCAAAGGAAACTCACCACGCCGGATATTTTCAATCTCAATCCGTGCATGTTGGCTCTTCTATTAATTAAAGGCTGCGTAAGAGTGATGTTCAGGCCGGAGTCGCGGTGCCAAGTGCCAAGTTCCGTGACGTTCAACGAACCACCCCTGTATTTGCAATGGTTGAACACGTCGTACAGGTCGTAACCGTTTCTGTTCGATATAGCGAGAACAACGTCCGTCACCATGTTGTAAGCACTGTCGTTTAACGCAGGCACGCTTTCGCTGTAATTCGAGCCCATCACTAGCCAGTTGTACGAGTAATCGTACATTCTGTACTTGGAGCTCTGGATTTCATGAAATTTATAAACGTGCACGTTACTTGCTGTCCTTTTCGTTTACTTAGAAGGGAAACATCAGGTAACTCGCCCTGGGATTTCGATGACAATGTTTTTGTATATTCTGTAGGTGAAAAAAAAAAGAGATACGTGAAGTAATAAATTTGTGAAAATTGAAATTTATTTATTTTTTCGTTTCGAAGTAGAAATTATATTATCACAGTATAAACATTAATGTGAATTTAATTTTAAAGGGATTCTTAATTCAAGCAGTAATATTTGAAATGATAATATAAGTTAACGTATTCGAATTTTCAATCGTATAAATTTAAAATTTCATTGGAGATAATATTGACAGTATTTGAAATTTCTAATTTTTCAAACAATTAGTAATAGGGGAAGAAGACTAAACAAACATCGGAATGTGAATGTGAATTTTTTAATTACGAAAAAGAATTTTCGATTTTCGCAAATTTATTATCTTCGAAACTAAGGCCTATTCGATCAAACGCCGGGACACGTATCTCTTTCTTTCACCATTAGAATAATCAAAAAAATTGGCATCGAAATCTCAGAGTGAGTTACCTGAGCTTCCCTTGTTAGACCGCGAAGGGTTGGATAAAGTAATTTTTACTTTCAAGGAACGAGATTGAAGTCACCTATCAATCGAACGAATTAGTCCGTTTCTGATACACGACTAGAAAATTGAATTTCGAAAGGGAGAATCACTCGTGTTTCCTTCTTACCTCGCCGAAAATTCGATAAGCGGTATCGTTGAGGCAACGCAGATCGACGACGACGCCCACCGTCCACGTTTCGCTCCTCAAGAACCTGCGGAAGTCGATCTTCACGGTGGGTTCCCTTATTATTGTAAATATTCCCGTGGTGCTCAGCGTTTTCAGCAGATCAAAGTCGCCTGAGCCGAGTCGTGCGTCGTCGCAAACAAAGAACAATTAACCATTATCCGTATGATTTATTCTAATGTTTCATTCTACTAAGAATTTGTCGAATTACATCGTAATATCTTTGATCTTAATACTAGAAATCGAATAACTTATGATACAGTGCGAGAATACAGAAAATTGCTTTCGATAACGGAGATTATTTGAAGAAATGCGTACCTATCGTGTCGCCACAAGAAAATCCCACGACATTTCGCACCCTTTTGTGCACGAAATAGTCGCGAATGAAAATATGATCTTGCGCGCTCGAGAGCAAAACGAAAAACGACAAACCGAAACAAACAGCGTACATCGCGCGAGTATTTTTCACGTTTTACGAGCAATTACAATTTTCCTTCCACTCTCCGTGCAACGTTGGACGCGTTGAACGGATTATTTTAACGCAACTCGTTCGGATCATGCATAGAATGCAGCAGGACATCGTTTAGTATTCCGTTGCACGAAGACGGACTGTCAAACGTGTTTCAAACGACTCGGCAAATTGCCCGAGTCACGGAAGGGATCTATAGAAATCGATTAATTTTTCATTGGACGTCTCGTCAGAATGCGACACACGAGTTTCAACGGACACAAGCTAAGTTTCGTATGGACGGAATGTTACAATGTCTGAGACAAAGCCAGCTGTAACAAGCACATTGCGAGCATATTTATGTGTGTTTCGACGTTGCTCTTGTAGCTTCTCATTGGTGAATTATTCAATAAATCAGGGCTTCGATTTGAATTCAGTAAATTATTTAGGGTAACGAGGGGTAGTCCCGTCCATTGCAAATGAAGTAAACTTCACGTTATTTTATCATACTTATTTCGACGTATCCAGAAGCAGTAACATTATGTTAGATACGATTAATGAAACTAATTATGAATGTTTGTGCATTAATAGTTGTTTTATTTCGTTTTATTATTACATTCAATGCCTCTGATTATACACCTTCAAGTATTACATTCTTTTGCTAAATTACTCACAATTTCACACTTTTTTAAACGTTCGGTATTGTACAACTTATTAGTCCGAGTTCAGTGCCGTCTTTTAACAATGGTGAAAATAAACAATATTAAATACATACGTACGTAAATCACACTACGTTTGGATAACTGAAGACAATCGACGTTCTACTTTCGTTTAAAATTAAAGAAAAGATCGAATATACGTTCCACACGATTCTAAAGATCCTCACAAAGAACTCTTTACGAACCATCGCGATTTAAGTTTCTTTGCGCATCCATCCATTCTTTGAACAAGGTGAATTTTTTCAGCGACTGTAGATTAGCGTTTTGCGGAGACGGTGTACTTCCGTCGATCAAATGTTTCTCTTCCGTCACGGCGCTCGATATCCTGTAAAATAAAGTGTCAACGATCGTCAACGTCAATAATCAAACTTCTTCCTCTGTGTGTTCAATTTACCGTGTAGGCGCGACCATGTAGAAGAGATTCTCCGTCGCGCAGACGAGCAACGAGAATCCCACGGAGATACACAAGAACACGAATATCGGTGCAGCTTCTTGTATCGATAAAGGTTCGGCGATAAGTAGATTGGTAGGACAGTATGGTTTTCTGGCTGACCATCGTTTCCATTCGCGGTTTTGAATACCAACGTTGCGGATCTTCGTCAATCTGAAAAACGTGATCATTTACAAAGGATTTTTTGTATTTCTATTACTTTCTACATTGAGATTTCTTGACGAACATGGGTTTTCAGAAAGTAGCTTTAACTAACAACAAGCCTTGGCTTCTTTTTATTAGCTTATTCGTTTTTCAGCTTTTGAATTTTTTTGGGGACCCCTGAGGTTCATTCGCAAGAACCCTCGGACACGGCGAAACTTTTTTAGGGTCTAGAATCTCCAAAAAAAGTTCGGACCAGATCTGAGTTTACATGATCGTGTTATCCCTTGTAAGTATTTACCTCTTAAACGGATAATATAGACACGCCTTTCGCAAAGAATTCAGATTATTTTTCTCGACGCGTTAATTTCTATACGAAAATCAGATTTACCCAATTTTCATAAATTCGGTGAAAGGGCTTTTGCGCCTGGCGAAAAACGCCAGGACCGTGCGGAACAGATGAACCTCCGTGAGCTCGCAGATGCTGCGGTCGTTGAAGTGATGTTCGATGTACGGATAAGCATTATCACTCATCGCATGATAAGCCAGAGTTCCTTCCGCTACGCGGTTCAGTCCCTCCTCTAGGGGCAAGTACCTGTTGTATTCGGGTATTTTCGTCCAACGATTCTCGTAAAAGTATCTCACTTCTTTGTCTGGCACCTAATAGGCAAGAGATTGTGTTGCATTCGATCGAAGCAGAACACTAAATTAAAACGGAAACTTTTAAGCGGGGAAGCCGCGCCGGAAGTTTGAAAAAATCGATCTTTTTGTTTAACTTACAGCCTTAAAAATAATATCCGAGTATGATTTGAAAACTATACGTACTATTGTCTACGTCATATTATTAATTACGCATATATTAGATTTTTCTAAAGTGACTTTCCAAAGTGACATTACCTCGAGGAAGGAGCGAATGTACGGCGTTGGTTCCACCGCGAGTTTCATGTTGCTTTTCATCAAGCTGATCAAGGAATCGTTCATTTTCTCGCCTTTGTTCTTCAAACGATTCGACACGACGCTCGCCGAGTAATAATTAAAGATTAATACACTGAATAGTAAAATTTGTAGGAAAGCGATGCGGGCTGCGATGCGAGACGGGATAAACGCGGAACCTGCGCACAACGTGTTTCGAATTACTGAATTTTCGTAACCGTAATGCTTGCGATAATAATGTTATTTGTTTGAAAACCTTGCTGCGACAAAGCTCCTATCGTTAGTATGAGAGAAAGACCGTAGCTCTCCACGGAATTGCGAATTCCTTCCATCCTTATGAGAAGAATTAATATCGAAGTAACGATCCCTGTCATGCCGAGGATCGAGTACCACACCTTCGGGGACAATGGCTGCAGAAATTGACCAGGCTTTACTTTCATGGATGAAATCGTCCGAAACATAAAGCATGACCTATAAAAAAAAAACAAAATACAGCGTCGTTACCGAAATTAAAAATATGAAGATAATTTCGTTTTTTTTAATTAAGGTTTTACGTCGCATCGACATCGAGGTCATTAGCGACGTATTCGGGAATAACCTGAATTTTGTAGAAAAGTTTGGTTTCGTTAAGGAATTGAATGGTATCTGTATTAAAAAAAAATATGAGATGTTAAACAACGAGACACCGATTGCATACCGTATTGGCCACACAGGCCCAATTATGTCTCCGTTGTTCAATCTATCGATCTTCATTGCGACAGGGCTTGCCGAAAGGTCAACGAGTTTCCTTTTAAAAGCCGCGAAAACGGGGCCGGAATTATCGAATCTTCTTCGCGCATTTATTTGCATGATGTCCATGCTGTGAAAATAAAATCTTGAAAATGTATAGCGTGATCGAACTATACCGTTTATTAGCGGGATACTTTTATATTTACGTGAAGTTGAAGAGGTCCGACAGATGATTCAGGAGCACGTATAAGAATTTTGATCTGGCGTACTTCGATTTCACGTTGTACTCCATCATCATATCGTGGAGCGACGTGTTCTCGGACGAGTAACTGATCTGCAAGACACGGCGTAATAAATTAGATACGTTAGATGTTGCGAGATTCTTCGCTGAAATATTTAATATTCTCTTTTATTTATGTTACTGCAGAGCATCCAGTTTTTATAAAAAACATAGTGTATAATTTTTGTAACTATAATAAATACTATTTCACAACTTTTTGTGTCATTTTTAATTTTATACTTTTGTATGTTTTTAAACAAATTCTAAAACTATATTTTTAAAAACTATATTTATAAAATTAAATATATATATATATATATATATATATATATTTGCCTAATCAATAATTAACATCACAAAATATTTGCATATCTTTATTTTATATTTTTTGGGGTGCGAAAGAAATCACAATCATAAGCGAGGTCGCGAATGAAAAAAGTTTAAGAAGCCCTGCATTTGATGTTGAATCATTTCGCATACAATGTACGAATGAAAATAATGTATTATTTTTTATTTATAATCAGATCGTATTTGAGATTATTTTCGAGACATAATAAGAAGGAGTTTAAAAGGAGGTCCTTCCATTATTATATATTTATTCAGTTATTATTTCTAAAGTAGCTGTTCAAAACTTGCCACAATTCCAACTTTAAGTCTCATTCCGTGCAGATTCGACCTCCTCTGAAACTTCGGCTGATTCAACGTAACATTTAATCCGTTTTCACCGTTCCAGGTTCCGAACACTGTCACGTTCGTTGCTCCTCCTCGATCCTTGCACGGATTATACACGTCGTACAGAACATAATCGTTTCTCGATGGCACAGCAATTACAACGTCAGTCGAAACGCTAAACGCTTCGTCGTTTAATATTTCCAAGCTGTGGGTCAAATTCGACCCCAGAATCAACCATTTGTGCATCTCGTCGTACATGGAATGTCTCGTTGCCTACTCGCATAATCAAATCGTCATGATCTGATCGCAATAATTCTCCACTTTCTTAATCAACGATTCAAAGTACTCACATCGGTGAATATTTTAGCGTATCGCTCGCTGTCACACCGGCAATCCACGAAGATACCTAGCTGATGATACTCGGCGCCCAAAAAATTTTTTAAATCTACGGTCGATTCAGCTACGACGTCCACCATCGAAATGTACGTGGTGTACATGTCGTTGAACGTTCTCGCGAGCTTAACGTCATCTGTTTCGTACAAAGGAAAGACAGGAAGCTGTTGTTAAACATTCAATTCTCAAATCGTTAAAAAGATATAGGAAAAACTCCTTCTTTCCATGCTTGTATGTATGTATTATATTTATGTTATTGCAAAACATCCAATTTTTATGAAAAACATAGTGTATAACTTTTGTAACTGTAATAAATACAATTTTACTTAACTTTTTGTACAATTTTTAATTTTATATATTAGATAGCAAAAAAGTGTTTGATAAATCCTACATAAATCCCTCGAATTCCACGAGCTCCACGAATTTCACGAATTCTATGAAATCCATGAAGCTAGTAAACTTCACGAATCCAATGAATATCTTAAAATTGGCAACGCTGTACTAGTACTGAAATATCATTTTTGACGATACGCGATACGCGTTTTTTTCTTGAGTGCTTCTAATAATTTGATAATGTTTCATACTTTCTACGTCACCGCAAGAGAACCCCACGATCCTCTTCACTTTTCTAAACGTAAAGTAATCTCGAATGATATCGTGCTCGTTAGCGCACAAAATTCCGGCTAATTGCGCTGTCAACAGCAACGCCAAGCACTCGCGATTCATCGTATCAAAATTATTTCCCGAAGATGCTCTCTAACGGAACATTTTTAACAGTCCTGCGCGATCCTGCGCGATCGATATTGCATTACTGATCTCCACGATGGATTTCCAGATTTATTATTCGCGATGTCTATGCATCGTTAAACAAAATATTAAATAAATTATTATTCTTAAGCGACGGTCGCATAAATTTCCTAACGAATAAAGAATCGTCGCGAATCGTTATATTACGTTCAGTACAGCGATACGATATTCAACAGGACGAATAATGTAGGAGACGTGCCCGAAGTAACCAATAAAATATTTATTTTCTTTCTTTCGTTTACAAGGGTGCACGAACGAGAAAAAAGATATCATCTAACCGCGCTGGATTAATTAATATAATTTGTACTTCCTACGGGCATGCAACAACGGCGCCTTGCCACCTGCTTCGATCTCGTTCGGAGTGTATCGTTGATTCGTTTCAAACCTCGAATAAAACTGTTCACGCTGGATAAATAAAGTAACTTATAAATGACTAGTACGGATCGTTCCACGTCGCGAGTACACGATCACCGCCACACACAGTCGTTTCGAGCTTTGCTTCCATCTTTGAAAAGTTTTATTCCATTGCGAACGGAGGAGCGTCGTTCGTCGATAGATAAAACTTTCCCCGCAACCTGCAACCGGAGAAAACAAAATTAAGGGAAGGTCACGTTCAGGATTTTTTCACAAAGTATTTTCGAGTGGAACAAATTCTTTTTTATAAATATTGCTCGAATAGCGCATCATTTCTAATAACTTATTTCTTCATAACGTAGTTATTTTATTATATAAAAAAAAAAAAAGCAACATTCTGAATATGATTCTTTATACTGTCCCTGTTATTATTTGGTGCTATAAACGAATAAACAAGAACCAACTTACGACGTAGACGCGTATTCGCCCATCAGCACGACTGGATTGTAATCGCAGCGATTCTCCTCGTACTTCTCCCAGTTCTCGCAGGTCCTCGCCTTGAAGCCAGCTGTGCTACCTATGCTCTCGGTCATGAACTGGTGTGCTCTCGAATGACTGCAATAAGCTGACCAAATAATCGGTATTATTCAATTTCGATTACAATTGCGTCGGGCAATATTTCTAAATAAATATAACGAAACCTACTCGAGGTCAGAATAAACGAGCAGCCAGGTTGCGGGAACTTTCCGTTGTTGGGATAAAAGTCAGCGTGGCCGAGTGGAGCCAAGAATCCGAAAGCAGACCCGCTGGTATGGATCACATCCACGAATTGCGCGTCGGTCGGATCTAATCTCAATTCCGGGTCAACAATTCCAGAAATCGTCTCGAACAGGGGACTCGCTGGATCTAAGCCTGCTCGTCGTGTGACACAATCGTTGAAACGAAACGAACAATATTGCAAACGCAAAGAAGAATTTTCGTTCAACATTTTTGCCTGACCCGTTCAGGCCATTCGATCGGTTGATTAATTGATATATTTCATTAAGCCGAGAATTTTGTAAATATACCACGCGATACAATTTTTTTTATCGATAAATGGACTTCAGAATCGCGTTTCTTGCCCCTAAAAACGCGGAAAACCATATTTCGGCCGAGATCTAAAGATACAAATTTTTGGTCGAAAATCGACAAGGTAGCCCCTTGAAATTTTCAGTTTTCGCAACTATTTTTTTACTTCAGAACCTCAAATGGGAATTCCATGAAATTTTTACCGAATGTCCACCTTTATAACAAGTACCCATACGAAAATTGGTGAGTCGCTAAAAAAATTGTAAGGGCCTCAAAAAAATTCGTAAGTGTTCACAAAAACCCTCGGACACCGTGAAACTTTTTTAGGATCTAGAATCACCAAAAAAAGTTTAGACCAGATCCGAGGTTACATGACCGTGCCTTGCAAGTCACCTGTTCCATCACGGTAAAAAGGGTTACAAATGAACGCCGCTTGGTTTACAATTAGTGTTAAGTAATCGGTGATAGTGCGCACCTGTTATTCTGCCAATACGTCCATCCAAATAAGCACCAGCGAATCCTGCCACGTGCGAGCCCAAACTGTGCCCACTGATATGAACATCCTTGTACTCGAGGTTCGACTCGCGATTCAGGAATTCCAGAAAGTTGCCCAAAAACTCGCCTACCCGACGCGTATTGTTCGCTGCCATTGGATAAAAGTCGGCTGCCAGGAAGCCCCATCCCACGACGATCACGTTCACGTCTTCGTGAAGCAAATACGCTGGAATTGCACGCGTACATGGGAAATCTTCAAAGAGATTCGTATTATCTAGGTCCGCGGAGTTTCGAAAATTGAAGTTAACGTGAAAGTTTTCGCGCCGTTACGTCCGGAACATAGCGCGCGCGCGCGTGCAAAAACTTGTTAAGTGATCAATTAACTCGTTATCGTGCCGACCCTTGAACCTGACGACGTCGATTCCGTGTTTACCGAAACGGTTTGACCCTGATTGTAATTCAATTTCGCTCGTATTCCGCTACTGGCGTCGACATTTCTAGAAATGCCTCTAAAATTCGCCATTTGTTATTTTAATATCGAACATACGAGAAAGGATACTTTAATAATCCTGCGTAAAAATCCTCGATCTGTTCGGTATGAAAACACGAATAAAAGAAAATATTGCATGCTAACATTGAAATAAAATGAAAATGAATTGCGAAGATAATAAAACAAAGAGATTTTTTTATATTGTTATGTATTATTCTTTATCATTATTATTTTAGTGAAAACGTAATAATTATGGTCGCGTACCGTCTATCAGACCTCGTACCCAGGCCTCGTTTCCGGTGTCGCTGAATCCATGAATGATGAACTTCGTCGGCCGGCTCTCGTTGAAGTGAGACGCGTAAAGGACCTCGGTGTTGTTTAAAAACAATTGTTCCTCTCCGAATGGATTCTCTCTGTCGAATAAGAAAATTCAGGAAAGAAGTCGAATTATTGAAAAGAAACAATAAAAAAAAAAAAAAAAAAAGAAACGTCGAACTACATATAAAAATATACGAAAAGTGAAAGAGAAATCGTTAAAATACGATTGAGGATACCGAATAATCAGCCAATTGTCACGGAAGCATAGATTCGCAAAAATGAAACGAATCGAAGGAAAGTTATAAAGAATCAAGGGGTTTCGTTCTTTTCGAGCGGCTGGAATCAATCGCTTCGCGCGAAAAATCAAGAAAATCACTGGCGATCGCAGCAATCATCGAAACATGTGTAACGACGGCTCGTTTGTTCCCCGTTGCCGATCTGTTCGATCTTTAGCAGAAGGCAAAGACGGGGTGAAAAAGGAGAAAGAAAAAGGAGGCGCGTCCGCGATATTCACGCATCGACGATAGTCAGTGGAGCGTCAGCGCTGAGAATAGAAATTGCTGATTGCATGTACATATCGTTGAAAAAATTGATGCATCGTTTATGAACACGAACCGGTAAACGTTCAGCTCTACACGGCACAGTGATCTGGAAAGCGCATTTTCTGACTAAAATTCGTAGGCTATACATGGCTATACGAATTCTTTTTTTTTTTTACCCGAAACACATTCTCTGCGTTGAAATACTCGAACTCTGCATCGCAAGGCATTGAAATAAATGTCATGGTATGGAAAAATGATCAATGTTTGATATAAAAAAAGAGTATATATATATATCTTCTTATCCCAAAAAATAATGTAGGAAAGCAACTGACGTTAAGAATTCGTTTTTCTGCTCCAATTGCCTTAATTAATAACGCTATCGGAGAATACGCGCAAAAAATTTGATTAAACGTCTTAATTAATTGCACGTATATAAAGTATATATACGTGTCATTACTTGTTTTGTTTCGTTTAAAAAGATCTGATTTTGTAAGAAAAAAAGAATACATGCACGTACTGAATTTTAAATAATATTCAACGCGGGTTTTTCGTTGGTACAAAAATACTATGCGCACGCATAATTTTGTAAAAAATTTCGAAATGAGTAAAAACTTCTGAGAACGAAATTGCTACGTGTATCGAGGGATGACTGCGTTATGTAAAATCCTTTTTGGATTGTATAAATAAAGAAAAGAATATTTTATCGACAGTAATAATTTTGAAAATAATATCTTCTGCGTTTAACATAGCTCCCGAAAACAATAATTCGATACGTATGAACTTTAAAATATACAAGATTTTTGATACGATATCTTGAATGTCTCTTTTATGTCATGTAATATAATGTTACGTTTATTTCATCCAATAATAGTAGAAATGGTAAACGTTATGTTATATTACGATTGATCGTAATACAGAAAGTAAAATGATGTTAGATTCACTGCCATGGATACGAGTTCAAGGCCAAGTTCGCCAAGTTCAAAGTTTTCGAGTTCATGTAATCAGAGATCTGCAAGAAGAACAACTATGAAGCAATACGTATGCGTGAAATTTAAATCGAAGATGACGAATTTGATGAATACGACGACGAACTTCAGCGAACAAATGCTAACGGCAATACTCTAAAATTATTTTATTATAAAAGTAAAAAACTAGCTACGAGCGACTAGTATTCCAGACTTTATTTATATTCGCGTGCCACTATGTGTTAACTCGTGTTCCATTTAAAAAGCACGTCTTCAGGTCGCGACCTTCCGTTATCAGAAATGGGCAAAATTCTTATCTAGATAAAAATTTCGTATAACGAATAACACATGAACATATGTTTATCTGTTACTTCGTAAATGTGATTTAGAATTTCAACTGTAAAATATTTCCCAATGGACAAATAAAAATTTGTACAGGTTTAGCGGTCAAAGTTAAATAAACGTTTAGTAAGCTATCCAGAAAGGTGTATATTATCAAAGTAGACAATTTAAGAAAACAACTTTTTACATGTTCTGCAAATAATTAATTATATACAAATAACCAATGTTATACATTGATAGTTGCCCATCTATTTCTCCCTAAAATTTAAAACTCAATCGTTGAAGTATCGTACCATACATACCTGGTGTACAAATTGAACGTCGCTGGTTCAGCCTTGAACACGGACTTGATGACCGTCTCCACATTGTTCAGGTGGTTCAGCAGCGTGTTCTGCGGATACGAGTAGGCTGGAACCGCAAACAAAAATTTGTTCAGACAAAAACCAAACCGTTCTGTTACTGAACGATTTCCAAGAACAAGAAGAAGGCCCGTTGCTAAGGCAAGACGCGCACTCCGAGTCAAAGAAATAAAATCCGCAAGGGTGCCGGAAACTCCCTTCTATGGACTTTGCGCGACTCGCGAGAGAATGAAAGAAAAACGCAAACTTGGCCACTGAACGTTGCGATCACTTTGAAACGTGTACGACGATAACTGATGTGGATGAATTCGCGTGACTTTGTTTTACCTGACACGAGACAAATCGCCAGAAGAATGAGAGTCTCGACTGGTGACATGTCTCTCCGCGCGATACCACTCGACGTTGCACTGGATTACTACTGCAGCCGGCTTAGCGGCGGGGTACCATTCATCCTACGCGATTTCTCGTCTCTGATATTAGATAAGCCTCCCTGCTTGTCATTACTTAGTTTGTAATTTAACGATGTTAATGTACACAATATAGTATAAATTTAAAAAAAAAAACGCCTCGTGTACGTCGATAAATTTAGAAAGTTTAATTGGATCTATGATATCGGAGTCCTCCCTTCCTCCATCATTATCGTAATGGTTGTCACCATTTCTTTCTTTCGTTTAACTTTCACTCTATCGACACTTTTTATCGCGTGTTATAATGACCGGTTGAAAAAAAAAGTATTCAATTATAACACGCGATAGCGCGGACACCATACTACGTAGCGATGTTGTGCCACCAGTAAATTAATGTTCTTTAAATAATTATCAACGTCAACGAATATCGACGTACCGTAAAATTATTTGGAATCGTTTATCTTGGAAACGTAATACTATTCGATATTAAGGATTTTATACCTGCGTACTCTAACATACGTTCCAGACTAAGTATTCAATCGAGACACTAATCGTCAGAAATTTTTCTAAATTTTTATATCTATTGATTTGAATAACTGAAAATTAATTTCTGACTACAGTTAAATTAATTATTAACGATACTTATTATTTAAACAACGATGGGGAATATGATTTTGATGTGAATCATTTTCTCGATGGATTCAATTAGCCCCTCGAATCGACCGTCACGCGGTTATTGTTTACCTTTGCCCCTCTCTCCTTTGACATCGACCCGCGGGCCGCAACCGTGCATAGCAGGTAGCAGGTATGCTAGGGGCAGGGATGATAAAAGCGCGGAAATTCTCCGCAATTCGGTCGAAACGCGGAGATTTTATTGTTTTCAAAGATTTTCCCAGATTAAATAGGGTCTATCGGATTAAAAAATGATTAATGGTCCAGATTAAAAAATTTGGTCACTTGGAACAAAATACTGAACTTTCTCGTATCAAAAGCTAATAAATTCGTATTTTTTTCTAAGTGTTCATCATTTTCGAAAACGAAAGAATTAATAAAATTTGATAAATAATGTCATTGACATAAAAACTTAAAGTTGCACATTTTGAAGATAGCATTCATTCAAATGATATGATTCTCTTCTTCGAAGAGTCCTGATATAACTATTCGATATTTTTATTTCGTTTATTTTTTTCTATGAGGAGCATTCTTTCATGATAAGGAATCAGTCCTTCCATCAATCAAGTTCGAAATGAGCTCTCCAAATTTGTCAATCTCCAATGTATTCATTATTATTAAATTTAAATTTAATACAATCGAAGCTTCTACTTTGAATCAACCGACTTCTTTCACTTCTAAACGCTCGTGTAGCTTACGAATAAAAGTAGCTATAACTTACACTAGTTTTCAATAGCATGTCCTGCACAAAGCCTCTATCTAATTTTTTTTCCTTTCATAATTCTATTTTATGGGGAGGCGACTAAAGACGCCAGTTTCACGAACGTATTAGATACTTTACTGGCGCAGCGTGGCGCTTCAAACATTGCGCGTGCGCATAACCTTCTTAAGATTCACGCGGAGAAAAGTGGAGGGGATTTATTGCATCGTCTGTCAACAATCATGAAGACACGCGTAAAAGAAATTCCTAATAGAAAGCAGCCGAAGAATGCCGATGCAAAAGATGAAAGGACGGGAAAGAAACCCTTCGATAAAAAAAAATACAGGGCGCAGAAGTACAGTAACAAGTACAAAAGTATGTTCGAAGCTATGCAAGTAAGATAAGTTACGTATAGGTTAGATTTAAGCTCTTGCTACGCAGTCGTACGGGTCTTTGAATTGTATTATTTGTTGGCAGTTGATCAATGGCAGGAACGCAGGAAGAAAGCAATTTTGCGAGATTATTACAAAGAGGTTGAGAAGAGCCAACGTCAGAACCCGAAGAAACCAATTGCGTTGATAAACGAAAATAAAAATGAAAACGATAATGAGTACGTATAACGGTATTATGTTTCATATAAGAGATAACGTTAATTGACAAAGTAATTAGATTTCCTGTTTAAAGGATGCAACCAAGAAAAGTGAGTGCCTTCCATAAAGCTAAAAAGGAATACTTGCGCAAGAAGGATGATAAAAGGAAAAAGAAGGAGGAAATTGTACGGGTAAAAACAGAACAAAAAGAAGCACTTAAGAAGTATAAGGAAAAGAAAATGCAAACGTTTAAGAAACTCTCAAAGAAAACAAAAAAGGGACAACCTGTGATGAAGGACAGGTTAGAATTGTTATTGGAGAAGATACAGCAACAGGTATCAAACTGATACATGAGAAGAATGACGTGTAAAGTTTCATGTTTGAAAATGAATATAATGTTAATACATCTTGTACAATGTATATAAGTTGGCAGAGACATTAAATAAAATGACAGGAACAGAGAAAGTTGGTATGGTCTTCATCATGCCAGATTTAGCAATAGTAATATGCAGTATTGTACAAATCGAATTGCTTTAGAGTATGTATCTGAAATTGAAGAATTGTATTAATAGTCTATGTTTAATTAAGAAAATGATCAAAGTATTTGATATATTCTCAGAAGCTCTCATTGTAAACAACTTACAACAACCTCGAATTCCCTTGAAGCATAGGTTATTGTACACGTCTTAAATAGCTTCGGATTTAGCTTACAAGAATACTAATCAGAGTATACTTTGCGTAAAAATCAAACAACATTTACCCAAAGCATTTTTAATTAATCACGACTTATAGTTTAAGTCTTTAAGAAGCGTGGAACTACTCGAATCGCCCGTTTGAACTTGTGTAACCGTTGCAATTCCTAGAGTTGCGATTGGCTGTTACATTATTATAATTGCAAACTTTAAAAAAAGTACAGGCGAAAAAAATCGATTTTTTTAATGGGAAAACCAGTAACGGACAGCTTAGACGATCGATGAGATTTTCTTCGATTCGAAATACGAATTTGCTTGCGCAACACGTAAAGCGCAAGCGCAATGGCATTTGACGGGCAGCCGTCAGCTAGTCAGCGGTTGCAAATGGCGACAGCCACGAAATCTCTGGCACCGACTCGCGAATAGTTTCACGCCTACCGAGTGCTGCGTGACCGAGCCGTGTGTGAACATTACCCTAACCCAGATCGGTATGTACTTAAAACTGATCTGATTAATCTGTGCGCAAAGCGGGATAACCTCTTTCCTTCAAAAATTTCATTGCCCTCTCTTTCGGAACGCGACAGCTCGTCGAATAGACCAAAAGCCACCGTCCGAGCTGTCTCTCTCCTTGGAAATATTCCTTTTGCCCTCGCGATCGATGCATCGCGATCTATATCGGTTCACAGAACCGATCAGAGCTCTCGTACGACGCAGACGGTCCTTAAAATATTTGTGAAACGGGTGCCGCTATCAGCGTTTGCACGGCACTGCTGTCAAAAAGTGTTTGGCCAGCGGAATCTAGGACGCGGTACCGGCTTAATCGCTCGATTTTCCTTTCAAGCGTCCAAATAACTCGGCTCCGCTTCGTGCTGCTTGTCCTTTCAATTTCTGCCTTTGCTCTGACCTGCTACCTCGGCTGATTGGTATTATACTCGAATTAACTATACCAAGGAGTTTTTCGAACTTGCTACGAGCACCGAAGGGCTCGTCGTCTCGAGTACTCTTAATCAACGAATATCGTTCGATACGTTTTCTTGAGCCTCCCCCATGTACGTCGTTCGCGTGTCATTAAATAACGATGTACAACGACAGACGAAATAATGTACGCGACTCTACCCACAAGCACAAGTTCTGATAAACACCAAATAGATATTTAGGTGATGGATGCATCATGCTAGGTATTTTGAAATACCCTTGTGTAATTACAGCAAAAAGCAACTATAAGCTTTACAAAATTTGAAGAAAAATTTAATAACAAATGTAACAGGTACAAAGTGTTCGCTAAATCTGACCACAATACAGATTATAGCTACGTGTGATTACTATTAGGTGATCCAAATAAATGACCAATATCTAACACTAGAGACTTGAATACTTTTCTGTAACTCACTGTATTTTCTTCAAGTTCTGCATGTGCAATCTTCATTATGTCTTACAGTCATGAGAAAAAATTTAGTTCAAATTACATGTAATATATGGCAGAGGTTTTCACTGCAACAGGTCAAATACTTTTATGACCTATTACATAGCTATGAATTTGCAAAATAAATTTTAATAATGAATTGACACTTAAACAGTTATCATTAAACTATTATAACAGCATATGATAATGTATAAACACTGATTAAGAAGTTGCTCATCAATAATAATAAAAGCATCAACAATGAAACTAAAAACTAGAGTGTTTGAATTTTCAAAGTACTTTTAACAAATAAATATCTTAATAAGTGCTTTTCAGATTATTTTATTTTGCAGGTGGTTTTGAGAAGATCAAGTCAAAATGCCGGCTGTGAGAGGAGATGGCATGCGTGGACTAGCCGTGTTTATTTCTGATATTAGAAATTGTAAGTTGAATTTTTTTTCATGTTTTTATAATCATTTATTCTGTTTATTATATGTGAAGATTATAGTAAATTGTATCCCATGATTTAATCATAGCATTCACATGTACTGTTACAATATTAGATAACAAGGAACATCAGTTAGCCTTTGGATCGTTGAATTTATGACCCATGTTCTATCCGTTAAGAGATACGATGCCATTGAAACTAACGTGACATGTAAAGTATTTAAAGCAGTCAAGAGTAGGAAAAAGGGGGCGGAGTTCTGATATAGGCATATCTTTCTGATATAGCTTGTCTTTCATACACCAATATGTAATACTTGGCATAATATAATAAATGTCTGTTAGACCTAAAACTTTGAATTTTCTTGAGAAACTTTTATGATGATGAATGAGTAATAAAATAATCACAAATATGTTATAATTATTAGTTATTTGTTAGTTTAATACTTTATGTAATTTGATGAACAGTAAGATAAGAAACTAATATAGAACAAATCAATACATGCAAACTTTGATGTTGGTCCAAGTGGCAAACAGCCATTATACTTTTCTCTAAAAAATATAACAAATGTATACTTGTATATAGTGTATATACATATAAATGTTATACAAATGAATACTGTGTACTGTGATTTCATACTTTATTTATAGAAATTATTTTAAATTTTCGGTTCAATACTGTCTTTGTAATTGCACAATGGAAATAAAAACAAATAATATATTATGAAATAATAAAAAGTTTACAATATAACATAAATATGCAAATATTGATTTTGTCAGGCAAAAGCAAAGAAGCAGAAATCAAGAGAATAAACAAAGAGTTGGCAAATATTCGTAGTAAATTTAAAGGAGACAAACCACTTGATGGATACCAAAAAAAGAAATATGTTTGCAAGCTCCTTTTTATTTTCCTGCTTGGTCATGACATTGACTTTGGACATATGGAAGCTGTTAACCTACTTTCATCTAATAAGTACTCAGAAAAACAGATTGTGAGTGTTGACTCCTTGAAGAAGGAGTATTTAGTACTAATAAAAATTAAACTCAATTCTGTTAATATTTTATGTATTTCAGGGGTACCTTTTCATATCGGTCTTAGTAAATACAAATAGCGATCTCATTAAGCTCATAATTCAAAGCATAAAAAATGATCTTGCATCGCGTAATCCGATTCATGTAAATCTCGCGTTACAATGTATTGCCAACATTGGCAGTAAGGAAATGGCAGAGGCTTTTGGTAATGAAATACCAAAATTACTTGTATCTGGGTAAGTTGACGTAATAATTTAAATTAATTTTGTTATACTTATATAATTTTTCTATTCTAGAGACACTATGGATGTAGTTAAACAAAGCGCGGCGTTGTGCTTGTTACGATTATTGCGTACTGCACCCGATGTTGTACCTGGTGGTGAATGGACATCGCGTATAGTTCATTTATTAAACGATCAACATCTTGGTGTCGTTACTGCAGCGGCATCTCTAATAGATGCTCTTGTAAAAAGAAATCCAGATGAATACAAAGGATGCGTCAGCCTAGCGGTTTCAAGATTAAGCAGGGTATGGCATACGCGATAGTTCAGCTTATGGTCGAAAGATAGTTCTTTGATATCTTTTCTATCTCGTTAGATTGTAACATCAAGCTACACAGATCTACAGGATTATACATATTATTTTGTGCCAGCACCATGGCTGTCTGTTAAATTACTGCGATTACTACAGAATTATACTCCACCTGGTAAAGTGTTTGTAATTCATTTGCATGATAAGGAACCTAAATTGAAACGAGAATAATAAAACTTTAATTTGGCTAAAATTAACAAAATTTTCCTCATTAGAAAAACACGTTTTAATGGTTTTCTGTTTAGGTCCTTATATATAATCATTTCACTGAACAAAGTAACATAATTTCAATCCTAACAGCTGAAGATCCAGGTGTAAGAGGCAGATTAAACGAATGTCTAGAAACTATATTAAATAAAGCTCAAGAACCGCCGAAGTCGAAGAAAGTACAGCACTCCAATGCGAAGAATGCTGTATTGTTTGAGGCCATTAGTTTAATCATTCACAACGATAGCGAACTGCCTTTATCGGTCAGAGCGTGCAATCAACTTGGTCAATTTCTATCGAATCGCGAGACCAATTTGCGCTACTTGGCGCTCGAATCTATGTGTCACCTGGCTACATCAGAACTCTCGCACGAAGCAGTAAAGAAGCATCAAGAGGTTGTCATTCTTTCTATGAAAATGGAGAAGGATGTGTCTGTAAGGCAACAGGCTGTAGATCTTTTGTATGCCATGTGTGATAAAACCAATGCGGAAGAAATAGTACAAGAAATGTTGAACTACCTCGAAACTGCTGACTATTCTATCAGAGAAGAGATGGTTCTGAAGGTTGCAATTCTAGCTGAAAAGTATGCTACCGATTACACTTGGTACGTTGATGTTATTTTGAATCTCATCAGGATAGCCGGTGACTACGTATCGGAAGAAGTGTGGTACAGAGTTATTCAGATTGTCATCAACCGAGAGGATGTACAAGGGTACGCGGCAAAAACGGTTTTCGAGGTAAGTTGTACAGATTTAATTAGCGGAACTAGCATCGATTGAACTTTAATAATATATGACATTTATTAGGCCTTACAAGCTCCAGCTTGCCATGAAAATATGGTCAAAGTCGGTGGTTATATACTTGGAGAATTTGGGAACCTTATCGCTGGTGATCAACGCTCGTCTCCAGCTGTTCAGTTCCAGTTATTACATTCCAAAGTAAGTTTTAAATTCTTTACTCTTTCCGTTCATCGTACTTAACGCGTTACCATTTTGTTTTCTCTTCAGTATCACTTATGTTCTCCAATGACTCGAGCGTTATTACTATCCACGTACATCAAATTTGTTAATCTGTTCTCTGAAATGAGAAGCCAAATTCAAGATGTTTTTCGACAACACAATAATTTACGCAGTGCGGATGCAGAACTGCAGCAGAGGGCTTCGGAGTATCTTCAGTTGAGCATTATCGCATCCAACGACGTTCTGGTAAATATCATTTTTAGTTCTATATATATCTAAAATCCTAACCTATAAATTGTAGGATATCCTACCGAATCAAATATGAAACTCTATTACTTTTGGTAAATGCTTCTAACCTCTCTACAGGCTACCGTTTTGGAAGAAATGCCTGCATTCCCCGAAAGAGAATCTTCCATTCTCGCAGTTTTGAAAAAGAAAAAGCCCGGTCGGGTGCCCGAGAATGAAATCAGAGAAAGTAAGAGTCCTGCACCAAATACTAATCATCACCCGGAAGTACCTGTTATCGCGGCGGCGGTTGTCAATAACAGTTCGGCAGACTTATTGGGACTTTCCACGCCACCGTCTTCTCAACCAACTAGCAATACGGGAGTTCTTCTCGACGTACTAGGGGATATTTATAACATGCCGAACAAAGTTGGTGCTACGAATGGTGCCCAAAATACGTATAATCCAAAGAAGTAAGACACATTAAGAAATACTTGATGAAAACGTTGATAATCGTCCTTGTGCTTGTTCGTGTTTTTAATGTCTGAATTTTCTACTTTTCAGATTCGTTTGTAAGAATAACGGCGTTCTGTTTGAAAATGATTTAATTCAAATCGGAGTAAAGTCCGAGTTTCGACAAAATTTGGGACGCGTCGGTCTTTTCTATGGGAACAAAACTCAGTACGCTCTTCACAGTTTCCAAACTCAGCTTTCTTGGTCCGAAGAAAATCAAGCGAAACTAGCGGTGCAAGTGAAACCAGTCGATCCGGCGCTGGAAGCTGGTGCTCAGATTCAACAAATGATAAATGCAGAGTGTATCGACGACTACAACGGTATGCTGATGCAAGTTACATAACTTTCTAAGAAGGATTGAATAACCACCGTTCAATTAAATGTTACAAAGACATAATTGATTTGTTTTCTCCGCACAGACTCGCCAAGTATGATCATATCGTTTATTTATAATAACGTGCCACAGAAAATAACGATGAAGTTGCCGTTGACGATCAATAAGTTCTTCGAACCTACAGAAATGAACGGAGAGTCATTCTTCGCACGGTGGAAAAACCTTGGAGGGTACGTAAATAGTTCGAGACCAGCTTTTTACTGTATTTTTCTGCGATGATATGCAAAATTCTAATGAACAATATGGTTTCAGAGCGAATCAACAACGTTCACAGAAGATTTTCAAGGCGCAGCAGCCGATGGATCTTGCGCAAGTTCGCACGAAATTGCAAGGATTCGGGATGCAATTGCTCGACGGCATCGATCCGAATCCTGACAATTTCGTCTGCGCGGGTATAGTGCACATGAGAGCGCAACAAGTAGGGTGCTTGTTGCGTTTGGAACCTAACAAACAAGCGCAGGTAATTTTGTAACAGTATGAATATGCTCGCAAGACAAACGGATCGGCGCGACTCGACAAGTCGACACTGATTCACTTGTCGGTTTCAATTGGTGATTAATCATACTTCGTTCGTAGATGTTTCGTTTAACGGTACGCTCGAGTAAGGAGTCAATGTCGGTAGAGATCTGTGACCTGCTGGTGGACCAATTTTAAACGGCCTAGCAGGCGTGAAATTAATCTAAGATACATCAAAAACGCCGTGGGAAGACATATCGTGATCATAAAAGGATGTCGTCTCTCGACGTTCAGAAAGATACTGATGATTATTTGTTAAGAGATATTCGTTGTACCCAAGCTTACGCTCACAACGCGATCGTAAGAACTGAATCCTTGCGTAGGCGGAGCGTTGTTACCAAGTATAATCCTAAAAAGCGTGGCATAGGATTGCCACAGCATACAATCATGATTATCGCGTATAATTGTGTATAATTATCGCATATAACTGCGTGCATGGAAAACGATAAAAAAAAAAAAAAAAACCAAACAACATATACAATGACTATGATGGACAATATTAGTCCACGGGCAAAGGTAACAAGCATAGATATTACCTTTGTATGTTTTTTTTTTTTTAATCTAAATTTTTTTAATTTAACCGCGTATCTTTAGTGAAAATTACGTTTCGCAACTTATCCAATGACGTACAGATGTCTTTGCCACGAGTATCAACGAAAGATGTTCGGGTCCAGTATCAAGATCGGATTACTAGCGTACATTTTTTATAGACGATTTTATAGCCAGTTACTTTTCCCTTACCGTGCATTTTTCGATGAGTTTATATGTCAAGTTATCGACCCGCGCGCTTCCTCGTGGCGCGTTTCTATCTATGCCTCCCTCGATTCTTTCTTCTCGTGTACGATCACTTTTGATCCGTACCGATCTTCATTTTTGAGATTAATATCATTGTTGCGTGAGCGAGAGTAAATTTGGGCACGATGACAGTAGCTGTATGATATTAGTTGTTTATCGTAGATTTCCTTGTATTTAATGGAGCTCAAAATTTCTCTTGTAATTAGTAGGTTCGACATCATCGCTCCCGTCCCATTCCCTCGTTCCGCTTGCCCCCCCCCCTTCCCCATAGAGATTTTCTTTAACCTCAAACGTTGATGTATAAAAAAATCCATGGCTGGTCACATTCTTTGGCTCGCAGAGAGAGGAGCGATCGAGTTCAAGCGAGTGGTGAACGAACCAAGAATTTGTTAGAAAGAAACCTTTTCTAATCGTCTTTAATGAGTCTTGTGTGAGATGTATATTTCAGTAGTATATCTTGTACAGATGATATTCGCGAATGCGTTGATGGTTAATTATGTTTCCCGTGAGTGGCGACGAAGGAAGAATAAAAATATAAAAGGAACAAAAAAAAATAGAGCAGCTCCGAGCGACGTTCGAATCGCGTTTGCATCGCGACCCACGCTTCGATTATGCCTGTCTGTCTTTGTTATGGAAATTGTAAAGCTCTAATTGAATTGTACATAAGAAATCCCATTAATTAAATGTGCTGATAAAGAGCCATTGCACGAGACACAGAAATCCAGTACTTGCTGGCACGGGGATCCACAATATCGTCTCTTCCTGCTGTTTCATTTGTATTTCTTTATCGTGCGAACTCGAGATGTATATTTTTTTTTTATGTTCGTATAGTATAAATTTATATTCGAACACCCTTCTCCTTATTCCACCTGTAATTTCTTTGTCATCGAATTGTTTTATTTTTATCATTTGCTTACGGTGTATATTTTTCGCATTAGCATGAATTGACTACTTATCATGACCGTAGATAGATACCTATACGGTACGCATTATTAAGGATACTAACGTGGCTTTTACAACAATTTTTGGCGTCGTCGAATTTCGATGATATTAATTCACGTCGACGCCTAAAATTACAGGTCGCGAAAGGCTTGAATACTCGACAACGTGTTCCCAAACTAAGTTTTACGTTAAAATTACAAAAGTAATTTTTCACATTGACCATCGAAGAATACGAAGAAAGAATCGAACATCGCACCTTCTATTCGACTTTTCGCCGTCAATAAAAAAGAAAAATGCTTCTGTAACTTTAACCGTAACTCTTTATTCTCAATGATATTTCATTGATAAATGAGATACGCTGAAAGTATACTTATATCGAGCAATAAAATAATTCACAGAACACGCATGTGTGTTTAAAAAAGTTTTGCAAAAACTGGCGATATTTGAGTAACGTTCGTCCAAAAAAACGTTTAGTCTGTTTTTACGTAGGTAAACGAGACATTTTATACGCTACGAAAGAAGAGGTACATTCCTGACTTAAAGTGATGCGAACGAAACAGAATCGATAGTCGTAGAAGCATCTTATAGCTAACTCGGTTATACGATTTTCAAATTCTCTTTAGCTCTGTCTTTAGAGATTTACGTAACAAAGTTCTTTGATTAATAATTAAGCTCACTCGTATTTAGTTTTTCTATCGATGAGTGTAATCGTTTCTTTCTATTAGTTTTACTTGTTTTCTTATTGTGTACATATATATATGGTAAAATATGCCTCGATATTATCAATTCTCGAGCAACAGACAACTCTGCGAATAAACAATAATGTAAATATAAGTAGTAATCGAGCACGAGCTCTCGAACACAATGAATCGCCCCAGTCATGGATTTGGTAGCGTGGTTTACGTTTTGGAACGGCTAAGGAGATTCATGTTTATTCTACTACTTTCACGCGTGTCTGTATGTACATGTTTATCATTATGGGAGCGTGAATCGTGTTGTTCACTCCATTAGATTTACGTTCGAATGGTTCGTGCATGCTTGTACAGGGTGTGAAGTTTTCCGAGAAAGAAAAATCACTGGTATTTGAAATTGAAATATTTTTTTTTTTTTTTTTTTAATATAATCCATACGTTCGGTTGGCGCAAAAGTAATTTCGTTTCTTGTATTGTTCAAGTTTACTATTAGATATTGTAATCAATTTCTAGTTTGGTATATATCATTTAAAATTTCGCTCTGCACTTTGACGACAGATATTCCGCGTTTTTCTTTAATGTACGTTTTACTCAAAGTTAACAGCTAAAAAATGAAGCTGCTCCCGCATCATCCTAATACTTTCAAATCAATCTCGAACGACTCGCCCTGTATACGCACGTGCGCACAGGTACATATATATATACATATATACATATAAATACAAAAAACAAAATAAATATATATATATATATATGATTCATATAAATATATATATATTATATATAATACGAATTATTGAAAATTGAAACGTGTCGTGATACACGATTGTTAGATTATTGTGTTGCGGTGTCCCCGATCGAATGGCGATCGTGACATTCAAATAAGGCACGTTTGTTGCAACGCTACAGAGATTTATTCCGGTAAATCCTTTGTCGATCTCCTCGTTGCTTTCTCACACCCCCGTGTATAGATTTAATGTAGGAATTCGATAGGCTCGTCATTGCGCGCGGACTCTGACGTAGATTAGGATCGATTGCTCGTATCGAGACTGAATTATACCGGCTGATTTTAACCGCTGGGGGAGGGACACAGCTACCTTATGAATTAGGGATGCCTTCATTCCGAATTGATTTTCTAAATAATCGGTCGTTTCGAATGGTTATTTAATTCTGTTTCGATTCGTTCTTGTATGCGCGAATCGATTCCTGGTTGATCCCAAGCGTAGATTTACTTTTCACGAGAAAGTTTAGAAAAATAGATAGAGCCACGTCTGGTCCCACTCGCTTTGCATAATCGTAACGCAACTCGTAAAGTTTGCCCGAAGTATTAAGTCATCTCACAAGCTCACGCAACTCATTCTACGATTCAAATTAATCATCCTCTCTTTTAACAAAGTTTTTTTTTTGTTTTTTTTTTTTATATTAAATATAAACGCAATCCGTGACACGAGATTATGGGATGAACTAATACTATCGAATCTTCGGGTTGTCAGCTGCTACGTTCAGAGCCACAATCAGCATAAAAATGTATCATACACTCCCGTAGATCTCACTCCTTTTGTTTACAATTGTCACCATGTCTACAGTTGTCGTTTGTATTTATTTATGGCTTAGTGTAACAGAGTTCGATGGGTCGGGGTAGAAATCAACTCTGTGCCTTTACACATTTACCATTTATTTGGAAAGGAGTAACATACAGTTCGTAATCTGGTAGCTTCTTCCATCTTTCGATCTCAATTCCCTGAGTAAAAACAAAAAAAAAAAAAAAATTAACGTACCAATATTTCGTGCATTTACAGTG
>NW_026534329.1:3109084-3200313 GCF_026225885.1 Hylaeus anthracinus | reverse complement strand
AATTGTAATATTTATGGAAATTGATACGAATATCAACATTTCGTTTTGCATGAGGACACGTATATGAACGCATGAAGTCCGCATTGAACGTAAAGGCACAGAATTAATCTCCACACCTAATAATTCCGCTCCATGTGCGCGGCACAAAATACAGGAAGCGCTCACACGTTACGCTGTTTTGTACGGTCATGAATCAATCGAAAGTACGGTATCCTGTAAGCGAGATTTCTACATTCAATCTTTACGCGAAAAATTCTCGAATCGACGATTACGTTTCCCGCGTTCCATTGCCAGCAAGATTCACTCGGAAAGATCAGCCTTGCAAGCTTATTCTTCTGTATCGTTCCGGTCTACGTAACATGTACGTTTGTAAAATGCTAATGGTTTATATTATTAAAGTATACGCATACACAATCTCGTATAAAGTGTGCCCTCTCGATAGATCGATTCATCTCTGTTGCTCGCGTCAGGGTCGAGCTATCGATCCGTCGATCGAATTCGAAAGGAAGTTCGTCTGTCGTAAATTCGTGATTTATTTACGAATTTAAAAAAATATATATACGAAACGAAAATGATGTAGAATATCGACTCTGACGCGCGGCCACCAGCGAATTCGCATCCGAACGTTTTCATTTTTCATTCGCGTATCGCAGCTCAGAGGTTTACATTTTCGTAAAGCTGAGCTTTCGAGCATCGTGCCAAAAATAAAGGTGACGGTTTATTCTCCAATTTGAAAGTATGGAAATTTCCATGGGGTCCACACTATGCGAATAAAAGAACAAATTATGCGACTGTGCGGAGAGCGTTGTGAATTTGCATGACAGTGTTCCGTGACTCATTGTGTTCGCGACCTGTCTTTGAGGGTACGTTTACACTGTTTTTATCATCAGAGCTTCAATCCCAAAGGCTCATCTTTTTCCCAGCCAGCGTATTATCGCGCGCACTCGCAGTTTCTCTCTTAGACATTGTTCTATATCTTCTTAAACAACGAAGATATTCAAAGTGTTCATTACGAAATAGGTCGCCACCCTGTAGACGCAATGCCTCTTCGACGCGAGTAGCTTTTACACTTGTTACCCAGGAATCAAACAATCCACGTAGAAAATTCAGAGAGAACCGTAGTTGTAGAAGTATCTAACGAAATTAGTTGGGAAACTTTGGTGACTTTCCTCTGTAGATTAATTTATGTAAAAATTATTTTTCTTTACATTGCTAATATATTCCGAATATACGTTCACCAAACGCTCTGTACTTACGTGGACCTCGTCTGACGTTAACGAGAGCATACGAGAAACCTCGATGGCATAATCGGTCCTCGTCAACGACGTCGTGTGTCTTCTGCGACAGTGTAAACGTACGCCCACGCCTAACTCGTGGTAGTGTTAGCGATTCGATTCCCCTTTTCGACGATTTCTCGACCAGCGCAACCCCTATTGATAATAATTGTTCGTTGGTATCAATTAGGAATTGCAGAAGTATTTGTTTGTCGCAAGAATGTGTGTACGTTACGACGCGTACCTGAGTAAATGTATACAAAACCGCTTCGTACATTAATAACAGCACAGGATAACGCAGACACTTCAACTTTTCGAAGCTAAACCTATAGTTGAACCGTGAACGTTTTATATGTACTCTCAAAGTTCCTTAGAATTATAGAAAACACATAGCTGAGATTATCTTAATTACTAGAGGATAACTAACGGCAGTTGAATCGATAGCAATGCGAGGATCATTTTAATCGTATTTCTCTCATTACGGGCATGTTTTACAGGGATTTATTTTTATAGACAGGTTTTACGGCGCGAGAATATCGCCGAAGTTGTTTCAGATCATTTATAGAGACATTATATTACCATCGCTTGTCGACGTGGCAATTCTTAATTAACGATAGAATTCGTTGCGAGGTAGGTTGAGTCGTTTCAACGTTTTCGATTCGTATCGATCGCTTGTTTTCACTGCTGCCAATCGTTTGAAATTGTTGGGAGACAAAATAAAGAAAGTTGTAGGGAAGCTACGCAAATGTGGAATATACTTCGTAAGTTTCCTACTTCGAATACTTTTCGAGAAAATGAAACGTGTTTTACTCTAGGAAAATATTGAAAGTTTCGTAGGACCATTAGATGTATAGTATTGCAGACCCTTTTAGACAATCGTTAATTTCTTTCAAATTTTATACAATATTAGTCAAAAGCAAGTAGTATTTCAACTATTTTTATTTGGACACTTGGATGAGATATTAGGTTGTCCAGAAAGTTCGTGCCAATTTCTAAGAAAAATTCAAAGGCATATAATATATATATACATGTATTTATTGAATTACATAGGTGCCATTTTGTTCCACAATCGTTCCACTTTTTAGGGGATGTATACATGTTATTTGTTTTCAATCATTTCGATATATTCAGACCTGTACCACCTATCAAAAATCGACATAGACTTTCCGGACAACCAAATATATATATACAGGGTGTCCTAGAATCAGTGTAAGAACCGGAAATGGGAGGTAGCTGAGACGATTCCGAACCACAATTTTCTTCGAAAAAACGAAGCGCCATCCGACATTTTTGCGAAGGAAATTGTGGCTCGGAATCGTCTCAGCTACCCCCCCATTTCCGGTTCTTACACTGATTCTAGGACACCCTCTGTATAACACATTTTTATTTGCACCACTTTACTTGTAGTCTCGTTGCTTTATTCAGTTCTCTACCTCGCTGGATCATAGTATCGCGTTTATGGTGGCAGTGGAAATATCGAACCGAGCGGGTTGTTCCATAACGACAACTCGAAAGTTCGCCGTTATCGTGAAACAGTCATCTCGATTTCTTTTTTTTTTTTTTTTGCACCGTTAATTCCGAGTTAGAGTGTATCGTTCTCAGATGTAAATCACGAGAAAGAGGAAAGGAAATGAAACAATCATCGAACTGTGCCCGCATAGCTCACACGGCATCGCAAAAAGGCTATTTGCTATTTCTATTTTTCTCCGACAATATTAGTATCAATTAAGATATTTCAGGCTTTCATGGCAAGGTTCTTCATGGTTGATACTAACCGAGGTTTTTAAGTACGAACCACGTCCTTGGGATGAGACGTTTCCACGTTTCGTCAGCATTGCGGACACCTTCTTCGGTTGTCGAATTACGCACTTAGGAGAACCTGGGCAAATTTTAATTTTAATTAACACGTTCACGTTCGCGCTGTTTGAAATAATTTATTTCGAACCGCTATTTTCGATGCAGTTATTCGAAAATAAAAAAAATAATACCAATTCCGTTGATGTAATGGCTCTGTTTTCAAGTCACGAAGTGTTTGGTTATTCTATTGTTTCAAATTTAACGAAAGAAATAATAAATAACGTAGCCATGTTTGTATTATAAAATAATACGTTTCTCAAAGGAGATGGTTTGCACAAGGAAGCCTCGGTTGATACCAACTATCGGTATTAGTACCATTTATATCGTAGCGCACCGTGCATAATAATTCATATATCGATAATACCTGAAGAATCACGTAAATACCTGATGAAGAATGTACTTCGACAAGACGCGACAATAGGTAATTTCGAGATCGTAGACACGTGGACGTGTGGATTAATGTGCATCGAAGAAGCGTAACACTTTCTATCGTTTCGTGCGTGGGACGTAATAACGGAAGGGGTTGTAATAAAAAAAAAAAGACCTTAGACTATTATATCTGTATACTTTATTGTGTCTTTAGTATGCGTCTGTTGCGGCTACGTTTATCGACGGAATGAACAATGACGTAAATAAATAAAAACGAATAGAAAATACAATGGTACTTTGGTGAATTTCCATTCGCGAAACACCATGATCGAGGCAGACATCCCTCTGGTTTTTCTCTGACGGATTTCTATCGAGAACCTTTTTATTTTTTTTTCGGAAATGCACGACTCGCGAAACCATTTTTTATTACGATCGAATCTGTGTTGTACGTTCTTACACGAGCGAATTATGTTCTTTTTCCCGTGTAATTCATTTTTTATTGTAACTCATCTTCGTGTCTTTCTGCGCTATTTCTTTTATTACGATCGAATTTGCGTTGCTCGTTCTTAGATTAGCGAAGTATATCTTCCTTTTTCATGTAATTTATTTTTTATTGTAAGCTCATCGTATTATTCCGCGATCAACCTGTCCGTTACTAATTAACCAGTAACACGATATTTTTCGAATCGCGACAGAAAAGTCGCGAGACTCACTCTCCATATATACAGTAGTGTATTTACACGTTTGCGCGTGGATCGCTCGCTTTAAGCAGAGATGGACAGATCCTTATCCGAACACGAATTGTTCCATCCGCCATCTGTTATTCCAATAAGGTCTCGCCCATCTCTGACTTCCGGTTGCGCGGAAGGTCGAGGGTCCCGCGACGGACACGCTGAAGCACGGATGTCGTACCGCTATAAAGAGTCTCTCCAGAGGAAGAGAAGCGCTCGGAAATGTCTGGATGCACGCGAATCCTCTTGGAGCATAAGCGGAGGAATTTTCTCTTTCTCGCGGATCCGTCAAGTCGATTCTTACACAAATTTCCCTGGTGGCCACTACGGGTGCCCTCTCCCCGTAATTTTCTATCAGAATTTGTATACCATGAAATTTTAAACCGTCGAGAATCGAAAGAGTTCCCCCCCCCCCGCCGGGGGGGGGGGGGGCCCCGCCCCCGAAGAAAATAAAATTCTCCAATGAAATTCGTACGTATCCAGAGATTCCCTCGGAGATCTTTGGATGTACATGAATATGTTTATACGAGTGTGTACGTATCGTACAGGTGTTCGGGACGTCTTATCCACCGTGGCGCTTGTTTACCTTGAAGGAGTGATATTGGAAAATTGAGATGCTCTCTGACGGTTAAATTAATGGTTTCTGGTGAAAGCAAGAGAAGAAAAGGTATCGAGTTTCGCGACATGCTCGCTACTGGTAGATCGAACATTTTGATCGAAATCAAGTGAACACTCAGGGTTGATCCACGGGCCTATTAGTATCTGGACCTGGGGACTTTCGAAATGATATTATTCGAAATATATTTCAAGTAACGTTATCTTATTCTATTTTAAAGTTATTTGAAAAGATCGTGAAATTCTATAAAATTGTATCGGGTACACAACGAAAGATCTAGAAATAAGGAGCTCTTGGATCCTACCTCTGGTGGATATTATACAAATTGAGCACCTCGGCGAATAAGACTTACAGAACACAGTAGTAATCACGCTAGATTGACATTAAAGGTGTGTCGTAACTCCAACAGCGAAGTTTACTCGAAGGCAAATCGCGTTGCGTTCCACGACTACATTAATTACATTGGAGTGCAGCTATAACGATTTAACCCTCTATTGTACAATGTACCCAAATCGAGTGTCCTATCTGTTTGCCAGTAAAGACAACCTGGGATTTGTACATGACATTTTCCTACGCCTCTAATAACCTTCCAGGTTTGAGTATTAATTAATTCGTGGACATGCAAACAAAATTAATCATCATCAGATTCTAGAACCATTAATTGGCAACCCCTTTACGGAGTAAACAGGTATCGGACGGTCGATCGAAGTATTTGCTGCTTCTCTCGTACATGTAAACCAGAGCTGTAAATTCTTAATCGCCATTAAGTAATTTCTCAATTACTAGTAATGATTACTTTGACCAAGTAATTAAATAATTGCCATTACAATTACTCTGTCGCGTGTAATGGTATTTGCGCTCGCGGTTTCTCTAACATACGCTACCTAATTCAAAAGCGTCAATATCTCCACTATCAACCGCGAAAAGTCGAGTCCCAAAAGCCTCGAGTATCCTAATCATAAAATGATTAATTTTCCTCCAGATAATAAGATTCATTCAATAGAGGGTTAACGAAATAAGACACGCGTTTACACTCCCGCTAGAGCGTTACGATCGCGTTTAATATGTTACACCTTATCACCTACTTATCGACTATGTGACTAGCAACGGAGGATCGAAGGACACCGGTCCGATCGACCTCGCTTCGAAGGTTTTCTTAGCGTAATGGAGAATTAAGAAAGTTGAAAGAACGAGCACCAGAGTTGACGAGTAGTTCTAGGAAGGTTTCAACCGGTCCGGTTGCGACCAAAAGCGTACAATCAGGCTGCGCGAATATTACCGAGTACGATTTCTCCGGTTGATGTTACGTATCCTATGGAAAAGGACGAAAGCTGATCGCCCTCTTCAGCACAGCAGCTAGTTCTCTAATGTCCCCCATCGTGGAAGCATCTCACTTCTCTATGAATTTCAAAGAATGTCCCAGGTCGTCCAATTTTCTTCTCAGTTGGAAAATCGGGGATCAATTTTCGTCCATCGTCCCTGTGACGATTCCTCGGACGATTCAGAAGCCTTCCAATCTCCTTCCTCGAGACACCAAGCGTCCCGAATCCGAGTCTTTGGCTATCTTCCATCGCAGATCTAATGAATTTTTCCAGTGGATTCGATATCCCGATGATTCGACTTGCATTAAGACTCCACCCAAGGCGCGGGAATCTAAAGAGATCTCTTCGCCTCCGAATCACGTCGATTCTGGAGCGGTCCTCCCTGAGCCTCAGGTCTAATGCACTCCTCGAGTATGCTTTTGGAAAGTCTTAGAAGATTTCAAGTTCTCTCTTGGGCTGGCAGATCGATCGTCTAATTAGTTCAAGCTTTAAGAGTCTCTAGAAATATTCCAAACTATAATGTTTCTGTTTGTGTCGGGACTCGAGGCGTGAATGTCTCAAGAGGTGTCTTTATCATCTTCGAATCTGATCCATTCCCAAAAGATTTCGATATTTTCTTGACGAGCCTCAGTTCTAATGCATTTCTCGAATATACTTTTGGAAACTGTTAAAAGATCTCAAGTCTTCTACTTAGGAGTGTTCATTTCGAAAGATACTTAGTGCAAGCTTTGAAAGACTTCAGGATCATTCCAAGCTACGATGATTCTGCTTACGTTGGAACTTGAGACGCGAGTATTTCCATCGAATCCCTGAAGAATTCTGTATCTCCACTCTGCATTTCGAATCCTCACGATTCCCCACACTGTCCGGGATGTACCTTCCAAAAATATCCTACGCAGCCTTTTGAAGAATCTAAACACATTCCAAACTCTCTGGTTAGACCTGCCTTCCACCAGGATGGAAAATCGTCTTGTTTAGAGCCTTTCCAGAGAGTTCAGCTCCTTGGTGACGATCGCCGCCTCGGCGTCCTCCTCGAGGATCTCTTCACCGTCGAATAACTGCTCCTGGCCATCGGGTTCGTTCACCAAAGCGCTCTCCTCGCCGGTTCCCTGAGCGTCTTCCGGTGCGAGGAAGAGGTTTGTCCTTCCGTTGCACTTTCTGTGGTAGTCTGGGTTGTCCGGTGCCGGCCTGTGACAAGAGTCGCAGACAGTGTCGGTCTTGGAGGTGCATGGGTGCGCTTCGTAGAGTCCTGGACCACATCTCGAACAGATCCAGCAGGGGTGGGTGCTATGGTGAGGGCTGTAGGTGCCCGCGGAACACTTTCCGCACTCGGTGTCGCGGCCACGGATACAGCGATTCACCACACCCCAGCCTGGACCGCATCTGCTGCAGTGAGTGCCATCTTTCTGGTGCCTGATGCGGGGCCTGGCCTCGCTCACCTGGAAGAAAAGCAGATGCGCTTGGTTAGAAGTTGGTAGAGTTGAGACGAGCTTGCTTTGTAGAGCGATGGTGGGAATTCGGTTGGAAATGGAATGCTGGACTCTACTTTAGGGATAGGATGACGTTGTTAAAATGGAGGATGGTTTAAATGGAGGTAGAATACGTATACATTTGGATGGATTATGAATCGTAAGATATTCGATTGAATAATACTGTGTAAGAAGGGCTGGAATATCTTCTTCGTCGGTAGAGTCGAGAATTTACTTCGACTCTGATATTCTTTAATATACTTGGACTGCAAATGTTATGCATTTATGGTGACATTTATACTACACAGTAATGTGGGAAAACACGTGTAGAATACATTCTATTAAGCCTACCGCGACTAGTCAAATGACTCCTTTCAAACTTTTGTATGCTTTATATGAATTATATGTATACAATTGTTTCGTGAATTTCACTGAAAACGGTGTCTTTAAGACTAGTCGCCGGTAAGTTTAGTGTTATTTAATATAACGACGTTAATATTACTACTTTTATTTTGTTTTTAGCACAGATTTATCATATTCTTTGTTTGAAACGACGAAGAAGGATTTCGAAGCCATCTTTTCTAAGTTCGCGGAGCGGCGTCGAGGAACAGGTGCCGAAGGATACAGCCACCTGACCGCGAGAGTACACCTTGCGCCTTTCTTTCGTTGGGCATGGGACCACGATCGAGATACAGCACAAATGCTCTGAGCCAAGATGCAAATTAGGATTTCTCAGGTGCCCTTATTATTTCCTGTTTCCATTTCTTACCGCTCCTTCAACGATCTAATCTAATCGACTACCTCATCGATGCTTCAACACAAGTCAAGTCCAAATTGCAACGACTTCACATACAAATAAATAAACTAATTAATTCCATGAGGTGACTGTTGAAAATTGGCTTACTGCGATAAGCTGACAGTCACAGTCACGGTCACCTCAGAGAACTAATTAGAAGGATAGGGATGCAATGTTCCTGAACCAAGCGCTCCAGTTGAACTAATAATAATATAATTTCATTTTTAACCGACTTCGAAAAGGAGGAGGTTACTCAATTCGACATGTATATTTTTTGTTTTTAATGTTTGTTATCTTTAATATTTTTAAAGTTGAAATTTTATGTGTACTTGTAGCATTCACAGGTCTGAAACGAGGCGATAATCTTCGCGAGCATTTCCATCGATATCCAAGAAGGTACCCGACGTAGTTTATTATCTTTTTCAGGATGTTTCGAAGGTGCAAAGATTGTTGCTCGTAATGAAAAGGGCAATCGGGTCCAGAGAAACGAGTCTCGCAGCTGGCAGCAGCCCGGTGCTGGCACGCGCCAACGGTCACCGAGGCATCAGGTGCATCACCGCACCGGGCCCCGTTCTTCAAACCCTGACGATCCTTTTTTTTCCCTTTCGTTTTCTCCTCTCGGTAAGTGACGACCATTCGATTCTCTGGTTGCGCGAGTTCGAGTTGTTTAATCGCGTTGGATGTTCCTTTTAAAACGATACTTCGTCGAGAAGCCATTTTTGGCCCTTCGACAGAAGATACACACAGTAAGAGCCATATTCGTACACACTATGTTCATTGAAGAAATGTAATCGAATTAAATGATAGGTTTGTAGTTGCCAAAAACTGTCATTTAATTTAGACAAACTTCTTTGATAAACACAGAGGGTACGAATGTTTATAGGGCTGACTGTATAAAGACGTTATAGAGTAGGGGAGCCTACCTGTCTCTATCTACCAGCTCATTTTTATTGCATTTATTTTATTATTAATTATATAATTAATACAACAAATATTATTGATAGAGTAAGAGAACTAGGATCTGTCTGTCTGTCTCTGTCTACCATCGGATTTTTACATAAATTCCACGTTAATAACAAACGGTTACCCTTTGTACTTTGAATAATTACGCACACGTATATATTTCACATTCACCTCGATAAAAGCATAGAGATAGAGTACCGCGATTTTCTTTCTCTTTCTAACACTGGGACTTGGAGACTCGCATCATTCACAGCTCTCCTGCTCTACCTACAATGTCTCTCTATGGTCGAGGTGGGCGGAACACGTACAAGTACGCACGTGATCAACGGGTAATAAGTCGAGGCAAAGGTACACGCGGCAATGTAGCCACGAGTGTCATCTTATCGGTCCCGTAACACGAGCCACGCACCTCACGTAAGGATGCACCCTGTCAATTTGCGGGTGAAACGAGTCTGGTGAAAAGGGTTAATAATAGCGATCCCCGTCGTCCAAGGGGACAAATTATCTGAACGTACTCGTCACGCGTACGACATATGCCGTGCTCCTCCTTAATAAAGAAACCAAACTTCGGTGTTTGACGGGAGACAGTTGGCTGCACGATGACCGCTTGCGGTCGCGCTTTTTATTTGGCTTTCTTTGTACCGATGGATACTCGTATGCGGTAACGTGATCACATGTTGCGAACGAGAACTGGTTCGTCCGAAGATGGACTCATAAATAACTATGGGAATAGGTTAACGAAGTTACCATGGTTGTCTCTATGTAGTCACGAATTACGAGTGGCGATGATTGCTATCCATAAAAGTGGTATCCAATTTCGCGTGACATTTCTATTGGATAGTTTACTGTTTATCCTCAGGGCTTGTAGCTACGTTTAATTGTAGCTGCGCGGGTTTTTTTCGAACTCGGGGTACCCGAGCTCTACGAAAGAGGCCCATTGGGCCTTACCCATTCCTAGAGGAAGTGCCGGAAAGTACAGCAATAATAGAAAACAGTGTGATAAAGAATAGCGATAAAGACACACCAAACCTTACGACGTTTCATAAATGGTGGAGTTAATATGGCGGGAAAAAGTGAAATGGGCCTGTATGGTCCGAGCACTGTTAATAAATAAACCAACAAAGTTACTATTTATAGCACAATGATCTCTGCAACAGGAATTGGACGATGGATGTAGGGTACATGGATGAATAACTTGAATTGAAACGTTTGAAAAGAAACTACAGAATTAATTTCCACAAGACATTTTATCCTACGCCACTATACAAAGTAGACAAGAACCTGAAGCAACTGAAGCTGAACTGCTACGTGCTGCCACGGCAAGAAACCACCATCTCCGTAACTTTAGAATACACCCATCGAAACCAGGTACATCGACTGGTTCTGGAGAGAAGTTTGCCTCGGAGGAAGACGAGTTACGCTTTCGGCGTGAAATTATCCATCCAGAGGAGCGGTGCGATCGGTTGCGAGCGAACCAGTGTTGAAAAATAATTTTCTTCGGCACGGCGAGATCGGCGAAGCGTGGTCTCGAAGAAACCATGGAATGTAAGAGGGTTCTTAAGTTTAATCAATGACAAAAGGGTTCTCCTCGCGGGCTGGAACCAAGGAAATTACGTCGTCGGAAAGTAGCCGGGTGTAATCGACGAGCAGACGAGTCGCGCCGGTTGGAAACGGCCCTTAACAATTTCCGATCGTTTTCCAGTCCGGCCTCGTCGTCGTAAAACGTTGGTTAGACACCGAGGTGAAACGCGAGACCGATGAATCCAAGGAATTTGCGGCGCACCCGCAACCGACCAGGCTCGAGTGACCAGGTTTTGAATAAACCGAACAAAAATGGGGAAAGACGATACGAGATGGTCGCAGGTCGAGTCGATTAACTCCCCTTTCTGAATTTTTGCAAATTTTACCTCAACTTTTTCAATAATTACTCCGCTGAAAGGTACGACAAAAGTATCGTTGTCGCAGTTTATTTGTCACTTGACCGATTTTCTATTAGATTAGTGGAGATATTATAAAATAAGAATAGTATTCTACGTGGGCGAAATCGCGGAACACAGCTAGTTAATATTATAATAATTAAGACCCACTGGCACAAAAGCTTCGAGAGCCATGATGTGCCTTTAAACTCGAGACTTCTCAGTCCACGACAACACTTAACAAACCTTTGCCAATTAATGTTATAAAAATTAACGGCCACTGGCACAAAAGTTTCAAGAATTACGATGTTTGTCACCTGTAGAATAAACGTACGACTCGCGATAGATATCTACAACTCCATAGACGCGGATGACCCTTCGTAAGTTGGACCCTTTCGAGAGGCTCCGCCAGGCTAATTACCCAGCGCAGTTGGCGAGTGTAGAAATCATCGTCGATAGATAAAATCGGTTCACATGCCGCCTCGGTAACGACGATCGGAAGGAGGAAAAGGGAATGTGGCGGAAAAAGCGAGCAGGAAGAGAGAGAGGAGCTCTTTATTTCGCGATGCATGCATATATGCATTAGGATTCAGGCCGAAAGGTCGACGTACAGTGAAGATAACGCGTCGAGGGTCGAGGGTGAAGCGAGACCGGTGAAATTAACGAAAGCCCGCGAAACGGAGCTGGAAAGGTGGAAAGAAGAAAAAAAAAAAAAGAGAAAAGATCATGGAAGCGTAGGAAGCAAACCGCTGGCGGGACAGACCAAAGAACGGAGAAAAAGGTAAACCGTGTGGAACAACAGAACCGTTGGGGAGAGGGTAACGGGTGGAACAAAAGGTGCCACGCGGAAACGGAATAGAATAGCGAGAGGAAAAAGAGAGTAAAAGATTGAAAGATGGAGCGGAACGAATGGCTGGGCGGAAAGTTACAGATGTAAACAGAATACAAAAGCAAAGGACAGGCGGGGGTGGGCTGTTCGAGTTTTACAGAGATTTTGTACTCTGGTCTTTTTTTTCGCGACGTTTCTCTTTCTTTTTATTTTTTCATAGTAACGCGGAACAATTTTTCAACGTATTCTCTTTTTTAAACGATGCACCTACCTACGGGTTGTCACTAAAAGTATACACGCACACGCCGGGTTCACCTTCTGTTCACTTTTCCCAAAGTCGCTTTGAAGTTTCAAATAATTACAGCTATAACACTAGATTTATGGCATTGTGACCCATCATGATTTCACAAAGTTTTATACGAAGTGATAAGCACATGTCTGGGCCTCCATTTATTAATATTCACCTTTCGACCTGGCTATTTCGTATTTAAATTCTATTCGTTTCTCTTTTAAAAATTAATTGCACTTAACTAGGCTTAGCTGTAGATCAAAGACTGTATATAAATAAGAAGGGACAATTTGCTGTATCACAAATCACGTTCATTCCTGTAACATGTGAGTTCCAATTGTAATTTGGCCAACGACAGCCAGATGTATTCGATACGACAAACATGTTTCGCAAGGGGTCGAAGGAGTCGGCGTATATCGCTTCGGTAATGAAAATTTAACAAGAAATCTCCGCAAACCAAGAAACTCCTCAAAGCCTCGAGAAAGTTATAAATAGGACGGTCGAAGCACACATTCCGTCAAAAACATATCCACAACGAAACCTGGAGTGTCTGAAGCACTCGCGTAAGAGAAGTGGTTGCGTTCGTCGGCTCCAGAAGCGGCTCTAGTAGACATTGTCAGCGAGTTATTCAGTTCACTGGGGTATTTCGTGCTTTACAAGGCTCATTAGCATGCCATGGGAACCGGGAGCCGTGAGTTCCGCCAGTCTCGACGGTTTTCGCGATCCTCGCCGACCCTGGACTCGACCTACGCGCCGAACAAACCCACAACTAAGCAACCTACGTTCCGCAACCTGTGAGACCGAGTTTCGCTGGCGCGAGCGTCTTCGGGGATATCCGGCTTCCGGTCCCGTAACATCTTCCAAGAACGGGAACGGTTAATTTTACTTTCGCGAGACAAAGCTCCCTGTTGCGAGGGGAATTGAAATTGCGGCGGAAACTGATGTTCCTTGGTTGCCTTACGCTCTGACCCCCGCCTGGTTGGCTCAGTTCATTAATTTTTCCGCGCACGCGGAGACATGGGATTCTCCGGGTACTATATCGATTCATGATAGTGATCGAGACGAGTTGTAAAAATCCACCGTGCTGCGATTTTATCATTTTTCTGAGGATTTGAAAAGGAAGAATGGCGAATCGTTTATTATTCTCTCTTCGTTGACCCTTTGCACTCCTGTATCGAGTGCGACTCGACATCAGTTTTTATCTCAGGAGCTCCTTTGTCGAGTCCCATATTCGACATTCTTCTCGTGTCCAAATCGATAGAGAAGTACATTGTTTCAAGAGATATCGTAAACTTGAAAATCATAAAATACAAGAAAAGTGACAATAAAACTGGTTCCTTCTTTTCAAATATAGTAATTTTATAGAGTTTCGTGTTATCGCGTTTGGACAAAAGTTTTTAAGAATAAAAGAATCGTACGTTCTTATTTTGAAAAATCGGAGTATTTCATCGGTTGTCCATAAATCGACGAAACGTTCAATCGCGGAGCAAAGGTCGAATCCGTCGAAGAGGAAATTAAAAGAGAGAGAAATTTCTATGGCGCGCCATTCGTCTACCAGGAAGGAATGATTTTCGATTGGAATTTATCGGCGCGACGGCAGCATACCGGCGTGGAAAAAAAAAAGGGAGGGACACAAAAGCCACCGCAATTACTACTTCCGCTTTGTCCGTCGTGCCGGAAGTCCTATTCATACGCGTCACTATGAGCGCCGTTACTTCCGTCATTGTTGTTACGGATCTACGGACGCTTGTATATCATCCTCTTTCTATTTTCTTTTCTTTACAAGCCCTTTTGTCGCGCGATAATCGTCCCTTAATTGTGAAATTTCTACTAGTCGATTCGACCCGTGCATCCCAAACTTTTAAGACGAGGTGGGTGACCTCGTTAACGACTAAATTATTTATTTCATTAGTTTTAATTGCACGTAATAATCGATGTATCGATCGAGGAGTTTAGACATTGCAAGTATTTATTATTCGCTATTTCTTATGTTAGCCTTCTTTACGTTACATGTCAATTGGTCGATAAAGGAGACACGGTGTAAAATATAATTTTGGCATGATTGTCATCTAAGAAGTCAGAGAAACTGAACGTTTCAATAATTTCAATAACGGTTTGTTAGAACTTGGCAGAATTTGCTGTGAAATATTTCGTTCGTCTCGAAGCTTTTTTATTCGACGTATCACGGATAAACAGTTGTTAGCTACGTAGATACGAATTTCGCCCATCTCTGACCTGGAAGCTCGCGTGTTCCATAAAACGCAAACGAGGAGCGATTTAAAGACATGCCGTATATCTCCGATTCTGTAAATAAACAAAGAACACGACCGAATGGCAAAGCGCACGGTTTCGCGAATGCGAATTTCTACATTCCCCGACGACCCACACCTTCCCAGCAACGCGGGTAAATGGGTCGCCTTTCACGAGAGCGTTTCTTCAGCGGGATCCCGCGCGGCTCTGGTGGACCCATCGAATATTTAGCGATTTTAGCAAAACTTACGGACAAGGCTCAACCGTGACTACGAAGCGTTGCTCCGTGCAGAATCGATCACGCGCGAAAAGCATGCAGAAGTGAGAAGCGTGCGCCGCGTGAAACGCTCCGCGTTGCCGCCGCAAACGAATTCCCGCATCGCTCGAATCCGCGTGGAAACGAAGGTATTCGACTACTGTAAAGTTTCAAGCGTTTCGTAGCATTGTTCCAAGTGAAGAGGATCGCAGAAGCAAAACAACAAAATCAATTGCGTTGATTAACGTACGTTACGTTTACCTTTCATTCGCGTATTTTACAACAATTTACATTCCAAATAAAAATGTTTTCCACGAAAATAAAGTTAACGAATTTGAGCATCGCGGTATTGCTCCTCGCGGCCTCGACATTTCGAAATCCTGCTAAATTGCTGTCCGCGGGCTACCGTGTTTATACAACGTCGAGCTCGCCACCGGATTTTCCGCCGTGCCTCGCTGTGCGACCCACGCGCGCACAAATACACTGTTTTTCCATCATTGTTTTCTGCAATGCCAACTTTTCATTAGAAATGTGTGATTCAGTAATAACACGTCGTTGTTGGACAGTGGAGGTTCATGCGGATTTGTATTTTTCTGCGGATAGCGAACAGAGTGGTTGGACCTGTGTAATTAAGTTTAATAATATCTTTTATTTTCGTAACGTTGGTATCGTGCTAGTTGTTTCCAGATCAATATTTATGTAATATTTCATCGTTCGTGTAATGATGGGAGCGTACAATGCTATGTCAGTAATAGATATCAAAGTAGTAGTCATTATGATAAAAATTGGTCGACATTTGGTCGACAAAGTGTTAACTGTATATTTAGTCGTCTAATCATTGCAACATTTTGTATTTTTATTTTTTATGTTTTATATATTCATGCATCTGTTCGCGTCATCCTACATTTTCGTATATCTGCGTATAAATGCACAAATACCCGCGATCAATCTTTCAAAGCGCGATGTCTGTTTCGTTCTTGGGGTTCGAATGCCATCAATCGCTTTGAGCGGCATAGAAAACGGAGAAGGGAACAAGGAAAGTTTTCGAGCAACCGCGAGCAGTGTCGTTCTTATTGTTGAACTTGGTGGCAGACTTTCCCAGTCGCCGCTGGTCGCACCCTGTTGCATTTATGCAACGGTCCGTGGAGCGTACTCAAAGGGTTGGGGAGGTTTGCGCACGTGTAGAGGAGGAGCTGGACAGAGGAGGTCAAGCTGACTCGAGCGACGAAACACCGAAGCCAGAGTGCGGTGTCACGGCACAGTGAACTTTTCCCTCGGTGGCTTTTGACTGCTGAGGAGGGCGAGGATCGTCTGGCCCCGCTTCCAGCAGGAAGGCCCCGACTCGCCTCACCTCGAGGGTGAAACGAATCGACGCAGCTGCGCTCCCGACTCTGATAATTATCTTCGCTCGCTACCACCCTATTGTTCCACGGACCGCCTCCCTATCGGCCGTATATTCTGTCCAGGTTGGGCCCTGGTCCCTTTTGCGGCCCTCGGGGCCCTCGTCGATTCGACTCGACGCACCTCCTACGCAGCTGCGACTCGAGAGACCATCCAGAGGGAGAGACTGTTGCGCGATGCAACTACGGAGAGTACCACCAGGCTGTTACCATCCTGCTCTCCGAGAGAATTGCGGTGGATGGGCACTCAGGGTGGAATCTAATGCGTGGAATCCACTTCTGGGATTACATCCACCTCTTACTTGGGAATACAAGCTTTCGGTACTAAGTATTCGATGGAAATGCTGCGCGCGAATATTACAAATATTTAGACGTACGCTTTGACATTTCTGACAGTTTGACCCTCTATGACCTCGCGTAACTAAAATATCGACACTTTACCAAATAATTTTAGTTTCTCCACAAGATAACACGTACTACTTCATCGTGGAATGAGCCGTTAATCGATTAACTCTACTTTTTAAGGAATCTATTATTTATTATTGTTATTATTGTAATAACATTGTAACCGATAACAATATCGATGTAACTGCCCTGCAAGTTGTCTGCGGCATAAAATGAAATCGGACTCGTTGAACACAATACGTTGCCGGTAACGATGGCGACCTTAAAAACGACGTTCCCCCTCGACGTTTCCGTACTTCTTGCTAAAAGAGTAAAAAGCTACGCCGAAAAGAAGACGGGCGCGCGTTTTTTGTCATTTCTTAAACGAGCGCGGCCGACGTGACAGAAAGAGTTTCCTGAACTGCGACGAGACACAGCGGGGTTTTTTTCTAATTCCCTCAACAGCCATGAATGCGAACAAAATTGCAACAATTTGCGCAGGATAAGGCACTGCGCGCTTCTATTTTCCTTTCTCTTTGGGGACCTGGTGGCGGGGACTTGTTACTTCGGTATGTTTATCGTATTAAACGATACGGGAAATAAAAAAAAAGAAAGAAAGAAAAAGAAAAGTCATTTTATTCGAGGGGTAAGGGGCGCTTAAAAATTTTAATTTTGGTATTTTCTTGAACATTTCAAGAATATTCTCAAGTTGATCAGACTAAAATGACAAAGTTATGACTCTCGATAGTAAATGTGTGAAGTTTTAGATGATCCATTTTTTTGGAGATACTCTAGCAGATCGCTGATATCTCCAAGAATTTATTATATTTCCGGATGAAAATTTTCGTGTTATTTCCTCAAGCATACATCCTTCGAACATAGGAACGCTGATTACGAAATATGTCAATCGAGCATAGAAGAAAATTCGCCTTTTTTCGACCTCGCAATTTTGGAGATCCTCTAGTAGATCGCTCATATCTACAAGAATTTTTTATATTTCTGGATGAAAATTTTGCTGTTAGACTTTCAAGCATGTATCTTTCGAATAGGAAAACACTGATTATAAGCATATAAACCAATTACAGATCAAAATTCGCGAAGAAGTGCCTTTTTCGCCCGACCCCTTAACTGGTTCATGGAGCAGAACCGCTTTCCATTACATCGAATCGTCGATTCTGTATCTCCATATTCGACCCCACCCTCGGCTCGCGTGCAAGTGGACAGTGACAGTATTTCGCACTATGTTAGAGCACAAGCGGGAATAGCTACCGACACACGAAAGAAACGAGCTTTCTCAGGAACAGCTAGCCTTTTGTCAGCTCCCACGACTCCTCCGCGTGCGTTCAGACTTTCCAGCGACACTGATCCCTTCGAATCTCCTGTATTCCCAGCTCCTTCGCGCCTCTTTTCTCTGCCTTTATTTCGCTGGCGATTTTCCTCGGTTCCTCGTTTTTTTAATTTTGCATCATCCTCGAGTTTATTCTTTGCCGTGGTATCGTTTATTATCTTTAAAGAAAGGAAGTGAAGAGTCTACCTCCTGGGACATTGTTTGTTACTAATTCTGTAGTCAATGATATAGCAAGATAATGACGAACACTGAATTTATCGTCATGTTGTGTCAGTTGCACTAAAAATTCTATTTTTGTCCAATTTTGACCATCAGGACCAGAACGATTTTACCATGCTTCCAAGGAATTTCCATAGTGTTTATATTTTGTATAGAAACAGACATTCCTTAAAGAATGCGATAATTGTCAAGAATATTCGAGTGAGAATTTGCATCTTATCGATTTGCATCTTAAATGGTTTCCAAGACTTATCTCCTCCCCAAACGCTTTTTACGAACGATTCTAATATCTAATTGAACACGTTCCCTTATTCTGTTCACCTCGTGCCCGATAAAATGTACTGGTTTTAACAATTGGAAACTGTTGGATTTGCAAATGGGAGATTCGTTTCGATCCCGAAGGTGTCGAAAGTCTGCGGAGGCTTGAAACTTCGAACATCTGATTGTCGTTGTCCATGGAATACCGAAGTGTTCGCGAAGTATCCGTAGCCTGTGGAGCCCGTTAGATATCGATGACTCTAAAACTTTCATGATATTTACGACTTCGGAGACTTTCGGGACATTTGAGACTTTCGAGACTTTCCAATCGCGAATGCCTCGCCGTACGTTTCGAGACTTCCCGAAGTCCTCGAAGTCGAGAAGGTTTAAATCCTAATCGCTGGGTTCGAATCGGTTCGAAGGCTGAACGTCAAAGTGCGTTCGTCGGATTAACGACTGCGAGGATCGATTCTGTCTAAATATTTAACAACGGCCGGGGCGTAATTGTCAAGAATTATCGTTTCCTCCGCGGTGTTCAAGATCGTAGCGCGTTCCTTACGCAATTCATCCTGTTTCGATCGCGAATCGTGCCCCGCTGAGCGCGTACGACGTTGCGTACCCGCCACGAAGGCGAGATAATGTTTTCGATGAAATTAGAGAAATTGTTTTATCTCTCGCAAAAGTGCAGGCACTGTCGAGCAATTATTTCTTCGATTATCCGAGTATCTGAGGATCGATATATACGAGTGTTACCGATAGAAATTAATTAAGTATTTACTTTTGTTATTGTTGATTTTGTTAGATTAAAGTATCAGCCTTCGTAAGAGCGAAACACGCTCGCGTGAAGTCACACGTGCTCTTTTGAAATGTGCGACGGAGAGAAAATTAAAAAAAATTATATGTGTTTTCTTTTTTATTTTTTTTTTTTTTTTTTAAACAAATAGTAACTTAACTTTAGAAGAGCTCAGGATTAATTCCTACACCTAATATAATTGAGTATCTTCCACGAAGGTGGAAGAATTGTTTATCTGAAGAAGTGTCATATTAATGAAACAGACAGGTGTTTCATGTGTGATTTTTAGTACGACGAAAAACGAAAAATTGTATGCATTTTTTTTTTTTTTTTAAACAAATAGTAATTTAACTTCAGAGTAGCTCAGAATTAATTCCTACATCTAATATAATCGACTGCCTTCTACGGAGGTGGAACAATCCCTTACCTGGAGAAGAGCGCCGATCAAGCAGACGCCAAAGACGACGACGATTAATCCTCGTCCAGGAAGCATCTTCTTCGTCCTCTTTCCTCTTCTTATCCTCGATATCTCGTGGAAGCAACGATCGACTACGGCTCTACGTCCCACGCGATTCCTTCGGCTCGGTGGTGCACATCGATCACTGAACGAATCGGTTCTACTCGATATCCGACCAGGATACGAGAGTGTCCGCTTAAAATCCGTTTTCCACGGTTCACGACCCGACCGCGCGATTCCCTCGATCGTCGAACGATACGACTCACTGCTCTTCGCCGTCGATCGATCCTCGAGATCGACTAGCGCGCGATTTCGATCGGTTTCCAACGAATAACGAAACGGATCGGCGAACGGTCTCGTCGTTACTTCGGCGAAGTAAGTCGGTGTCGGTCTCGAGGATAACCGCGGAACGGAGGTCCTGCTTCGAAGGAGGCTGAACGGGAATTGAGGGAACAGCGACAGTGCAGCTGTTATTGTTGAACACGCGCTCGGTCACGTGGCCGACCCCCACCTGGTCAGCACTCCAGACACCCTGGAGCAACTTCTGCGGTTCATCGAAGGGGGATGATGCGTACCTATGATTTTTTAGACGGTCGATGATCCATACCCATTTGGAGACTCTTTTCTCGCGGATCGTCGCGTCGATTGGGGAGATTTGTGATTTGGATGGCGAGGGAAATCAAATTTGTGAGGTTCAAGGCTTGTACTGTTAGGGGTTGTTTATTGGATTTAGGGTAAATTTCGTTGCTAGAGCTCTCTTTCTTTCTGTGTACGATACGGATAGATTATACTGACGTAAGGTTAAGGTAGAATAATATAGATTGTGAAATTTATGTACAAGGTTGGCACTGTTAGGGGTTGTTTATTGGATTTAGGGTAAATTTGGTTCCTAGAGCGCTCTTTCTTTTTCTATACGATATGGATAGATTATACTGACGTATGGTTCAGGTAAAATAATATAAAATTTATATACCTACAGCAGAGGTTCTTAAACTATGGGTCGCAACCCCAAATGGGGCCGCTTTAAAAATACAAATTCAAACATGCAAATTTATTAAACCACCTTGCGAGGAGTCATTCTTGTTATCTTAGTCACTGTAACAAAAATTCGCCATTCCAAAATGACGTAACTTCATTCTTTCCTTTTTTAACATGTTTCAGAATACGCCCACGCATCACTGTTTCAACGATTGGCTGCCAGACGACAGTTTTCGAGATCATCAGCTGTTATGCTACCATAGAAAGGGGATTATCTTCGCTTCGAAATGACGCGAGTAAAATTATCACTGGCTCTCCGACTGTGCGAGTATCGAAGCTGTGTCTGCCAAGGCGGTAAGAGGCGCCTTCGAAAGGGCAACTGGTGGGAGGTCCGCAGAGTCGATTCTTTTATGTTGATTCCACCGTAATCGCGTCTAAAGCAACGTTTGCTGTACAAAGTCCATGCCACGCGAGCATTAACGTTAACAGACGTCGGAAGGAGCAAAGAACCACAGAGATTTCCGTCTGACGTTGCTTTGCTATTGTCCCTTTGATCGGCTTTTGCTGGGGCCGCGCGGTACGTCGGAATTCATTCGTTAAACAGCGAAAATGGTTCACCGACTTCGGTGACGACTGGGACGAAAATAATCGACCGACAATTTCTTCAGTTTACCTGAAGCGATGAAACACAAGAAAGAATTGAAAGAAAAAAGTGTCCCTTCTTTGAATCGCAAGGGTAATTTGAATAACACTGCTGTTGCGCGTAATTATTATGAAAATAATACCAGTGAAGTTTATCGAGGCAAAGACGTAGTCGAGCACAGAAATTGGCGAAATGTATCGTAATCACGAATTTATTCTGACCGAGCAATCGTAATTTTAGCGATCCTTCGATCTGATCTAAACATGCCCAACTCTACTGCACAACATTTTCTTACGAGGACCTTTAATAATACCGGAAGTTCAATAATCTACTCCATTAACAAATGGTCCATGATCTCCCTCGGATACAGGATCGCTCGATTACGATTCTGGCCTATTAACGAATTTATTCTGACTGACGTATGATAATTGAGGGGAGTTCTTCGATAAGGAAGCAGCTCTATTTTTTCAAATTTTTGGGAAATTAAAAAAGAAGAGAACGAAATTCTCTTTCAAACACATGTGCTTATTTTGTTCTTCAAATATTTCTCGATACAGACGAAAAATGCAGAATACAAAAAATCGTGCAACTAGTGCAAAAGTCATTCTTTATTATTGCACCACGAAAAAAGGGATTTTTACCATCTGCGATTATGTTCTAGCCTCAAAACCGTAAAAAACCGGAGCTGCCTCTTTATCGCAGCACACCCCTCGATTTTAGTAATCCTACGATCTTATCCGAGCCAACTCCGGTGCTCGATATTTTCTTACTCCTCCAATGATACTGTAAGTTCGATACCACCACCGTTTAATTCGAGCGTTAATTGATCAATTAACGGATGGTCCACGTTCTCCTCCGGGTACAGGATCATTCGATGATGATTCTGACGCGCCAACGAATCGTCACGAACGCCGGCTGTCGCGCGAGCAGATTGCAAGCACCTGTCCTACAGAAAATATCCTCTGGTGGATATTCAACGACGAAGCTGGCACGGCAGAAGGTTTGTCAGCTGCTACCGCAGCTGAGGTAACCGATCGTCCTCCATCGGTGCGGGATGACGATATATAGATCGCAAAATTCCGCTTTCGATCCGTCCTGGACCGTGCTCCGTCTCGATCTCGAGTTTCACGAACCAACTGCTCCGCGAGCCGGAGATTTTTCAATCTGTCGATATTACGCCACATATTTTTCCAGAGATCGTATTTCATCGTTAGGCTTTCAAGATCGCGTAGGTGCTTTCTAGGATGCACCGATGCGTCGAGTATGTAAATAGGGACGCGTTCGACCATCGTGGTCCATCTGGCGACACTTAGAGAGGACCTCATACTTGGAAGACTTTAAGAATCGAACGTGTTATACTTTCAATGTTTTGTGTTCAAAAAATGTTAGGTGTAGAAACGATTTCTGTGCATTTATATTTGTAACTTTAGTTACATATTTACTCGTCATTCTGGTACGTTCAAGTACGAATTTTCTAAATCGTCAACCTGATTTCTATTACGGTGTATTTATACGCTAAGTCTTAGTCTGATGGCTTTATCGTGAGAACTGTATCACGCGTATGAGATTTTCTACAGTGACCTCTCAACGAAGACGAATTCGAGAAACTAAATGGTTGGCAATTTAACATATAATAACGAAATGACAATTAAATATTAGGCATATAAAAAATTTCTGCGCTTAATGAAAAACCTGTGGACCAAAACTTTATTCAATTCGACATCCGTGGTCGTTCAACTGTCTCCTTGTACGTTTCTCTCGCACGCGTTGCCTTTCGATAAGGAAAGGCGAAATTTATGAAGAATGTTAAGAAAACGTTACATCATACATCGTATAAGCTTCCGCGTTACGTGTTCCCCATACGATACGAAGTTACGACGCGTGTCAGCTTCGAGTTTCCGAAACATCTCCCCAAAAATCCATCGTTTTTTGTGAGGTCGTGGAGCGTGCAGGTTGGTTTCGAGTTCCTCGCTCGATTGCTCGGAAATTTCACCTCGCGCAACGTATTAAATTCGCTAGAAATGCTACGAGACGTGTCTTTTCGTCGCGTACTCGATATTTACAGTCCTGCGTGGTCGTGTTACCGATAGGAAACCCAAGTACGATAGAAGCTCCATAATTTGTATCGAAATAAACGCGAATATTCTTCTTTATATCCACTTTCTATGACATTCGATGGTATAGACTTCGAAAAGGAAGAGGTTACCCAATTCGACGTGTATATATTTTTTTCTTTTATTCTCTCTTCGAGGTTTGTATTGTATAAGAATTTCGATCGCCTCTGGAATCAAAAATTAACATAATTCAAGTGGATACGGGTGTCGTGGTCCAAAAAGATAAGAATCTGATAACCATGGTTAAATGGCCAGTGTTTTATAAGAGACGTGATCAGTCTGCAAATAAATTGTATACACCGCACGCTTCTGAATTATGTCAATGCAAGTCTATGCGGGTTCTGTATGAAACGTGTTGCTGGAAGAAAAAGACGGCACAAGGGACACCTGGATGTCCTCGTTATCGTTGCGTTTCTCGATGACGATCATTTCATCCGACGCGATACCGTTTTCTCGATGGATACCAAATTAGATATTTTTGAATGTTCGTTACCTGTTTGCTCGTTTTCCTTCGAATTCTATTTAGTCCCGAGCCTTGCGAAGCTATACCACGTCACCTTCTATAAATGCGGTATTCGAGGCGTTCGTTTCAAGTGCATCGTCTTATCAGTTTTATTAAATGGGAAAGGTCAGCTCGGTGAAAGCAACGCGAACGGAAGAAACGCCACAAACAACGAATAAGATTCAGCACCGATTGCTGCTACGAGAAGAGAGGCGAATAGCGACCAAAGCTTAAAGGGACCGGAATCGAGGTCGATAAAGTACAGAAAACGCCAACGCCAAACGATAATTAATCGACTGGATGTCGAGCGAAGGCAATAATAATCGAGAGACTCCGGTAGACGAAGATTGCAAAAGATCTAGTCCAGCTGTTGATTCCACGAGGCCTGTAGACCGAGCGTTTCCCATACATAAATAACGCCTCGCCTACACCCACCGTATTATATGGTCCCATTATATCGTATTATATCAACCAGCCATTATCCGGCCTCTTCTCTCGTTGCTTCATCTCCGTCCTCGGGTATCGTCAGCTGAACCAGACATTCAGAAAGAGCGTTGTCTCGTACAGAATGATTCGCGACACAATTTATCGTTGCTACCGAACGCTTAAGAACCGACGTTCCTTTAGAGACTTCCTGTGCGGTAATTACTAGACTCGAGGATATTTATGCAAAATTAATATTCGCTGGAGAAATTAATTATCTGGCTTCTAGGATTAACTTGCTATTTATTTACGAAGAATCGTGCGAGTTTTAATCTTCGGTTACACATTCCAAGAGAGTATATATAATTATAAAATGATATTTCAAAGTGTGATTCGTTACTGTTGCTCTTTACTGTTCGTTATTAAATATTCTTGTTTAAACTAGAGTTATAGATAAAGAGGAAATAGTATTCGAATTGTTATTAATATTGAAGCAAATGCTGCATGTTACTGTATACATTATGAATGTTTAATCGATTCGGAGATATCAATTTTTATTGCATCTCGAAATTTCGGATTGTTGTTATAATTAGTATTAGGTGAAGGAATTAATTCTGTTAAACACAACGCGATGGACTGGCGATGAACAATAATCTGAAAAGCATCTGTCGAATGTCAAAGAGGAAACAAGGAGAATAACATTAGCGAACCGGAAACTGGGAGCCAAATTTCGCCCTTTTGCCTGGCTCACGGCACCGTGAACGATCGCATGAATTAACATTTTGATGCCGCGAGTCGTCGGGTAGTTTTAATTTATAATTAAGACCCCCGGGCTAATTGCAGTCGACCGGGGACCAGACTCGTAACTGCACTGTCGAATAATTAATGATGTGTTTGCTATCTGGCGAACCTGTAGTTAGGCTTGCATTCTCGATAAGACGTTTCGTCGACTCCCTATCGCGGATCTTACAAATTCAAACCACGCTTCGTTGCTCGTAGCGTATAATTTTAATGTTTCTCTTGTTGGAAATCAATTGTGTCCCAAAATCTTCGGGATATCATTCCTGAGAGTTTGGATATTTTGAAAACATCGTGATAGGTGTATTTTTGTAGGAATTTCTGAATTATAGTAGTCTTGACAGAATCTTTTATTTGAATCGATTGTAGTATCGAACAGTGACCAACTGCGGTGCTAGTTAATTATAACGAGACCTTGTTGATAAACTATCGACAGAGAGTAAGGTAGATATCTGTTGAATGGTATCAAGAAGACTAAGAATTACCGACCGTACTCGTTTAAGGTCGGTGACTCTGTCAACCGTAATACCAAATTCGGTAACGTTTACAAATTCAGAAATATATTATTTTGTAGATTGGCAAAACAAAGCATAGAAATCATAGAATAGGCTCGTCGTTCGCTTCAAGTTTGTGCATTCGCGAGATACAGATACTTAGGAATAATCAGCTTTATCGGCTGCACAAACTGAAGTACCGACCACGTGATATATTAATAGGTTAGAGCGCGCTCTACACTTTGGAACAGTGACTAAGAATGACGATCAGTCATCGAAGTCGGTAAACGTAGTTTCTGTCGATACTGGAAGGCTCAACAAATGTTCTGACAAACGAGTAACGTCAGTTCTTTAATTAATCTTTAAATAATGAATCACTGTACGTGGAATTAAAAATATTTCCAACGTTAGAACTACTCCAGCGCTTTCCTCAAATTTTTAAATCACCGAAACAACTCTTCGAAGTTTGGAGAGTAGAATAATCAAGACAATTTTTCAAAGTTTATACAAGTTTTATACAAGTTTTATACAAGTTTAGAATTTCATATTTCAGACACTTTCGAGGTAGATACTCTTCATGCTAGTATTGTCTTAACATTCTTCCCGCTGTCGGAAACAGTTCCGGAGCTCTTCAAAGGGAAGATTGTACGTAGCCTCCAGCGATTTTCTTTCATTCCCTGCACATCAAGGAAAAATTCCTCCTTTCATAGTTTTCTTTAATCGTGGGAATAGGAAAGTAGCACGGAGCGAAATGGGGCGAGCAGGGTAGGTGAAAATCAAGCGCCATGTTGTTTTTGCCTAAAACTGACCGATAAGATCCCGAGGTGCCTTATCAAAATTGCATGATGAATTTCTTAGGAACTTATTTCCCTCGTGTATTTCCTATTCGCATCCTTGCATTAACTATTCATTTAACAAACGTTTCATTCCAGAAAAAACTTCGCGAAGTAGATAATTACACTTCTACTATTCTAATCATACGTGTTCTTTGAATTGCATCGTATTGACATGATTCTCATATGAATATGAAAATTAGCAGACAAATATGCGCAAGCTGGCACGAGCCAACGCGAACGTTGTCTTTATATTCTCTGTTAAAACTATAGATAAATTAACGATTATTTCAGCCTTCTGGTGTCTCGAGTGATTCGACATTTGAAATTTACATTTTTTTAGATTATTTACGGCTTATTTCACTTCTTCTAATTAGGATTTTATCATCTTTTCTTTCGTTTAACTGCGCGTGTTTTGTGAATATGGAAATAGTTAAAAGGTTAGAAACACAAGGAAACGATCGAGAAAAGACTCGCACTTTTTATTTCTCTGTATAACACTTACCAATATAAATATAACATAGACGTGTATAAACGTAACAATATACAAATATAACAAACAATGTAAAAAGTAATCGTTGAGCAGAACTGGTGTGTGTTGCTATGGTGAATAGAATATGAACAATGTCGAGTAACTATCGCTTGGCAGAACTTAGGCTAAAACCTCTGACCTACAGCGATGTATTATGCGCTGCAGGCTGATCTTCCTTTCTCCTAGATCTTCGTTGCCTCGCACCTGACGATCAACACGCTAAAAACCTGGCAAAGATGAACGAAATTCATAGGGAACAATAAAAACACCGCATAGTGATTTATTAGCAACGCTTATCCTAATTGGATAGTTGTCAGGTTAATCGCGTCTTCGTTCGATTCGAAAGACGATTCCATCTAACGAATAAAATTGCAATCAATCAAAGCTTTTATCTAGATAGAAATTGTGCTCGTCTCTGCCCGGTAAAAGAATGTCAATGTTCGCGATACGATCCAGCGAGGGAAGCAGGAAAAGATGAAAATGGAGAATTTCAAATAAAAGTACGAGAAACTCAACGATCAGTTCGAGAGCGGTTCCTTTTCGCTGGAACTCGCTTGGTTCTTTTTCTTCAAAGCGCGGGCCCTTATGTTGCACATTTGCTTCGAGATCAACCATATCGCGCCCTTTTCGCACACGCAATGCAATGTTTGTATAAAAGCGGTGAACAAGAAGTGAGGCAGGTATCCAGTTGTTAACCATTCGATGCCGACAGTCTTCAACGACGCTTCCACGAACTTTTCCGGGGACGGGGCCATCCATGTTGCTTTTCTGAAAGTAGGCTGTAGTTAGACGAGTTGCTTGACGAAGTGTACGGAATGATTCGCATAAACCTACTCTAATCAAAATTTAGCATAAGAGGCTATTATCGTGCATGCGAAGAGAGAAAAGAATTTTTATTTGATGTAACGCGTAACAGTAGACGTGTTAGACTAACGAAAACGAATTTTATTGTTTAGTTTTAGTCATGTCTGTTATTGTTGTAGCCACGTCAACTAAAACCAAACGCTTCCTATCGAAAGAAGCAACATGCTAGACGTTTGAATTTTCTCATCACCGTGCTTCACGAATAATTATAATTATAATTCAATAGTTGGCTACAAATCCATACTTTAATAATCTGTTTCATTCCTTGCTTTCGTTGGAAAAAGAGGACAAGTATCGTCGATGAAAAGAAATGATTAAAAGTAAACAATAAAAATTGTGTTTGTTAGTCGATGTCTACTATTATGTATGAAAACATTGACATTCTTCGATCATTGGTTAGGTGAAATAAAAATTCTTCGACAACCCTCCTTAATTCGTGTCTAATTGAGCTACGTCTTTCGCGCCCGGACAGGAAATGGATCTAATTGAATACACGATACAGTAAACTACGAACGTCAACCACGATTCGGTAACACGACCCCCTGCGGATTATGCGAGTCACTCGTGGTTAGATGACGCAGGTGTTAATATCCATAAGTCCTCGTCGGCGAGCAGCGTAAGATATGCAAAACGAACGGAAGTGGACCGATTGAAAGTCAATCGGGTCGCTTACTTGATCTTTGACATCTTCGTTGCCACTGGGCCAGGTATCACGCATTGAACGGTGACACCGTTGCGGGCAGCTTCTGCGGCCAAATCGTAACTGAATTTTACCACGTACTCTTTACTCGCCGCGTAAACTGTCAAGTAAGGGCTTGGTATCACTGCCAACGCCGAACTTATGTTTATGAGGACTCCTTTCCTGCGCTCGAACATTTTCGGAAGTACCGCTCTCGCGACTCCCGTCGTAGCCGACACGTTCAACTTTACGATTTTCTCTATACTCTCCTCGGTGTTGCTCGTGAATAAATCAGGATGCTCGCTACTCGCCCCGGCATTGTTGATTAACACCGCGACCTGCAGAAAATGATGGATTAGATGATTTAACGCCAGGTTCACGGAAGATTTCTTATTATTAACCCTTTGCACTCGAGGCCTTTTCTTAGTATCTACCTTTTTTTAGTATCAGCAACTCGAGATGCATCCTTAGCATTCTATTGCCACGAATGCTAAGCTATCGAGATTTGACGATCAGGTCAACCTTTACCGCACCGACAATCATTTTAGTGACATTTCGAGTTCCAAAGAAATTAAACGTAACGATGACTGAGAGTCACCTCTCGACTGCAAAGGGTTAACCCTTTGACGGCGAACTTTCGGGTAGGGATGCATTTTTTGTGAAAATATGTTTTGTAGACAAAAAATATATATATACACGTCGAATTGAGTAACCTACTCCCTTTCGAAGTCGGTTAATAATCAAAACACTGAATTTCACTACATCGAAACAATATTATTTATATCTTTGAACCGAGTTAGTATAAATATTACGAATTTAATATTAACGTGGAGTTTTTCACGAGACGTGTCGCAAAACTTTTAAGCGACTATAGGCGCCCGCAGTCGCCAAAGGATTAATGAGATGTAATTACAATTAATCGAAACGAATAGTAGAGACAACTGACTGAAATAATTTATCTCCGAGCGGTATTTCAAAAACAATGATCGATTCGCGTAAGAAATTCCCGAGAGCATTTCTGAAACAAATGTAGGTTACGAGATCTGCATATGCCACTTGTTTGTACATTCGAGTTAGAACAAGTGCACAACTAGTGTAGTTCGTAACATCAGTTTGTTCGAGTAATGTGTAACGAGTAGATACGAAGTGTCATATTGGCACGATAAATAATTTCTTAGATTAGCTCAATATCTTTCTCTTCAATATCGATATCTGGAATAATCAGTTTTTTATGACAGAATTTGACAGAGTATGGAATTCTAATTGAAAGTATCAAGATATCTTAAAATTCTGTCGTTAGTGTTGCACTATTCGATCTTAATTGATCGTTGACCCTGAGTAACCTTGAACTTTGTATCAATCACAAAACATGTTCTTTTAGTAGAATGTTAGAACGTTTTTTAACGATAGAATATATGCTCGTCAAAAGTTAATTAACAATTACAATCTTTTTCACCATTCTTACATACAGCCAGCCCTATAATTATTCGTACTCTCTATGTCTCTAAGCTCTAAATTCAATAATATTTCAGCTCTAATATTTTAGCTCTAATATTTCCAAGTAAATACTTCATTATAAATATATACACTACAATAAAACAATATATAGCTATCATTTAATTTAGACTAATTTCTTCGACACACATAGATGATACGAATGCTCATAGAACTAACCCATGGCCCCCAAAAAATTGAACTTTGTCCATCTCTAATCATAACTCATCATCGTTATTATCATAAATGGCAGCGTACCTCGAGTTCCTCGGTGGCTTTAGCGATCTTCGCGAAGACAGGCTGTCCATCCATCAAATCTGCCTCCACGATACGAACTTCGACGCCGTATCGTTGCTTGATCTCCGCCGCGACTTCCTCGAGTGCCGACAGAGATCTAGAGACCAGGACGATGTCCAGACCCTTAGCCGCGAGTTGCTCGGCATAGGCTTTTCCGATTCCACTTGTGGAACCGGTGATCACTGCCCACTTGCCCTGCTTGGTCAGATCGATTCCGAAACCGAAATTGGGCGCGATCAGCTTCTTCCATACCAACAGGCTAAGTTTCAGTAGGACCCTCAGCCCAATCACTACCAACACAGCCAGGGATAAGACTTCCCAGCACGTGAACGTCATCCTGAAACGATACGAAAGAGTCAGCGATCGCGTCTAAAACGATCGACTTGCTCGACTAGCCGCGCGCTCTTATCAGAGTCTTCTAATTCGTTCACGCTCGTACGCTGACCGAACGCGTGGTTCCCACGTCGCTTCCTACTTTGCCTCGTTTCTCCCCGCAGTTCGCCAACACGCCGATAAGCCAATCGAATATAGCTAGTCATTGCTCGCTACTTTACTCGGGGTCACGATACTCCACTTTGTTACGCCGGTACGCGTAAATACAGAAGCGTGTAGAGGCATAAAAAAACTATTTCTTCGAGGCCAAATTATCGTTTTGTGTCCGTGTCAACGGGTGGACCAAATTGCTGGATAAAGTAAATTACTATTGAATGAAACGTAACAAGGCGATGCGTTGCGATTTTATAACGTAATGATTTGATTTAAAGCTCCAGAATAATTTCATAGTTTCGTAATAGAACAGCGCAACAATTTAACGCAAATGTTGACCATGTAGTTGAACTACGAGCCTACCGATATTGACGTTAATACTACTCAAAGATTATCGCAGAAAAATTTCGAGACTTCCGTCCTTTACTGAAAAATGGGAGATAGTACCACGTTTACTCGCACCGTGCATCGGATAAACTTCGTTGAAATAGATTAGCACGAAAGAAGCAGACAGCCAATTCGTGAAATATTTACGTTCATAAAATAAACTTTCGTATTTATCACGCGACAAAATTCCTGTTCACCGAGTCGGTTAAATTTCGCGACTTCGACGAGAATTATTCGTGACATTGAAGAAAGTGTTACCGCGTGTCAGCGCTGTCGGCGTTGTATTCAAATTGCCTCGCGTAATACGAAGATAAGATACGCGTTTTACGCTGAAGTAATCCCTTCGAGAGGTTACGAACCATCGAAACAGATCTATCGTATGGTCGAGTTAACCCATTCGCAGCTGCTGGAACACGTATGTTCCCCTAATTGTCTCTTCAAACAGCCCCTATGTACAGTCGATAAGTATTCGTACCCTCTGTTGAAGAAATTTGTTTAATTTAAATGACAGGCTTCACACATTTATATATTTGCAATTAGAAATTTATTTAGAGACATGAAGCATTCGTGGGTCGCGACCCCGAATGGGGTCGCTTAGTGAAATCTTAGGGTCGCGAGACTTTAATGTTAAATTTTTAATATTCTCTCTTCTTTATGTTATTGCAAAAAAATGCAGTTTTGATGAAAAATGAGGTATATAATTTTTGTAACTATAACAAATACAATTTTACAACTTTTCTTGTATGTTTTCAAACAAATTCTACAACTATATTTCTTCATACTCGTACATATCGTTACCTGATCAATAAATCATCACAAAATATTTACATATCTTTATTTTATACTTTATAGGTTGCGATTAAAAGTCGCGATCATAAATGAGGTCACGAGTGAAAAAAGTTCAAGAAGCCCTGATTTAAATTAAACAAATTCCTTCAACAAATACAGAGGAATACTTTATAGGACTGGCTGTAGTTTACAATCTTTCCGTGTCTTTTACATGAGGCCAACCCCATAAGTACTATATCGTTTTCGTAAGAAATTATCACGATACGTTTACCATATCGACCACAAATGTATCGACCAACACTTTCTACGACCTTTCACCATCCTTTTTTTCAAAATAACCCTTCTATACAATCTTCGTTACCTAAGTTTCTACACTCACCGGAAGCTCTGTTAATGGCGAAACAAAAGTCGCTGCGAAAGGGTTAACGTACTCGCGCGCGGCCCGATATTCTCGACGCCGTTGGCTCACCTGTGCTCAATTCTGGGGAGGTCTGGGTTTCGTCCCTCGGTCTCACGTGCTTATCCTCGGCGAAATAGACCCGCTGGCGTATCCGCGGGACGATTGCACTCATGAAAAGCTCGGCGAGGATGCGTAGTGAAAAGGAAGAGTCGATGCACACGCGGCGGCGGTCGCACGCGAACGAGTACCGTCCCCCGTCGAATTTCGGCAGCCGAGGGAGAAAAGTGAAACGTTTGGACGAGTTATCCGTGGGCGAACGACACGAAATACGCGGGGAAAGAGAAAGCAGCGAGAGTCGGGCGAAACGAGACGGGAAGCTCGAAGCTGACACGAGCGAGGAAGACGATGCTGAAGTAGCCGGGTCGATGCCGACAACCGTGCCGGAGTTTGCGCGGTCGCAGACCTCTGTCGAGGATGCGGATGAGGATTCACGCGATCGCGAACGTGGTGCGTTGAACGCGGCTGCGGGCGCGGGCAATGTCAGGGCTAGGCTATCCCTGAAGAAGAAAGTCGACGCTTCTACCTTTCTTTCGGCCGGAGTGGGGAACGGTGGACTTTTTCTTTGACACACTTTACGATTCACGTGTAACCGGTGCCGCTTCGAAAAAGTGGACTGCAGGCTTCGCGTTTCTCTCTGATCGGCCTCGATTGCTCCAACTCTTCCACGAATATCTTAGGCTCGTTCGTACGAAATTGCGTTTGTACAAACGACGCTTTAACACTTTCGGTGGCAGGTTTACTCGTGAAGATGGTTATGGAACTAAAACTTTGTCCTTATGCAGTTGAAAAATACAGTCCCTGGCCAACGAATTAGGACCACTATAAATTTTAAGCATTTTTCGTGTTTTCCGTAAAATTTAAAGGGTTGTTGAAATTGTACTGATGTAATTTATTAACTAAGTAACATAATACGCTACTACTGTACATAATATTGTTAATATCTTGTGTTTCCATCCTTTGCATTAATGACAGCTTTTATCCTTTACGACACGCTCCATATACATCGTTTGATCATGTGCTTTACATCTCCATCATTTTCCCAAATATCTGTAATTTTTGTTTTCAATCGTGACAATGTGGTGCTTGGAGATTCATAAACTTTTCTTTTAAGAAGGCTCCAGACATTTTCTATAAACGCTCGTCACTCATACAATTTGATTATTATCACGATAATAACAAATCACGGTGGCAAATTGCACACCAAGCATCAAATAAATCAAATGAATTAAGTGTCGCGGTTAAATCACGCGACGACGCGCCTTTATAAACGAAACTCGCTCTTTCACTAAAAAAATGATTAAGCCTCTCGCAGTGTCTCTCGTTTTATACTAGTGACGTCTAGTCGTAATCAAGAGAAACATGAATATCGGAAAACCTTGTATTCAGAGATACATCTGAGACACAGACAACTGATATTCATCATTTTTATATTTCAAGATTAAAAACACCTCTACTTCGATATTCTTTAATTACGAAAAGAGAACTTCTGCACGATATAAAAATAAAATCTTCTTGAAATCGCTTTACGTGCCATTCAGCGAATATGCCAATATCGATAGTGCTTCCGATTACGTGATTCAATTCTTTGCCCCCTCACGTAGAATTTATTTTTTCCGGAAAGTTTTTGTTTTTGCTGTTTATGCGTTTTTAACGCGCGCGTCCTCCACTCGCATGTTTAATCGTTTCGAAGCTTCCCGCGTGATACCTACTGTCAATATTGCACAACGTAAGCAGTCCGTGCAGCACATAAGTGTACCTGCTCGACGAATAAATTATCATGATCGCTTTGTCGGGTATTTTCCATATTTGACGCCTCGCGAGTTAAAGTAAACTAGCTTTTACGTATTCGATAATTCAACTGCAGATTAATCATCGTTTTATTACGATGCCTTATGCCAACGCGAACAACGAGATACGGCACGTAACGAGATTTGTCATGTTAATTCTTAATCAAAGTTACGCGCATCCAACGAATTTTCCGAACAACTTTTTCTTTAAACGAACGCTTATTTAGAGGAACGTTTTCGTTCTAGTTCTTCGTGGAGAATCGTTCTATTTGCGTTCGTAACTGTTTTCATGCATGGGAGGACAAGTGTATTGTTGCATGACAAAAAGATTGCCACGTCGAGTATGACTAGTCAAGTGAAACGATCTCTGCGTATTCATTACAAGAAATTTATAATTTAATAAACAGTTGGCCTACTTGCCAATCCGTAAATTACTTGGAAGTCTTTTAAATATTTATGAAATTCGTTGTTTGTTTCGAAAATGCTTAACTTAGTTAAAATGCATTTTTGGAATATCAAGGAAATCTTTCGTGAACCCATAAATTCGTCTATTTATTTATACAATATGTTCGAAACTTGTCCGAAGTTTCAAGAGTCATCGAGACTTCGAGAACGACCAAGACACCGAAGATCAATCGAGACTTCAAAATTGATCAAAACTTCGCGTTCTACCGAAACTTTAAATCCTATCAAAACTTCAAGACCAACCGGAAGCTTTAAGACCAATCAAGACCTTCTTGTCGCGAATAACGTTCGAGGTGGCTCGATCCTCTCATGAGTCCTCAATTTGAAATTATAGTGACGAGAATCTACGATAAAAATCTCAAATTTTAATAGACACCTGAAATTTTGTCGAGTCCTACTGCAGTAAATATAGTTTAGATGGATAGGCACTTGTTCAACATTTAACTCGACGCTTAGCATCGATACTTGTTCATTAAGTTTAAATACAAATATTTTATCAAGTATTACGAGAAGACAAGTCTTCTTTCGTAATTAGAAAATGTGGCTTTGAATTCATCGCAGACGTTCCCTCGAGACAAATTTATCGTATATATTTTTTTAACAACACTAGTACACCTCAGAATTTGTATCTTCTCATTCGAAACCATTTGCACTTAAATCAGTATTTGTGAGATTGAGAACGGTATAGATACGATTCCAATGTTATGGTTATACTGGTGGTTCGGTATTTGTGCGCGATAATTCGTGATTAACGAGCAAATTGTGCTTACCTGAATGATTACAATTGAACTATGAACGACGTACAAACTCTTGGCGCGTTAAAAGGAAGCATAGAACAAGGACAGGCGTAACAACGAGTGAAGAAAAGATTTTTTTTTCAATTTGCACCAGTATTTATAATTTTGCGACTTGGTAGTGGGACGAGCTGGTCTCGCGGTGAGGGAGTCAAACAATGAGGTGGTAACAATTATTCGCAGCCGATAGTTGGTCTTCAAATACGAATTCGTTGGCAGCTAGTTGACTTGGAAAAAAATTGTGTGGACGGATGGAGGTTACGAGAACGTAACACTTTGTACGAAAGTGGGATAAAATCTGTGATCGAAGAACTCGCATTCTTCAGCAAATTGAGATCATTCAATCGTAAAAAAAAGTCTTCGATCTCTGAGAAACTACAATAGTCTAATATTTCGTATATTACAACGAAGTATATTACAACTAAACACATACATGTACGTACATGCAATTGAACATAAACGCTAGACTGGGAATGTTTGTGAATTTATGGCAGGTGAAAATACGAGGAAATCTTTGAGAAGATAAACAAAATATATGAAATATGAATTATTGGGTAATGTGCATGTGATACCGCTTAGAAAATAAAATACTTTCATTTAAATTTCAATTTCTGTAGCTGTGAAAATATGAATTTGCATAAACATTCACAGTCTAGTAATCACTATCGAGGATGAAAATAACATACGCCTCTTATAGCGACTCTACATACGTGCCGATCGTGACAAAAAAGTGTAGCATATTCCGTGATGAATGTTTAAAGCATAATGTTCATGCAAATATTTGAGAAACGCGTTCACGCGTGTATCATTAGAATAAACGCGGTTCGTTTGGTTTTTACATACATAGTTTTCTCAGCTGCAATCGTTATTTGCTATTTGGCTTTTGAACAGCTATGATCTAAAGTTCTCCTCGGAAAATGGAAATATCGTTTGCGATTCGCAGGTTAATAATAAAATTTAAGAGAAAGAAGAGAAAGTCAGCATCTGAAATTAATCCTTAATCGTCCCTGCCTTCGAAAGAGACAGTACATCTTGTTAAGCCAATATTCGAAATCAAATTTAAATTATTCATAAGCAGCAATTTAGATGTAGCAGTTAAGGAAATATACATGTTATCCATGTAGTACGATATTTTAAAGTATTTCGCTTCCCTAGAAGTGGTGGAATATTATTATAAAAAATTCACGTGTATTAATGTTCGAATACATCATAATTTATATACGTATATTACTTTGTAATTTTCTAATGTAGCATACCGTCCCGCGTCACCGTTGACCGACACTATTTTTGCAGCGTAAGACATTAAATGTACAATAAAATATTAATTTGTCTTAAAAAAATCTTTCGCGACTTGCAAATAATTTCTTTGGTTGTTCACTGGGATATTCTGCCTCACTCGTCGTACTCTCCAGATAGTATTTCGTTTGATTTTTATTTACTCTTATCGTTCATAAATTCTCTTCGTGGTAAAAGGCTCATTGTCAGTTTAAAAAATAATATAAAAATAAACTTCGAACGATAACAATAAATATAAATTATAGAAACGTAATGTTACGCTTCTTTCAGAGATACGGTGAAAGATGATAGAACAAAATGAATGAGTAATGGATTACAAAACATAAAATATTGTGCATCTATTACACAGTATTATTTAAACGAAAGAAACCTCAGGCTCGATGTATGTACAACTCGAGTCTACGAAGTGCAACTATCCTTCAACTATCCTTCGTTTTAATGGTTGAATCTTATGCTTGCAGTTCTGTAGTGTTGATCACCTGTTCCGACGTAGTCGGAGTTTTTCCTTTCGTCCCTGTTTTGACGACTTGTCGACCAAGCATCATTACGACGTTACGATGCGCTTGATGCACAGTTTGCAAATGGAATCTCCTCCAAAGCAGAGCCCCGGTGTCGACGGACTTTGTCCAGTCCTTCCACTCGCCTCGTGTGATCTCCGCTCCTTTCATCTCGACGATCTTTTCAATCACTCCGCGTATCCATATATTCCAACCTATAGCCGCGTCGCTAATGCTCTCCAGCCATTTCGTCCAATCTCTGATTTCCTTCGACTCCACCACTGGCATGTACTTCTCCATGAACTCGATCTGCGATTTGCTCAGAAGAGATCTCAACCAATTAGCGATTTTCCCGCACACCACGTCCACGATGTCCTTCAGCTCCTCCGTCAAGAGGTTTGGATCCTCCAACATGACGATGTTGGTCAATTTTTCGTAGATCACGCGGTGTATTCCATTTGTTATTGGATCTTCTCCCATGTTCTCGGGAGTGTTCTCGATCATTTGATAAACGGTGTCGATAATTTTGCCGAACGTAATAAACGGAAGATCGCTTTTGAATAGATCCTCGAAGTCTTCGACAGGGACCTTGTCTTTGGGTAGATCTTCTTCTTTGATCTCCTCGACAGGCGCTTTTTCTTCTCTTTCTTTGGCTTGATCGGCTAAGGCATCGATTGGTTCTTCGACTGCTGAGTCCGCCTTTGCTGCTGCCTCTGCTTCTACTTTTGCTTTTGCTTCAGCTTCTGCTTTAGCTTTTGCTTCCTCTTCTGCATTAGCTTCAGCTTCTGCTTGAGCTTTCGCTTCCTCTTCTGCCTTAGCTTCTGCTTCTGCCTTAGCTTCAACTTCTGCTTTAGCTTCCTCTTGTGCTTTAGCTTCAGCTTCTGCTTGAGCTTCAGCTTCTGCTTTAGCTTTCGCTTCCTCTTGTGCTTTAGCTTCTGCTTCTGCCTTAGCTTCAACTTCTGCTTTAGCTTTCGCTTCCTCTTCTGCTTTAGCGTCCTCTTGTGCTTTAGCTTCTGCTTCCGCTTTCGCTTCCTCTTGTGCTTTAGCTTCTGCTTCTGCTTTAGCGTCCTCTTGTGCTTTAGCTTCTGCTTCCGCTTTCGCTTCCTCTTGTGCTTTAGCTTCAGCTTCTGCTTTAGCTTTAGCTTCCTCTTGTGCTTTAGCTTCTGCTTCTGCTTCCGCTTTTGCTTTCTCTTCTGCTTCTGCTTTAGCTTCTGCTTCAGCTTCTGCTCTCGCTTTCTCTTGTGCCTCTGCATCAGTTCCCACCTCTGCAGCTTCAACCATTGGTGTCTCCAATCCCACGTCTTGCTTTTCGGGTTCGGTCTCTGCTTCCGCTTCCACTGTTTCCACAGGCTCTGTTTCGAGGGCGACATCCTTATCCCTTTCTTCTTCTTCCACTTCCTCGTCTATCAACGCCTCAGACTCGACTATCCCCGCAGGTTCCTCTCTTCGTGGTTCACCCACATCGTCGCCGGTAACGTCCCTCATCTTGACCATTTCATCCTTTTCCCCCTCGTCTTCATCCTCCAACCAATCGTAATCTTTTCTTCGATCCTCGTCCTTATCGTCGTACTCGTCCTCGTCTTCCTCTTCCTCTTCCATCTCCATCTCCACCTTCTTCTTCTTGCATCGTTCCTCGAGCTTTTCCTTCTGAAGTTCCGCGACCTCAGACATCACTCCCGACATCCAGCAGGCTACCACGTCAGCCAAGAAACGCAACTGTTGCGATTTCCGGTCCTCTATCTGCGGAGTGTACTCGAGAACGTCGGTCAGACGTCTGACTATCACTTCCGCGACGTCGTTGAACTCTGACTTGGGAATCGGACACTTGCTCTTCAGAATGCTCTTCACGAAATGCTCAGCTATCAGATACTGGCACAATACCGCGTCTTTGTCCAACGATCCCGCGGTTGCCGGCCCTACGCTGCTTTGTTTCTTTGGTTTGCTTGGTTCTTTGAGCCGCGATTGATCCTTCTCCTTCTTCTTCTTCTTCTTCGAGGCTTTCTTTTTCCGCTGGACGACCGCTGCTTGCCTGAAACAAAGTCACACGGAAATGATTGAAAAAGAAAATTTGTTGTATTTGCAATGTTTATTGCGTTTTCGCCCTCCTTTAGAATTATGTCTATGATAGAACTAGATTTCGAAACGATTAACAAACTACGAGCGATAAGATCGATACGTTACTCTGGAGTTAAGCAAGTTTCGTCCTCCAAAGTTTTAACTAGATTGTCCAAAAGTGCCGGTGGTAATATCGCCGCGCCTTGTTGTAAAGTTATGAGCATTCGATGTCTGGTTGGTAGAGCTAATTCCTTGATTCGGGGCGATACAGGCCTCAATCTCCTGAGCACGGTCTGCTTGTGACAGTCTGGGGGGCATTTACGACTGTGAAAGAACATTTAGAGCTATAGTTACTTGATGTATTTGTAATGTAGAAGGATTATTCGAAAACAAAATGTAGAATTATCGACAGGAGCAGTGACAATTTATTACTTATTAAATAATACTTATACGGAAAGTTGATCGAGTCGAGGAGAGGTAATCGATCCTCGTACCTCTCTATTTTATCGTAACTCGATCCTAAGCGATCTAACGGGAGCACTGTATGCTATATAATATAAATATTCAAGAGCCAATTAGAATGTTACCTTGGCGTCGCCAATATATCGAGGTAATCTGACTTCGTCAAACAGTGTCTAGGAATGATGTCTTTCTTCGGGAATGTACACGGTTCCCCAAACACCGAAATCTTAGCGAATTTCGGTCCCCTCTTCTTCTTTTCCCTTCGCGTTTCGCAGCAGTCACCGTCCGACTTTGCCTTATGTCGCTGAAAACATTCATTACAAGACCATGTACATTCCTGATAGATTAATCAATTAACTCGAAGACTTTTCTACCCTTGGCACATTTTCAACGTCTATTATCGCTGAAATGGGAACAGAAAATAAAAAAGCAAGGCGAAATGGAGTAGAAATACTGAAAGGATTATATATCTTCAGTGTGCCTTTGATTTCTTCGAAGGCTTGTCGCAGTGTTCCCATCTTTTCTTCTTTTCTTGTACGCGTGGGTATCCTTCGAAGGTGTCATCCTTTTCCCCCTTCTTTATTTCACGTTCGACAGACGTAGCTCGTTTAACGTCTTCGGGAGCATCGTCGTTCTTCTCCATGATGGTATTCTTCGAATACCAACTACTTTAAGCTGTTTCGATTCCGTCTTGTGTAGTACTTATAATAGTACTTTCAAAATTCCTTTCAACGATCGCACAAAATGTTGCCGATTATCTTTCTTCGTTTTTCATCTTTCCTGGCTGAAATTTCCTTATTTTTTTATTTTTTGTTTTTTTCTTTTTCTTTTTAGGATAGAACGGATGATGGGGCCAGTGTTACTTGAAAATTTTCTTTACATTTTGCTCGAAATTGTGAATTGTGATCCCGGTGCGGGTAGTAGGTTAGAAGAATCTGTTTTGATTCTGTTCTGTTTTTTCTTGGCAGTTGAGAACAGTGTGAAATCGGCAAAAGGTAGATACGCGAACGTATCTACGTTTTTGACGTAGTGGATCGTGCGAAAGGGATACGAAAGAAAATATTGGAAAAGGAGTATTGTATTAGGTCGTCCCATAAGTTCGTGCCGAAGACTGTGTCGAAATTTAATAAAAAACCACCTAATATATGTTAAGTATTTGTACTCATTCATTGCCAGGCAAGTTTGGCGGATTTTTCCCCTGGAAGCTGCAATTTTTATACAGACGTGTAATCTAAGTGATTGGTTTGATAATAAAAAGTGACATTAATTTTGTCGTTTTTAAAAAGAATGTTACTATATAAAATGTTCGTTCTCTTGCATATAATGCTGCACATAAATATCTTATTAATTTCTTTGATATTTGTCCTAAGAGCTCAACCTAAGAGCTCAACTATTGCTCGACCTTTTTGAGAAGAAGTTACCGACCGATGGAGTCGATTGCTCCAGCGGCAGGTTGGCAAAGGTGTTCGAAGATGGCGGTACGTCCGGTATCGGTGCTCGACACCGATAGCTGCTCCGTTTACTAATCGATCATTCCGGGTGTCGGGTGTCGGGAGTCGGTGCAAGTAGGTGCAAGTAGGTGAAAGTTGGTGTGCCTATTTGAGAGGACGCATACTGTGCGAGGACACTTGGGAGTAAAAGAAGAGTTTCTAAGATATGCAGGTGTGCGAAAATAACTGTTGCTCCTGCATAAGCGGCCCGTGATACAGGTGTATTAGTGCGAGGTGCTGGCTGGCATTGTGTCGTGAAAAATGTCGAGACGCAACGACGAGTCGACGGAACGGAATCCCGTTTGAAACGTCCAACGATAGCCTTTCTTTCGCTTTGTTGCTGCACCGCGCCGAGGGGTCACGATTATGATGAGATAACGAACGCAGAATGAGATACAGCGGCAGTAACCTTCTCGGTTATGCAGTTTCCGCGTTTATTCTATTTTTTAACGGTGAGTCAAGCTCGTGTTGTCTTTGCTATCGTCCTCGTCTTTTCTATTTTTCTTTGCTAGTCTCGTCCCTCGTTCCTTGCTCGATCTCTTCGTCCTGTCCGCCAATCCTGGCGTTTCGCATCGTACGTTCGATTCGCTGTTGGCATTCCTTTAAAACTACGCGCCTAAAATTCGTTGAATCAGCGAAACCATTCTTCGTCGTTTCGAAATACGCAGCTTGCATTGTGCATCGATTGAAATTCTCGCGCGTTGCACGCTCGTATAATACCATCTACGGTTTCATTTTTTGATACGTTCGTATCGAGCGACAATTTTTAACGAAAACTCGCTAGTTGGACGGACTGATTGACGTAACGTGCATATGACGCATGTATTGTTGCCGCTCACCTGCTCGCTCGCTTGATACGATATGCGCGCGCCGCGTTTTACCAGCCGTTTTGTACGAATCGCTGTACGGATTGTAACTTCCAAACACGAGTTAGTAACCGGTTAAACGATCACGTATAACAATAAACGAGATAAAAGATAGATGAAAGAGCTACGTTAAACAAATTTTCCAAAGGTTCTCTTCGGATCTTTTCCAGTTATTCGTGCGGAAAGCGGCGTTACCTGCAAAGATCAACAAGGACGATCTTACGAAAGTGGTTCATATTACATTCCTGGTCCAGAACCTTGTACATTGTGTGTTTGCGATAATGGCAATCCAAAATGGTGCAAAGCATTCGTTTGCAAGTTTGCAGAGGTATACTAAATCCTAATGTAGTTGCGTTGCTTAAGGCATTGCATTATTCTTTTCCAATGATACGAGGCATGCAATTGAACATTCATTTTGCACTCAATAGGAAGATTGTAAATCTTCCCGTCGCGGCGATGTCTGTTGCGAGTATATTTGCTTGGACGATACACTTTCGTCTCTGTCAAACGACAAAATCGATGGGATTGGCAGCAATACAACCGATGCTACTGCAAATTATGACATAGGACTACGATCCGTCGCTAGTTTTGTGACAGCTGTGTTGTCATTGAGTCTATTGTTTTTCTTAATACATCGCTTGCGCCAAAGAAAGATACGAGGTATTTTATCTTTCACAAAGTACTTTATTAACATTTGTTTGTTTCTTATGACCTTACAACAAAAATGTTGATTTTCTTGTAATAGTTTGCGTGGCAGGAAGACAGAACAGACAGTTGGCAGAGGACCAAAGAAATTTAGGTAGTATGGGATACTTAGAACGAGATGGATTGTCGCACGGTGTTCCTATGGATGACATTCCATGCGGAGCTAGTTATCCATTGTGGAAACCACCCAGCAACTACTTTCCACGTGGGGAGGCTCCGCCACCTTATGAGGAAGCCGTGGCAGCAGCTAGAGCTGAGCAAGCTCTTCTATCGATGAACCCTCAAGCGCTTCCTCAACTAAATTTTCCAAACAGCTATCTGACAAGTGCCAATAGTCGTACTAGCGTATCGCTAGTAGGAAGCACGCAAAGTGGGATAAATGGAAATCCATCGACGCTGATATGCGACAGTGGGATAGCAGATTCGAGCGGCTTAATGTCGACGCCGAGTAGACCAATTTCAAATCCAAATATATATGCTAGTTATCGTCAGTCGAATCAAAACGAAACGCTATCTCCAGGCGTTAGCGTAGGAACTTCTACTACGAGTTTTACTATGGGGACAAGTACTTACGAGAATTTACCTACTCCAATTGGAATCCCAAACTTTGCTAGCCAGCATCCGGATGTAACTGTGCAACCTGTGTCTAATTTACAATCCGCTATTCCAAAAAATTATCAAACGCATACCACTCTCCCTCGTCAATCTGGAGCGTTTACAATATCCGCGACCTTGTCCAATTCTAATGTGACTGCCCATCGAACAATTCCTAGGACATTGACTACTCGTACTGGTACGAGACTACGAGATATTATAAGCGATTGCTCCAAGAATGAATTTCTACGACCCTCGCCAACCAATGTTGCCTCGCCAAATTTGCAACATTCTGTACAGCAAAACGCTTTAATCAATCAAGAAAATACAAGGGAGGATACAAATTCAAATACATTTTACGAAGATGTACAAATACAACCTTCCACAGCTTCTTCTTCGTCGGGATTACAACAAATGGAAAGGCAGAAGTTAGATCATAAATCGGAAAAATCCAATGATTTTAAGGTACGGAATGAGACTTATATACAAATACATATACGTAGTACCTGTGACGCGTATACGCAATCTTTGAAGTATGCGTTACATAATTTTTATATGTTTCAGCCGTCGTTAAACATAGCAAATGAAATTAACGAAGAAGGAAGTTTCGAATCGGTAGCTTGCACTTGCAGTATGCAAGCTCTTCCTACTCTTCACGATGATACCGATGATTATAGGAGCGAATGCGAAAATTGCAAAAGCGCGACAGGTTCTCGTTACTATCTGGATAACGAGGATGAATTAGTTACTTCTCCACATGAAACTATGACGTTACATAGAAGACCGGACGAAACAGCTTCCAGTACTACACCTCAGTATTACAGAACTTCGCTTACACTGCCCATAAGTACTCGTCAACGAACAAGGTAATTGCAAAACTAGATCGTGCTTTTTATTTTTATTATCGCATCGCTTTACAACGTAACAACTTATGTTTAGGAGTACCGGAGTTCGAGAAAATTGGTTTAACACCATGCCACAAAGTTCAACAGAATCGTCGGACGAAAATTAATCGCGAGAATATAACGTATAATTCTCACACATCATATAGCTATTAAGATGATCTATGATGCATTACCATTGACAAAATTCAATATTACGGTAGATGGACGATGTTCACGTTTTATTGCGTTGCGGGCAACAATGTCATATTGTTATTGATAGAATTTCGGTATCACTGAAATATGTTTCCTATCTCGTTCACTGTCAAATCTAAACTGTTCATGTAATTCATGTATTCGGACAGTCCACGATCTACGATGAAGACGAGTCACATTTTTGCTTTCACAGTTCTTTACACGTTATTATACTGTGGGAGCAAATTTTAGATATACCTATTGTAGCATCACGACTTACAAATTCTATTAGGTTCGAATTAACGAATGCTGAAAAACAAAATAGCTTCATAGCATCTCTAGGATTTTTTTAAACTATGTTTGGTGCATATCATTTGTTACAAATTAATCGAGAAGAATGAAAACTCAATTTTTATCGCTTTATCTCCATTGGAATCGAATATTAAACTTCATTATTCTTGTGGTCATGAAAAATACGCATAAATTTATAGCAACTGGATAATACAATAACGTGTAAAGAGCAGATTGGTTCACACTATACGTACTATTACACACAACTAGTACATTAACATTCTATTAGCTCGTACATATTATCGTCGATAGTGAAAGATTGAATATAATATACGAAGTGAAACTTTGCACATAAATCAGTGCTGACTTAATAATTCATCATGTCATTACATTTACAACAATTTTAGTACTTAAATGACATTTAATTTTTGTATACCATTGAATACTTCTACTGTACTTTATTAAGTAATATTTACCATAATATTTTATGGTATAACGTTTTAAATGAATTAACAATGTTATTCGCAATTTTCCATCCTATTCTAATTTTTTCTTATAAAAAACTTAAGACTGTATTTTTACTGTCACATCCAAATAGTGAGATGCGTGCATTCTAAAGTCTTTTGAAAATACATATCAGTGAAAATCGTAAGGTCATGTTAAACAACCGAGAAATGACCATTTTTTATTGCTATCAAGTTATGTTATCAATTTTGTTATTTTTAACTTTGTGTTTATAATGCAGACCTCGATACGCTGTGTAGTAACAATATCTTTGTGATCCACCTGTTTAAATAACTCCGTTGGTTCGAATAGTGTGAATCAGCCTTGTGCGTGTTGTATACACACATGTTTCTTACCTCTGGCAAAATTATTCGTTTCCATTATATTCATGTGTGTGTGTATATGTGTGTACGGAATCTGCGAGTGCATGTACGCACAAACACATATATCGTCTTTAAACATAAATTAATACTCAGGAAAATTATACCTTTCACTTTCTGTGTGAAATACTCCTTTCGTGATGTATTTTTTCTTGAATTTTTTATGAAAAAAAAAAGAAGTGAATGTAGTCATCCGTATTCTATCATAAACGGTTTGATCGCATGATATATCGCGAAAATTTTCACTGACTGATTTTAACCTGATATAAAAGTAACAATTTTTATGTCTATACAATTGTATTCCGTACAGTATTAAGAAAAATTACATTCGTTTGGAACTGCTTGTTGTAATAATACATACTTTTATTATACAATATAGAAGCACAGTGAATGGAACTCTAATTATCTGCGATTGATAATTAGCGAATTTTAAAATGTATCAAACATGAAAATACGATGATTTCTTACAGCGCGTAACGTTCAATAATTTCAATGTCTGGTTATCGATAGAAACTAAGAATTCGACTGACTACTCAACAGCACCGAAATGTCCTCATTTGTGGATCGAGTGAAACTTACGTGCTAACAAAGAATACGAGAAATACGATTTCGTTTTTAATTGCATTTATTTAAATTTTTACACGACACACAAAATTGTCTTTCTTGGCTGCCATGACAAACATTGTAGCGGTTAATAAGCGCTAGAACGTGTAATTGTTAATAATATACTAAATTGTGATTACCAAATTGGTCCCCATTTTGATGTCATTATGACAAATATTGCTGCTTTCATACATACCGATTTTCTTATTTACACTAATCACAGTATAAATTTTGGTTACATCCTTTCAAGAGTTCTCCACCTGATATAAAATTATAAAATAAGAAACGTTTATGGGTTGCCTAGTACATTGCAATGGAAGTATAATTGCCTGTAAACTATAGTTACCTTACTCAAGTATTTGTAAAAGTATAGGTATTTATTTCTTCTTGTAAAGATTGTATATTACTTTAAACTTATTTTTCATATGCCTCAAAATGCTCTAGACATTATACTCGATATTTCTATTGATTTTGTATATACATAAGATTCCTTGATGATTCAATTGTTTTCAGTTAATGTGATTTAAGTTGGCTGAACAAGTATTTCATTAATACATAATCAAGTACATGATCAACAGGTCATTAATGTGATATGTTTATCATAGCAAGAATTGTGAACCACAATTAATTACAAACACCATGGACTTACTACACAGTGAATCTGCATTATCGTGTAACACGTAAATATATTGCATTTATTGGTCAAGTTTAAGGTTACATTATATGTTAAACAGGTTCGACATAACAAAACTGTTTGTGATTTTATACAATCAACTTCATATTTTTAATTATTTTAGTCATTATTATCACTTTTAAAGAACAGAGCTGAAAAATATTCTAAAATTAATCATTGTGTGATTCTTTTTAATGTGGGTATGTATACAGGGTAAATCACTTAATATGTACTGAATTTATTGCGTTACAATCGTTGATGATACGAAACAATATACATACAAAGAAACTGATCTGTTTAAGTAGGGGAACAGTTGAAGATCATTTATATAAGTCTTCGTTTATGGAATTTATTAGGTCAATCAGACTGCATGTTGTATAATTCTATTAAGAAATTGAGAAATAAAGTATATTTATCATCGCGTTAAAGAGTCAGAGAACATAACTTTACTAAACAAAATTTTAATGACCACAGCATACTTCGAACAACACTACTTATAAATTTCTGTTTATAAAACTGATTATACTCCTCTCAAAATAATTCGTCTCGAATTTTAATTTATTTTCGATTTAACTTTCCAAGGTAAATTCATTTACAGATTAAAATTGGTTTCCCTGTATATGTATAGGTATGTATGTATATAGGGTATTTCACAGAAATGTCATCAGGCTTCAAGAGTGTATTCTACTCATCACAAGGATGCAAAAAGGTCATACGAACGTGAATCCGAAAATGCCATTTTTCCAACTATAAACATTTTGTTTATAACAGAGTTTGGCGAGAACGCATCATTAAACAAAATTTATGACGAGTCTATAAATAAAAATTTATCGATTTCAATTCTCAGCCGACTCATTTGACTACGCGTACTATTATTATTTACAAGCAATTACTACAAAACTCTGTTGAAAACAAAAGGTATTTATAACTGAAGAAAAAGGTGCGTAGAATACGCGACTAAAGTTTGGTCATTTATTTCTGAATCGTTATTTCTATATCGTTAACTTATTATTTATTGATTTCTTATCTCATGTCCGAGGTATCGAAGCGAGCTTTATTTTTTCAATGATACTGCATTTTTTAGTATATGCTATAAGCAATAACAAAATGATTTCAGAGTAGGGCTCTTTTAAATTATTAAAAATTATTGTTTTTCATACGAAACCATCTGGCATTGATTTTCAACTAAGTTTGCGTTGAAATAAGGACAGAGATCCAAAGATAAAATATTATAAAAAGTATAGCAACGTGATACAGCCAGAAAAACGGCATGCCACAAATAATAAGAGTTACAAGAAACGACACTGATAACATTTTGTTTTAAGAAGACGAGCGACAAACGTATCGGAAGCGATAAGTCCGTGTACTTACAAATGTAAGCGGATTCTGACGAAAATTGGAATCGCTTCCTATTATAGTCGACACATTTCGTGTGTTCAATAAACTCGACTATATTCCATTTTTGAAAGAAATGTGTTCATTATATAATAAATCTCTTTCTATATGGATAAAATCGTTCGGCGAGGAAGGGTACAAGCTTGACGTGAAATGAATTTGAGAAAACGTTTAAAATTCTCGTAGTTCAAACGGTACAAAAACTTGAATTACCTAACTGTTCGTCTAGTAATTTAAAGCATTGTAATATATTTATCCGAGTACGTAGTTTTAGAAGGGATCACTATTACGCTTACTCGAGTAAGCGAAATATTATGAATTAATATAAGTTATATTAGGAAATTTATGTCGGCAGTCTATCATTTGATTGTAATAAACCAATAATTTACATATGAGCTGGTCAGTCGCCTAATTTCTCTATCCTTTTGTTCTCTAAACAAAATTAATGTTCACGTACTTTGTACCTGACGTCAAACTTTTGTTTTATACAAAGGCGATATCTACGTTTGAAATATAACACATATTTCTTTTTATTACTATCAGATAGAAATAACAAGTACGGAGTGTAATTAGAAGATCGGACTTGACTTGATAAAATATGAAACTGTAGTATAAAGCATGATTGCAAAGTTAGGGACACATTTGTCCTGTACATATAAAAGTATATGTAAAAACTACCGCAATGAACGTATTAATTTATAAACGCCTACAGAAACTAAGGAAGTGTTATTACAGGAGATCATATAGAACACGTGGTCGGTTTATGTATACATGTATAGATACGTACTCGCAGATGAGACATGCGTCTCAATTCCTAGTTATACCACGTGTCGTAACACGCGTGCGCACAAAGTAAAGCTAAAATCGCATATAAATAGCACATTATACGCACATTATATATGCAAACAGGATAATTTACTTATGTGTCATCGTGTAGAAGTGCAATACAGTATAATTTCGATACATCGCAAATCGCAAATTTTCATTTTACTTCGAGACGCGTATCTTTTTCATTATAATATGTAAATTTCACGTTGATAACACTTAATTACCTTCCTTTATTATTATTGGTTCAATTAAATCGGGAATATTTTCTTTGAAAAAAAAAAACAAGAGTTGTGTCCAACTTTTAATATGGACGTATGAGGCGCGCGCGTGAGCATGTAATCTAACCTATAGAAGATGCTTTTCATCAAGATATATTTGGAGTTTACACACGATATGCACATACGTGACAATCGATAAAGCGATCAACTCTACGGATTCGATACTTTCAATATTATGGAAAATAAAAGACTTTCAGTTTGCTTAAAAGGAAAAAGTATTTATGTTTGTTGATTTAACAGTTGCTAGTTGAAAGTTTTTTTACCTGGAAAGTGATCTAGTGAATGTCCATCAGACAACGAGAAGTAAAGGTCGAATAGGTAACGTATGGCTAATTAAGGAAGTAATTCAATGTCCGACAGAAAGCAAGAAAATGTGGAAAATAATATCGAATAATTTTGTAATTGAAAACAATAACAAGGCGTTGATGCGCAATCGACTGATTTAATCGGACGCCATCTCGTGCTACGCAAAGGTATCACCTAAAATCAGTAGTTTTCCAGTTCAGATTCGACATAAACGCAATCAACTACACGAAGAGTTCTGACGGATTACAACCCAACCACGATAGTCAGAAATAGGCAAGAGGAGCAAGGAGGGCACGTAAAACATGGCGGAAGCCGTTGTGGACGGGACTCCAATGTCCCGATTTTTTTGTCATAAATGCAGCATCGAAATTGAAGTTTTACTACCTGTAAGTATACTTGCATACTTTTTCTCTTAGTAATCGCCAATTTAATATAATCCTCTGCCTGATATCTCGAACCTTTTATTTCGATCTGTCATTCGATATCACGCGTATAACTTTTTTTCTTGCTTCCCGTTCCGGGGTGAGAACGTGTTATTATTTTCAAATAATTCGATGAATTCTTAATTTACATGACGCATTGTTATAATTGATCGACGCTTGTACATTGTAAATATAACACGTCCTTTGCGTGATATTTATATACGTCAAAATTCGTTTTATTTGAACGGACTTTATTTCCTAGCTACTCGAAAACTTCTCAAGCCTACGATTAATTCCGACAGTATTTTCGATCACTTGTTTCTTCAAAATAATTGCTAACGTTGTACTAAGCATTTACCATTATTAGGGAATGTATGAAAGAGTATATAAATAAATAATTGATATATATAGATGATTTAAGTCTGTAAATATGTTTCATCTTGACAGATGTATACATAGCATAAAATATCTTATATGTATCATTTCCTTGACAATATATTTTTTTTTTTATGTGCACATTATAAACTTCAACGTAAACCAATTTAGTTCATCCGTAATGTTTACCTTGTTATTGTACCGTTTAATACTTTTCCAGGATTATACATGTCCAAGATGTACAAGTGGTTTCATAGAAAAATTAGAAAGCGGTAGCAATGATAGTAGCTCAGGAATGGATATTAGCAGTGAAGAGTCAAGTGACCATGAGGAAACGACACGTGATGTGAGTGAATTTGCTTTTTATATTCTATGTCTTGTTCCTAATTTCAGTCTAATCTTTTTTATACAGCTTACACGTATCATAACGGATAGGATGTTTGGTGTACCTGATCCAAGACCTCCTACTGGTTGGAGACGAGTTAATTGGACCCAAACTACATCAGATTCACGTCGTTCCAACAGGTATGTTATTCTTATTTCTATGAAAGTTCTGAATATATACAAATTTTAGTTTGCAAATTTAAACTGAAATATGCATATATTTAATTGTAATGAAGATATTTGAATCGAGTTTAGTTGCATGCATGAGTGGCATACCAAAATTAACCCAAGAGATCTCATGTTTTTCAACTAATGTTTTAGCTTGAATTTATTTGAGAATAATATTAATACGTATGTAACTATGTAATGTTACATAGTTGTGTACTAGTAACGTGTTAAGTGATGAATTATAAAATATGATAAAATTGTCTGTGCAATTGATTAATTCTTCCTGCATTGAACAGTGGTCGAGGAATGCAAGATGGAACCTTGTCTGTACAGAACTTTATACAAGATTTGTTACTTAATCTCTCAGGAGCGGGTGTAGGTCATCCAATAACACAAGATGGACAACCACCTGTGTATGTAAAACATTAAATTTCTATTATGTGCTTGTTATGACTTGTACAATTTGTGTGTGCACAAATGTATATTGCATATCGTGAAATACGTCGAATATATTTGAATAGAACTAATAAGCTAGTTGTAGTCATATTTTGTGTAGTTCTCTGCTTTCTGCATGTTATCTATTTACAACATTATCCTGAGTGAATTTAAGAGCAATTTTCAATTCGTATTCTGAATGCATCTAAAACTTCATTGTTCGTCATATAAAACGCGATTTTACGTTATTCTTAAACGGAAAGTATTACAATTTTGGTAGCATCTGATTTCTTGTCTATTTCATATTGTTTATTTCCTTGTTACATAAGAAAACAATGCATAATGTGTATTTCTTTAGTATTTCTTTATTGATATTACAATGACGTGACACAGTACATAATCTGTGGTGTCTTGTCCATATTACTCAAGGGTACCTGAAGCAATAGAGACTAAGATTGGTGATACATAGTCTACTAATCAGAAGTTGGAATGTGCTTACACCTCTGTGTAATATGGATAGAGTCGTTTAAAGTGAGTGTATAAACTGCAGAGCAGAGATGCCAAGAGTACCCTCCACTTTTCTCCACACGAGTCTTAAGCCTAGTACTCGCGAGAGCATTTTTCGACGCAAGAATACTCTCGTGCCCGTATAATATAAATAGAATAAAAAAATATGGATTTATGATAAAAAAAAGACAAAACGTCCTTGAAATAACGTTGAAAACGCCCACAGATTGAAAAACTAGTATTGCAATCTGACTCCCCACTCGAAGTACTAAAGGACATAGAACATACATCGGTTCAGTGGTTTATTTTCTTTTAAATCGTGTCTTCGAGATTTTGTATAATCTTAACTTAAATGGGACACCCTGTATATCGAAAAATATCCGTGTGCCGAAAAAAATTCTCGTAAGTATGAGGCTTTAAGATAAATGAATGATGCGCATGCTCGGTGTTCGAAGCGCCAGTAAAATATCTAATACATTCGTGAAACTGATGTCCTTAGTTCCCAAGAAAAAAAAAAAAAAAAAATAGAATTATACAAGAAAATTAGATAGATGCTCTCTGCAGGACTTGTGGGGCCCCCAAGCTGCTACCGAGCGAGTCCGTACAATCGTACATTAACAAGACCCTGGTCCTGCAAGCATGTAACGTCTTCCTGTCTTCCTCGTACATCATACAGTATATCTATACGTGCGCAAACGAGTTGCATAGTGTCATCTCCTTTCAATCTCCGGATTTCGACCGAAAACGCGGCGATCTCCGTGCTTCTGGTATCCCTGTTGTAGAATGCTACTACAAGGAGAATTATTGAAAAACTCGTTCACCCAGGATAAAAGTCGTTGTTGTTTAATTCGATATTTAGCATTACTAAAATAAAACAAAATAATGTAGATTCAATATTAGACTGTTCTTGGGAAATCCTGGAGATTATGTTTGGAGTCAGGATGGTTTGGACACGATTGTAACACAAATGTTAAATCAACTGGATGGAACTGGACCGCCTCCTTTGCCAAGGAAGCAAATCGACGAAATACCAACAACTACTGTAACTCAAAGTCAAGTTGGTAAGTGTAAAATGTATGTTACAATTTGAAAACTAGAAAATTCTATTACATGTGGCCAGTGAATTGTTTCTAACAAACTGTCTTTTATTGCAGAAAGTAAACTTCAATGTTCTGTTTGCTGGGAGGACTTCAAAGTTTTGGAATCAGTCAAGCAACTTCCTTGTCAACATGTATTTCACGCACCGTGCATTGTACCGTGGTTACAGTTGGTAAGATAACAAAATTTGTAGTAAAGAAATGAAAGTTATCTTAATTAATATACAATCTTATTCATGATTTTTTTGCCTCCTTTTTTAGCATGGAACTTGTCCTATTTGTAGACAGAGTTTAGGTGATCAAAATTCCGCAGAAGCAAATCAATATACTGTTGGGCCTAGTTTAGCAGCCCTGTTCAGGTAATTTAAAAAACTCCGTTCCGCATACTACTTGAACAATAATACTTGAATGTATTTGTTAATTTTTAGGGCAGCGAATGAATCAACTAACACTAGCTCATCATCTACATCATCAAGTGAGAATTCAGATTGATTATTCAATCTCAACGCTTTCTCTACCTAGCAGGACACAAGTATACACACAACACACATCTGTTTTTCACATCAGGTTTATTTCCTGGCACTGTTGACTCCAGCAATGCTTATATACTTCGTAAACATTGTATCCCGACGCTAACATAAATTTCAAGCTTTATACCTTAATCAACAATGTAATTATAAATCATAAAGAATAATGGAGTATCGAGTTACAACTTACAATACGTTACTTCAAATGGATTATATCAAGGTGCGGATTATCACGAGTCAAAGAATGTATCCGCGCATACGTATTTAACGTTGAAGTAATCATTGTTACTATATAGATGCTATTATAGTTTACAACAAAACGCAGTTCATTAAGTTTCCTGAAGAAATATGTCCAAAAATTTTAAACGATTTATGCGTTTATTTATAAACAATTCGGATTTTAATGTTTAATAAATTTAATGTAGCAGAATAATAACTAGAAAGATAAACATTGTAATATAACTCAAGCATAGAAAGGCGGTGAGCGTTAGTGGTTTTCATTTTGTACAGTTCAGTCGAAAATTCATGTGCAAAATAAGCGCATCAAATATAGCAAATTTCCTGCAACTGTGAATGACATCATATACAGTTTAATACTATTAATTGTATTATACGTTCTTCTAAGTTTCCAACTTGAAATTGAAACATTACCGTTTTTGTTTGTATTTAAAGTCGTATCTCTTTACACCAGTATTTTTTTTTTTACAAATTATTATCGATATATCGTATTTTGAATGATACTAATAAAAGAACAATATAGACGATACTGGTGTATAGCGTACATATATAAGAAGATATTGTTTTAAAGCTTTATCATGAAAAAGAGAAGCCATTATGTATAACTTACAACATAGAACAATCTCGATATTTATGTCCTTATTTGTATTTATGTTTTGTCAAAAATAACCCATACAGACTATCTTTTAAAGTCTGTGTCGTTTTTCCAACATCAACCACCAAATTAATTCACAAAGTCAATCATAGGTGCTCTACGTGAAGCATAAATCATGATTTGCGACTTGTTCGTATATCTTAAAACTCTCTTGTGGAGGACGATATAAATACAAATCTTTGTTCGCTTGTAGTTCACAGTCGGTAAAGAATTTAAGTACCATAAATATTACAAGAATAGTAGGCATTGTGAATAGTGATTAGAGATGGCTACGTATTATGTTTACATTTATAGTTCTTAACACGTTACACGACTGAAATTGTTACTACCGGCGATACCAAGATTAAACGCTCCTTCAAATTGCCATATTATCTAGAACATAATAAGGTATAATGTTATGGATAAAGTTTGATTTGTTTCGTCTACTTAATAAGAATGTGAAATACACTTTAATTTGCTATGTTGCCCGTTTTTAATATAACAAATCAAAAAAATGAAACAGAATTAAGAAAATTATAATTGTACTTAGTTTCGAGAAGAAAAATACGAATTCAACCGCGGAAAGATTGTAAAACAATTTTAAAAATAAATAAATGGATTTTGTTCAAAAAAATCGAAATCTAACAGTTATTCAGTAGGCAGTATAACGAGATTTCGATGATACTTTGATAATTTTTAATATAATAGTAATCTGTTCAGTATGATTACAGAAAAAAGATGTAAGAAAAATTGTATGAATTAATTAATCTATTATGGCTTTAACCAAGAAATATATTTGTATATGTTAAATGGTTATATAAAAAATGATATTGATTAAAAAACTGTATATTTCTAAAAGTCAATTCACGATTTACACTAGTACATAAACGCCACTCGTTCGAATCATCATGACGTAGATTGCATAATTATTTATCTGCATAACAATTAAAAATGAAAAAAAAATTCCCATCTCTACATTTGAAATTTTATCGCAATCGTAGAAACTTGATAATAATATCAATGACTAAAACAAGAGTGAATAAATGGAAACGAATGACCGAGAGTAAATTATAAGGATACATAAGTTCTGATAACTGGTGATAACTTTGTGTAGAAGAATAGAACCGGCGATCAAGTTGATCGTCACGTATACATTAATTATTTATACTGAGACCCCATTTCAAAGAGTACTAGTACTAAATGTATAAAAGATGAGCAAGAAATAGTAACATAAAATTAGTTAAAATTTTGTTAATATAAACGTACATATCTACTAATCGTGTAAAATGTTGAACATAACCAACAAAAAGTATGTCAATCTAAAATGTTTCGGTCGAACTGAACAGAAAAAAGAATTCTCGTGTGTTGAGTGATATGTACTGAGTGAAATGCATATTGTAATGTATATTTCGAACATTCGTAAGGAATGGCTGAAAAGGAGGCAAAGATTGAATACGTGACAGAACCTTGTCCCATTGAACCTCGTAAAATAGGCCCACAAAACATCGTGGTACGCTTAAAGCGTCGCGAGACGTTTGGATGCCCTTATCCAGGAACCCATGTGCACAATGCTAGACAATTTTACCAAAATGTATTCCCAAATTTTACTGTAATGAATGTCGAAAAACCGCCGTGTTTTCTACGAAAATTTAGTCCTGATGGCCGTTACTTAATAGCCTTTAGCGCGGACCAAACTTCCATAGAAGTTTACGAGTATCGTGGTGCATCTGCTGCTGCTGATTTACTAGCAAATTGTGAAGGCGAATACATTGGCCACAAAAATGACGAATGTAGTTTTCAAATTAGAAGTAATATTTTTAATCGATTTTTTAAGGTACAATAGTCTCAGTTTTCTGTTACAATTTTAATTTCATTTAGGAATAATAAATGTTTATTAAAAAAAATCAATCTACAACAATATTTATAGGCTAAATGGATTGTGAATGTAGTTCAAAGTAACGAACAATTAAACAGAGAATGCAGTCTGTTTACAGATGATGGACGCTATGTAATTGTGGGTTCAGCTGCCCATATTCCAGATGAATTAAGACCACATTTTTACCAGGTATACACCTCTTTGATTGATTAATATCTATTTCTTAAATCAGTCAATAGCGTTGATTTTTATTTTATAAGATTTATTCCAACAATGAAGCATTAACACCAAATCCCAGATCACCTCTTGAAGATTATAGTTTACATCTGGTTGATTTGCGTGGAGGAAAACTCTGCGATACCAGGCATTTTACAGTAGATAAAATATATTTGTCTCACAATCAAGGTATGGATCTCTGATTAAACATTATTTGAAATTGACTTATGTAAAGATTCATATATATAAAATAACAGAAACACATTTTTCTCTATATAGGTCTTTATTTGTACAAAGATATATTAGCAGTTTTGTCTGTGCAGCATCAAACTATTCACATATTTCAAATCCTTGATGGAATGTTCATCAATGTCAGAACGATAGGAAGGTATTGTGTCATTACAAAAATGTCTTTTGCCTTGCATTAATTGTGATTACTACACTGTATTGGTGATTGTCTCTAATTTTCAACAGGTTCTGTTTAGAGGATGACGCTTATTTGGTGACAAGCGCTTGTCCTGGAGTAAATTCCCGTCCATTTAGAGATACTACAATAAATAGCCTTAAACACAAATTACTAGTTTATCTGTATAAAAGAGCAGCGTACATTAGCGATACGACAAAGGACCCATACGAATTAAGACGTTTTTACCAATACTTCGATCAGGTATTGCGTGAAATATGTTGACTATATGTATTACAATAAGTACATTACGTCTTTTTAATTTACAAAATATTTTAGTTGAATGCATTACGAATGTGGAAGATGCAGTTATTAGACACAAATCATATACTCGTACGATTTGCGAGCGAAGAAGTGGCGACGCTTCAAGCTAATGAACCTAACGCGCAGCCTGCGCTTTTGGTTGTTTACGACATGGTTGCAGCTAAAATATTAGCAGCTTACGATAACGCGTCTACACAGTTGTTGACGCAATTTGAAAACTTCAGCGATTTCTTCAGAAATGCTAGGATGAATACTGATTGTCAATACATGTGTTCTCCATCAAATAATATATATGCACGGTATGATATTCGCTAAAGCATAATGTGATGATTGTCTACATGATTAGCAATTGTTAATATTATGATTTTTTTACAGATTGTTACAGCAGAGATTCAAACAAACAATAGTAAGTGCCAAATATGGTGGTGTTACGGAAGCTACGAAAAGATTACTTGCTCAGTTACCTATATGCGCTCAATCTTACTCTAGTTCTCCGTATCTCGACTTATCCTTATTTTGTTACGACGATAAATGGGTCTCCATGATGGAACGACCCAAAGCATGCGGAGAGCATCCTATACGGTATACTTTTAATCTTAAGTAGTTTAGTATCTTCAATTTCTAATTATTGTTTAGGTAACGCTATCAACGTTTTTCTATACTTGTTTTACAGGTTTTATGCTCGCGATTCTGGTCTTTTAAAGTTTCGAATGTATGCCGGAATGTTGGGCCGTACAGCACCTACAGCTGCAAGACGGTTGGTTGCGTTTACTTTCCACCCGACGGATCCGTTTGCTATTTCCGTTCAACGAACGAACGCTGAATATATCGTCAGTTTTCACGTCAGACATGTTTAAAGCCCAATCGAAATGTTTAAAAATTGCAACACCATTTGTCTGATCTTATCCTCTACAACCCCTCTTTTTCAATAAAAGTGATCTCGTTGTACAGTGTCAATATGGCTGTCGATAATGTACTTTATTCGAGGAAATATTCATGAATATATCACGTGTTCCAAATTTTAAGTGGAAAACAGCGTTAGATTAAATTATCAAAATATTTATTTTGCTAAACGATCATTAGGATACATATTTTAGGGTAGAAATAGCTAGAAAATATATCTCTATGTTGTGTAGGATATGCGCAAGATTTGTTTTCATCTTTCAAGACTTGAATTACAATTCAAGAAATATCTATTATCTGTATAATTATATAAACGCTCCTTTGCGTGGGCTGTGGTATATCTACCAACGTAATAGTGCAATTTCTAGTAACTATTTTTAGGGACGTTTGCTGCGCCATCTATCTGCACGCTATCGAGTGGTGAAAAAAAAAGAACACGAACAGCATGTTGGAACGCTTGTAAATGCTTGTAAAGTAATGCGAAGCCATGCTGATTCGAGTGTAAAAGTGTAACGCGTGAAAATTCAGTCCAAAGTTTTATACTGTGCTCATTTTTATTCCGCTTCGCACGATTAGTGAACAAAATATTGCGGTTGATATATGTATATACGAAGAAAGACGAAGTGTAGTAGAAGAGGGACTAGCTTTTCCATGATTCACGTTCGGGCTGTATACGACCAGAACTACAAGCCGATGCTACTACGAAAGAATTGATTACTTAAAACAGTAAGCAAATAGCATTATACTTTCCTTAACTTGTAATTTAGAAAGTCAAGTAATTTTACTCGCAGATATGTGCGTTGTTTCTTTTATTCGAGGTTAATTATTAAACTGCATCTTCCGTGTACACGCACTGCATCGCATCGTGCATTTTGTAGTGACAAATATGGAAACGTGTATATGCGTGAATGTGTGTGTATGTACTATAGTCGCACGATCCTATTAAAAAATGATTAATAATTGGTAGTCATAAATAAGTGATCATAAAAATTCGAGAGCACGTCCTAGCACGTAATAATTGATCGAATTTTACAAATTTTATATTTATTCATACATGATTAATATGTGCTCATACAGTGATTAACAAGTGGTTACAAAAATTGAAATTACATTGAGATTTACAAAATAGTTTTAATACATAATCTTATTTCATTTCCAAAATAGTGTAAAATATAATTGTGTCTTTTCTATTTTGTTTCAGTTTTATAATACAGGAGTCACATGTAGTTCAAAGGAATACCAAAATTAATTACATATACTATTACCTTGGAATTATGGAATACTTTGAATATCAATACAACATTGCCATTGCTTAACAATTACACAAATTCTTCCATTTCTTTAAAGCTGAAGGATCAGTTTTATAATTGCACTAATTTGTAGATCAATGGTGATTTTATTTGCATGTTCATGCACTAAATCATTTAAAACATAATGAAAACAAATATATTTGGTGATTCCACAACACAAAAAATGGCAAATGATAAAAGCAATGAAGATTATAGTATTCACAGTACAGAATTGGATAAACAATGTTTTTCCCCTTGGAGTCCTTTACAAGAGAATGATGCGTTGCTTAAACATAGATATATATCATGTAGCAGATCAGTTCCACATAGAAATAGACGTTTTGTTCGGTACAAGATAAATAGATCATTGAATTTTGATGCAAATGCTCAGAGCTCTAGCTCAGAAAACAGTTCTTTCGAAGAAGACAAACATCTTTCTAGGTCTGCTAAAATAATGAGAGCTCTAAATTGCACCACCAGTCCTTCATATTATGGAAGGACAAAAATAAAAAAATCATTGAACTTTAATTTAACTCCTAGTCCAAAAAGATTTTTGCCTGCAAGAAGTATTCGGAAGACACTAAGTTTAAACTTTGGTTCACCTTTGTCTGCTTCAAGTAAATTGTTAAACTTTGAAGATGATTCGAATGATTCTGTGAAAAGCAAATTAATATTTACATCCACTGAATCCATTGATGAAAATCAAAATGAAACACCGTCTCAACATAGTACAAAAGATCATGATACATTGCATTTTTCAACTCCTAATACAACATTAAGCAGAAAATCCTTGTACTCTACTAGCTTCACACCAGTATTACGTAGTCGACTGAAAGAAACTATCGATAATATTGTATACATTACTGCAACACCTAACTCACAGTCATTGAAATCTATGAAAGGAAGAACCAAAGGTTTGAATAATGGCTTTGCAAATACATCCAGAAATTTGCTTCAGGAGTTTCATGACAGTGATGATGATAGACCTTGCACACCTGAAAATGTAATTCGAATAATTCCTGAAAGCATGAGTGCTATCAAAAGAAGTCATAGAAAGGAAAGATCATCGAGGTGGAACGGACATTCTACAACGCAGGCTACAAGTAGTTTCCTAAATAACACAAATACATTTGAAAACATGACCAAGTCTCAACACAAGTACCATTTGCAAGATTCCAACTCTACAGATCGATCTTCTAGCAGAAACTCTGATGCACAAGATATACCGTCGTACAGTTCGGAAGATGATATGTCAGATACAGGTTCGCTTTTCGATTATAAAGACGAACTGAAAAATGTCTTAGACGAATCTAAAGAAGTATCCAATTGCATGTCAAACTCTGACATTGTGCAACCTAAGTTTGAAAAGTGCGATATTAAAGTAAAAGCAGAAGATAATTTACCTGTTCAGAACATAAAGACTGAAGCTAGACCAGTGACTCCAGATTTAGCGGCGGAGCACATCTTAGAACCACAAAAATCTGTTACTCCGGAGAATCGTATAGATTTTCTAAAAAAAATTTCTAAAGATTCTATAAAAAAATCTCATAAGAAGAAAAAAGACGTAAATAAAAAGAAAATTTTTAGTTCGAAAGTTTTACAATTCAAAGTCGGAGATGTGAATCAGGCCGACGGAGAATACTGGGATAATTCCGAGCAAGCTGGAAACAACGAAGAAAATAAATTAAACGTAGAACAGAATAACTTTGATAAAGTGGACGTAGAACGTGCATGTACTCCGGAAATGGTACATTCCAGCAGGTTGTTACTGCCACAATTTAGTTCTGTTAAAAAATCTCACAAGAAAGACAAACACAGTAAAATATTATCTGGATTTTTGAAACGGCAAGAGTATTTTAACAAAGAAATAAACTCCGTGAAAGATAATAACAATAAAGCGTTCAATGGCGACGATGCATCCGAATATAAAAAATGTATAGATCTTTCTTCGGATTTCGATACCACTGCAAACTCCAGTGATTCTTCCTACCTGGTTAACGTATCAGCTAAATTGTCTCCAAGCAAAAGAAAGATATCGTTGAACACGACGTCATCGAGTCATGACGCGAGTGTATCATGCGATTCTGAATTGCAAGAGTGCGATATTTCTCAGGAGGAATTTCAAATTTTCACTCCACTTAAAAGGAAGAGACCTCTGATTGCATCGAACGCAAAAGAATATTTACATTTCTACGATTTACCATCCGGGAAAGATGAAGTATTAGAAAAACCTGTCGCTAATATCAATTTCTCAAGGTGTTTGACGCCTGTTCTAAGTCTCCAGGAAAATTACATCAAGCCAGAAGAAAATCATCCCGTGACGATAAAATCAGATGATGTTAGCACCGAAGATTTGGAAGTAAATGTTTGCGAGTCTAACAGTAAAACTGGCAGATCGACGCCAAGGAATATGTCGACCGAAGAATTGTACTCTAATATAGATTCCATTAAAAAATCACACAAAAAGAATAAACGTGGAAATATTTCACGAAAAGGCTTTAATCTGATTAGAAGTAATGTTTGCGACGAGAAGGGTCAGAGTTCGTCAGAAGACATCAAGAACGAAACATTTGAGAAATTAGAATCTCCGACTGACTCGATCGACCATGAAAAGGTTGAAGGTTCGAGCGGTAGCGCCAACGACCATGACTCGTCGAGTGCGAACCCGATAATAGCGATACAAAATGTGACACCACCAAATTGTTTGAAAGCAAAAAATTATATGAAGCTATTACAAGAAACGTCTATTAAACGATCACACAAGAAGGTCCGCGATCAAAGGAAACGCGAAGCTAGGATCGATACAAACGAATTGTCGGACGATGGATCTATATTCGGCGATGAAGAGAAATTAAATTATGTTGGAGAAGAGCACACTACTCTAGGTAAGCAGTAACGGTAATCGCGTTGATGTAGAGTTGTGATGATTTAAAAGACATAACTCACAAGCGTGGTAAGTATAGTTCTAATGATTCACAATCATCACGTTACGTGTATGTAAAAACATTTAAAAACCTACTTAGAAAGGTTTCTGACCATCACATGTTTTTCGTCTGACTAGACAGATTCAATAAAATTTTTATTTAAATCGTTCTATCCAGCAACAAATGCTTTGAATATGTAATGTGCCTTATATTATATGAAGTAATTTTTCTTTCTACTTAATTTCATCTATATGTACATACACAATGGCGAATGACGCTATTTAACAATCGTTGCGCTAACGCGAATAACTAAACTAACATCATCAACATTCGATTGTGATTCACCGAATTATTTTAACAGTTTGAGTGAACCTGCTCATACGCGGTGCACCGCTATTGTTGAATCTATGATAAAATCATAGATTCGTGTTATTTGTTAAGAATATTCAGTATATTTGATGACTTCATCATTGAGACTGGTTTTATATACGACTGCTTTGTCCCGGATAAAAGTTAGATTGTATATATTTTGCTGAAACGTTGCACGGAATAGTATTCATAAAATAATGGGACAGGAAAGTAAATAGGATACTCTCGTGTTTTTGTTAATTGTTTCAACATTTTTCTAGTGTAAATTTTGTTTCAAGTTTCATAGCATTTATGTAATGTATTGATGTGAATAAAAGCAGTACAATGTCCTCTACAGTTCGTAAAGCACCGTGGGTCTCGAATATCGTACAGCGGGAAATTAAATTCTATAGTTTTTAGTTTTTTCATTCAGACATTATTTTTAGAAGTTCTATATGAGCTTACCAATAAGATTATATGTATATCAAGATTGACATTATTTTTCTCCTAAATATTCCAATGACTTTAAGTATGTTGGCCCAAGTTTGCTTACGTAATCGATATAATACGAAGAATTGATCGACTAAGTAATACTTGAATATTTAACCCCTTCATACCCACACTTAGATGTAGTGGATATTATTCCTTTTTTTAATGCACACCAGTAGTGTGCCAATCTCAAAGAATAATCAATAAAAGATATTGCAACAATATACATTGTTTAAAACTGATGTGCATCAAAAATAATACAGTTGGCACGAAGGGGTTGAACTACTAAAAAAGTAGTGCGAAGCAAAGTACGAAGACGAAAATCTTTGTTGCAATACACGCGTGCATTACGATTCCGTCTAACATGTAACAATTGAGCCGGTGTAAAGTATAGCGATGAACAGAGATTCGCAAAATTCGTATATAGATACAAACGATGAATACTGGTCAGTGGAATAAACGTAATAATATGTCGTCTACAATTTTTTTTTTGCATGTCTTCCTTTGAAAGTGACCGTACTTGATCCATCGATTTTCGTATAAATTATAATCCATATACAAAGTGATTCTCTTACTGATTTCACATAAAGGCGCGGCGATAACTGTGTTTTTATATTCATCTATCGATAGGTCTCTTTTGTAACATAAGGGCCTCACTGTGTCCTCACCAGTTTCAGTTTAACGAACTACGTGACTACTGATTGTAAGATTCATATATGTACGTGACTGATTGTATGGCGGATTCATTATATTTTAATACAGTACGAAATGAATTAATTAAAATAGATATTATTGATAAGATACTTGTTTAAAATAAAAATTTGTAAACCTTTGTAAATTTATTGTCATAACATTAATTTACATTGATGTATTGGGAATTATATTTGCTACTTTAATTCCATGCTGTCGCTCACTTTTGTAAGTTTCATTCGCATAACGTTTGAATGAAATACCGATTTCTGCATTGTACGTGTAAGGTCAATTGCAACACCTCGTTCTTTCCTTTATTTTTTTTATATCTTATATTCCGTGGTGCTTGTTCTACGATAAAATTTGTAATATTTCAAACGTGCCTTATTTTGCATACAATTTTATACGTAGTCTGGCACTTGAAACGATTGGTACGTTTCTAGTTCTGATAAATTTATTTGAACTATAATATGTATATTGATATGCTATAAATGACTTGTAATTAATAAATGAGATATAAACTATGGTAATTGTCTTCTTTATATTATTCTAATTTTAAAGGTTGTACAGTAAATCAGTATTCTTTGTACCTTTCTTGAAATATTCTGTTTTCTTTCTTTTTGATTACAACTGTTTTTAACTCTTATCATCTTTAACATTATACTAACTAATAAACGTATTATACTAGTTTTGTATAATTAATTTAAATTACCCGCTCTTTTTAACGAAGCAATAGTCGCCATCTAGCGGTAGAACGGAGGAACTAATTTTAGGAGTTTGGTCAGCGCCTCTATCGGGAAAACGCTCAAGTTTGTCCCCGATAGTTCCTTTTTTCACCGTTAGATGGCGCCTTTTCGTGGTAATTTACCGACAGCTGTCGGTACGTTACCATCATGTCGGTAAATTACCACGCAAAGCGCCATCTAGCGGTGAAAAAAGGAACTATTGATGACAAACTTGAGCGTTTTCCCGATAGAGGCGCTGACTAAACTCCGAAAAATAGTTCGGGCTCTCTACCACTAGATGGATATCGAGTTGAATAAAAATTTTGTTTATTTGTAAATTATTAATCCAAACATTAAACTAATGTCACAGGAGTGTGAATTACATGATAATAATGATCATTTCGTTATGATTTTATTCCGAAACGTGCGTTTTTCGAATGCTCGAATTTTCGACTTCAGTTAGATTTCGAATTCAGCTTCAGAATCGGGATTTGAACATCATTAGAGTTTCGCCTCTATAAAAATACTAAGAAGCTCTGTTGTTATATTATACATGTGCGAATACATGTCAGAAAAGTAAATGGAACTTGATGTTGAGATATTTATCGTGTGCAAGACTTTAATGTGTAAAACAAACGTGAAACAAATATGGGAAAATTAAACGTCATAATTTTACGATATTTAACACGGGATGATTTCCGTGTTTTAACAGCTGTAAGCATTTGTGATAATTTGTGGTTATATTGATTTTGTTCTAAATGTTTTCAATATATGGTGCTCTTGCTTACCTTTTTTTTTATGTACAAAAATGTATAATTTTCGTTAATAAATGAGTTGGTGCATGTTTAAGTTATATTCGTATTACATTGATATATATCGAAGTTATTTGGTTAGCAATCAAACGATTTTGTTGAGCTAATGATTAATGAAAATTACATGTTTGTCTGCTAAATAGTTTATTATGTTAATATTTGATATTTCAGATCGAGATGGGAATGAAGAATCATGAACTTGTTCCTGCATCATTAGCTGCTCAGATAGCAAATTTACGTTATGGAGGTGTTCATAAATTAATGAAGGAACTGTGCAAGCATAGACTTCTCAGCTATGAACGTGGGAAACATTGTTAGTTGCTATCAGATTTCCAGTGTTTAAAGAACTGAATTTTTATTTTATATTCAAAAATGATATTGACTTATTTGTCATCACTTTTTAGATGATGGTTATCGATTGACAAATGCTGGTTACGATTATTTAGCTTTAAAGGTCTTGGCTCAGAGAGGTACCTTGTCCTCATTTGGTAATCAAATAGGTGTGGGAAAAGAATCTAACATTTATGTAGTTGCCGATGAACAAGGAAATCCAGTTTGCTTAAAGCTACACAGGTTAGGAAGAACATGTTTCAGAAACATTAAAGGTAAAAGAGACTATCATGGGCATAGGAAGTCTGCATCATGGTTATATTTATCAAGAATATCTGCTACAAGAGAGTTTGCTTATATGAAAGCACTTTTCGATAGAGGATTTCCAGTGCCAAAGCCAATTGATCTTAACAGACATTGTGTTGTTATGGAGCTGGTTGAAGGTGGACCTCTGTAAGCAAAATTCAAAATGTCTGTAAATTTTAAACGAATTATACTTATTTTATGAAGTAATATTTCGTTCTAGGTGCGGCGTATACGAAGTGGAAAACGTTGAATCACTTTATGATGAGTTAATGAATTTAATTGTAAAACTCGGAAATCATGGAGTCATCCACGGCGATTTCAACGAATTTAATATCATGATGACAAATAGCGGGAAAGTAATTTTAATCGACTTTCCGCAGATGATTTCCACTGAGCACGTCGACGCTAAAATGTATTTCGACAGAGATGTGAATTGCATTCGCGATTTCTTCAAAAGACGTTTCGCTTATGAAAGCGAGTTATATCCAACATTTCAAGATATTTCGTAAGTGATGAAAATTAAATAGAGTATGTCAAGAGATACCAAACCTAACCCTGTGTACTTATGAACGATAATTTCTATTTAGGAGGGAGGATTGCATTGATGCAGAAATTAAGGCCAGTGGTCTGACTAAACAGATGGAAAAGGATCTTTTAAGGGAAATGGGTATTGACGAATCTGAAGATGTGGAAGACAATCAGCTAGCAGAGGAAACCGAAGAAGAGAAAACTGTAGATGAAAAGGAAATTGGTTACCTACAACATCAACTCGAAATCTCCATAAAAAATGAATTTTCGTGTACATCCAGGCCAATTATAGCGACATCAGAGACAAATAAAGCTGAAGATTCGGAAAGTTTGGAGAATCAAATCGTAGAAGAAGGTGTTAGAAACATCGATATAAATAAGTCATCGGAAAGCACAGAGAACCCAAAGTTGTGCAATTTAAATGTCAAACATAACCTAGAATCAGTAAAATCACAAACGTTCAATTCGGAAGACGAGTATGAAGAAAGTAGTAAATTCAGCGATTCAAGGAGTATGTACAGTAATACCACGACCGCTACAATCGCTCCAGAAGTTATTAAACAAAGGGTAAAGGTAACTTTACAAAGACGCGATAAGAAACATCAATCAAAAAGAACTCTTGTGAAAGGTGAAGCAAACGCGGTCACCAGAGTTAGAAGAGAGAACAGGGATACGATTAAGCAATCGACGGGAATATGGGGTTGGGAATAAAATATTTGTTACTCGTAAATTATTTATAATATGCGAACGATTGGTACAAACGGTAATAAACCTTTATCCGTTGACGCGTTTGATTGTTTCTTTTCCTACCTCTGTGCATATATATAAATGTTTCGCAACTCTTTTGATATGTATAGAAATACAGTTAGTTCTCGACTTATACGGCTAGTTCGTTCTGGAACTTCTCGTGTACGTGGACAGTGTCAAGTAAGTTTTACGTAATTGTAAGCCTTTGGACAGATTTACTACTTTAGTGAAGGGGATCTTGTCAAATGCATGATAGCGATTGGTTACGTATTTGTATCATTATTGAGCGGCTTATTGCGTACATAGGTACAATGTACGTATATTGTCATGCAAAAATAACTTGGACAGTGGCGAGATACAGTCAGAGGTCGCTTTTCAATCTAACCTTAAACAAGGAAGACTAAGCAAGACAACGCAAGGAAATAGACCAAGTAAGATGGAAAAGAATTAGTGGGATGTTTGAGAGAAGGATGGAAGATCACGAATTTCAGAGCGGAGGGTGTTGTAAATGTTGAGAAGAAAAATTAATACGGATCGTGTATTATTTGCATTACGACAACGCGCTCATACATACAAACTCATGTGCTTGTTTATGTTAATCCTTTCGTGCCATACTGTAAAAGTGATAAAACAATATCAATTCCGTAGCTTTGCCAGTGATTTCTGACCTGACTTTCGTGCATAAAAAATGATAAAGACAGTTTTGTATTTATACACCAGTCTTGTTATTATGGAATACGCGTTACTACTATTTACTAATTACGAACTATCTTTACAGATTGTTTAATATTAATTATTAAGATAAAAATGTAGCAAGAAATGGTTCTCTATAACGATCTATTGGAAAAAATAAATTAAATTTGTTCACTTTTAAGGACCTGTGTAACATGTCGCCCAAGGGCACGTGCCTTTTCTGTCCTCGTCTGTAATAGTATTTATTTATACGTAACGTTTAATTCTAGCGAACAATTATATTGAGATAAAATGTTATTTGTTCAACGTGAAAGTTAACATTATCCTGTAATTCAGGACATCAATTCTTCACCGAACAAATGACAAGATATTTATCTTCTATTCGTTACTCGTAATTGTTTATCTAGATGAGAAGTTTCGCCCGTTATCAATACATGGAAACTTGCGTCGCGCAGATAAGATAACGTTTAGTTCGTTTCAAATTGGACATGAAAATATAAAATATTATTCCATCGCTGTTTCCATATGTGGTCCATTTCGCAATGGATCAGCGATCTCTGAACTTTAAACCGAATCGATGTCGAGCAATTGAAGTCTTCATTTTCAACTTTAATAAATTCTGGCTTAACGACTACCTTGGGGGTGGATGGGACGGAGGACCTGGAAAAAGAAAAGCTTCCAGTAATATACAGGGTGTTTCGTTTAAATCGCAACCTATCAAAAAAATGTTGTTATAAAAGTTATTTGGTTCAAATGAACAAATTATATGGTATAAATAGTTTGATTGTAAGTAAAGTGATGGAAGAGATTTGATAAACAAATTAATTTTTGAATTTGCTCTATCATTGTTACGTTAACATCTAAGAAATCAGGTTGTCTATTTATATAAACACTGCCGCACAAAATAACTGAGCGCAAGTCACGGGACAAAACTATTGGTACAATCTAATATCATACTCGTTAAACATTCACTCTCATTTAATTTGCATTCAATCGAAGTAGTGAATTATATGAAATTTTCTTTTTTACCATTATCGAATCAATTCCATATATCGGTAAGTACGAAAACGTTAAACATAAAAAATATAGCCACGTAAATTGAAATCGGTGAACGGTAAGTATGTTTGTTTTAAATAATTGCGAAGTATTCTAAAATAAATGACATGTCGATTTTGATTTTAGCCCACCACTGAAACATTTATCTTCATCGAAGAAATTTGAGAAACGCTGGCCTACGGTATAGATTGACGAGGAGAAGCGTCATTTGTCGATCGACGAAAGAAGGAAAGGTTTCCATGGGTTATGGGTGATAAGGCAGCTCGTCGTGGTGATAGCGAGAACTAACCGTTCTCGGCGGGTGTTCATATATAGACAGCGCGCGTTCTCCTTCTTTAGTTTCGAGTCGGGTCCCAGTGTTCTTTCGAGAAATTTTTCGTTTCCTTCCATTTGTTCAAACGCAACCGTCGCCTACGATCATGGCCAAGGACAATCTCACCGCTATTCTTTACGGCATCAATGACATTCGTTTGGTCAGTACGAATTTTTACGTGTACCTTGTACACGAACATAAGCGATTAATGTTAATAAACGGATCGTACAATTTCCACCTCCTTCGGTATTATGAATTATGAAAATTTTTCGAATTGTTTATCTGTAGAGGCAAGCTTTAAAATTGTGCATTTTTAGCACAACTAAAATGCCGAGTGCATAATTGCCAGAGCATAATCGCACTTGGCATCGATAAGAAATAAATTTAACAGATTGAGTGTCTTGGATCTCTTTCCTTATCTTGGGTATCAGTGCATGATCCGAGTAAATAGCGGAATTTTAATTATATTCACGAGAATAATACGTCTCCACTAAAATAAACAGACGTATTCCTATTCGTGTTTAGTTTGAGAATTCGTAAGTTCCAAGTTTATTTGTGGCAAGTCTTCGGATTTGTAGCGTTTGGTACGTGACCCCCAACAGAAAGTCTCGTGACACTCAATCTGTCGAAGACGGCACGAGTGAGATTACCTTTCGGCTCAAACTCGATTCAATTTCTTCATCTCTTCGTTATTAATTGAAAGCGAGCTACATTAACTTTTTGAATGGCGACGAGACGAGAACAGACCAGATAACTAGAGACGAATCATTTGCGTTCATTGGAGGATCAAGGTCATCTATTTCTATCGCTGTATGCTCATTACTGTAGTAGTTAAGTACCTGCACGCTCAATCGCTTCCGTATTATTAGCGAACAGAGTACACTCACGTGTTGAACGATATCATTCCATTACCTTCTATTGCCTAAGTTGATGTTCAGCGATGCCCTCCCGCTCACCTTGCGCTATACCAACAAATTCAAACGAAACTGTCAATCTATTACGCGGTTTGTAACGTGCTTCGAAATCTCTCTGCGTTAATCGAATTGGATGTGGAAATTAATTCTGTGCCTATACATTCGATCGTTTGGTACACAATTTAATTTGGTCACAATTTAATTAAAAATATGTATCGGACATTTCGGTACGTTAAATTACCAACCTATTTAAATTCTCAACCTGATGGTCATTACAACTCGTCTATGCATGCGAATTTCAGTAGCCCGCAACTCGTTGTTGTTCTTCCAACAGGTTACAATTTTACTTGGGATTTATTACATACAGAAATTATTTTTCTTTTTTATTCGTAACTCTAGTTTAGAATTAAAAGAAGAAATTTGAAACTGCATAACTTCTTTCAATCTTCTTTTTAACACTCCCTTCAGGAATACCAAGTGTTTACAGTTTCGATATAGTTTCATGCCCGGACCTCCGTAACCGCTTGTGTGCCGCGAGGTGATCTTGGGTGTGCCGCGATGATTTTCACGAGAATAAAAAAACATTTTAACCACCGCGTTAGTTTAAATTTGTCCAAGTCGTATACTCTTCCAATTTTCGTATATGTATGCTTAAGCGTCAACGCCTTTGTGTCTGAGTGACGACGCACTTTAGTTAATTAACATTGATTAAACGGGCAAAAGTAAATACCAAACAACAAACTTTATATTTAAATTTATAGAGGACATTTTTTTTTTTTTTTTTTTTTTTTTTTTTGGTTGTTCTGTAACTATACATTTTTATTCTCGCGTTGGTGTACAATCGAAACTGCTTCATATATATAAAACTTAAATAAAAGTAAATGTCTACGTACATAGAGCTCTTTTATTGTGTTTTTTACTTAATGAAAACATATACGTGTTATTGTAATTTATGTATTTGCAAGCTTTTACATGTGTGCGAAATTATCGATAAAACATTGTTATGCCGTGAAAGATAAAAGGTTGCGGAACACTGCCCAAGGGTGTTCAAATCTAATAACAATATGCGCGGTCATCAGAGTCGGCTCAGGAGTTTGCGAGGCTTCAGCCAACACCCGATACCAAAATAATTTTTATTAATATTTAACATTAATATTATATTTGGGGAGATCACCTTTCAAATTAATCGGTATTCTTGATTTTTAAGATTATAAATGATTGCTCGCTCTAATTCTGTCACATAAAACGTTCTAATATTTTTCATTTCAGGAACAAACTCCTATCGAGGAGCCTAATGACGATGGTAAGTGTCGCTCTGGATTTGTTTATTTCTATTCAATCTATTCGCCAATTTTCTTTTCTTCCTCGACCGAAGAGATTCATTCATACGTTTATCAGGTGTTTAGCTAAACGATAGTTTGAGTGTAACGTTAGAGAACTGTTGCAATTAAGTGTCGTCTCTACCATTCGACGACAAACTATAGAACTATAGGATGATTAATTGGCGTTGCTTTGTTTTTAAACGTCTATGCATCGAGTGCGAACGTATACATTCTTTGAAGCAAAGAAAACTAACATACGAACGTATAACGCAGGGTTTCTCAAACTATCTTCTGTAAAACATCGTAGTTAATAACTAGATAAATGAAACAGAATTGTAATTTGAGTGAAAATTTGTCTCATATTTCCATTTGCCATAAATGCATAAATATTCGCGTGCTAGTCATATTTAAGATTAGTCGTGACGGTTTATGTAATCGAGTTATCGAGTTACGTGAGTCGAGATTCGATGTAATCGTAAATAACATACACTTTCCATTAGGATGCTTTTCAATGCAAGCATTAATTAACGATAAGATAGATTTCCTTCTGTTTATCTCTCTTTATATCATCCTCTCGATCCGATCGATTGAAAAAACCGATTAACAAAAATCCGACGATGATCGATCAAGTGTGATTGAATTACTCAAGAGTGATTGAATTACTTCGAATTTATGATGTACAATTTGAATCATCTTGAACACTACTCGATACCAAAAGACCTTGAGAGCCTCAAGATTCTCAAGTTCAAACGGTATGAGTAATAGAAGATATCAACTATCTCAAACGCATTTGCATCGCATACCATTACAATTTACACTTTTACATTGCTCGAGATCGCTGTGACCTGTATTCAGAAAAGTTAGCTAAAACACGTTTCCTTTTAACATCAAATCTGAATTTTACGTTTTCAGAGGTACTCCTTAGAATGAGCTGCGTTGGAATTTGCGGTTCCGACGTGCATTATCTTGTAAAGGGTGGGATTGGTGATTTCGTGGTGCGCAAACCCATGATCATCGGCCATGAGGCCTCTGGTGTGGTCGCCAAGCTAGGAAAAGGCGTGAAGAATTTAAAGGTAATTCGAACGAATCCTCTTGCGGGACAATTTGTTCAATTTCAGAAGCATTATATTATTATTAAATATTATATTAATATAGTCTAATATCTTATTGTCCGAAACATGTTCCAAGGCCAAGTAAAATACCACACTTTTAATCCTTAAGTTTCCATAAAAGTTTCGGACAGTGATATCTTAGTATACTATAATAAGATAATATTGATATAATACAATATAATAATATTATTGCGAGCAATCTTCCGGATCGAACGCCTGTCAAGCTGACATTAGATAGCCAGATGCCATTATGTGCAGACGTACCGATATACTATTCTCGTATATTAGAGATTGTATTCGGTTACTTTTGTTCTCGTTAGCGTTCTGTTACACTTGTTGTACAGTAAAGTTTCATTATGATGAACCTGAAATGTAACAATATTATATTAATATGATAACATCATATTCCATCGAGTATGTGGAGAGCGTGTAGCAGTCAACCCTTTACGAAGGCTGGCTAAAACGTCTCACCTAGTTCTGGGCGAAGCTCCTTCCCGATCGTTTCTCAACAAGTGTTTGAATTAGGTTGGCGATCGAGTGGCCATCGAACCTGGCGTATCCTGTCGCACGTGTCACTTCTGTAAGGAAGGACGTTACAATTTGTGCAAGGATATGGTATTTTGTGCCACGCCGCCGGTCCATGGCAATCTGAGACGTTACTACAAACACGCAGCCGATTTCTGCTACAAGTAAGCCACGATTGAGTCAGTAGCAATCTGTAACCTTCTTGCTAGGGGTGTGCGGGATCCCGGTCGGGACCGGAATTCCTCCCAGGATCGGGATGGAATCCCGAGGATTCCAGATTCCCGAAACCATTCGGGATTCCCGAGAATTTCGAGATCCCGTACATTCTCGGAAATCCCGGATTTATGCGGGATCTCGCGTATTCTCGGGAATCTCGTATCAACTCGGGATCCCGCATAAACTCGTGAATCCGGAATTTTCTCGGGAATCCGGATATTCTCGAGAATCCCGCACATTTTCGAGATCCCGCATAAACTCGTGAATCCCGGATATTTTCGGGAATCCCGAACATTTTCGAGATCCCGTACATTCTCGGAAATCCCGGATTTATGCTGGATCTCGCGTATTCTCGGGAATCTCGTATCAACTCGGGATCCCGCATAAACTCGAGAATCCCGAATATTCTCGGGAATCCCGAATATTCTCGGTAATCCCGGATATTCTCGGGAATCCCGCACACCCCTACTTCTTGGACATTCAAGCTTTCCATAAATATACAAAAATACACAGTCTAATTATTATATCGATTCGCGAAACATTTGTCTCCGTACGTTTCGTATGCGCTTTTTACGAATGCAGAAAATCGGCAGTCTGACGATAGTTATCCATCTATACATATATAAGAATGAAGTCCAACATAAAGATACAATGGTTCGACCGCGACATATTAAAAAGTTCGACAAGGTTATCGTCGTCACTGCGGCTTTGCGTCACTGACTGTTAAGATAAGGGGGAAATCTTATTTATTCGGCAATTTGCAACACAATCTAATAAGATAACGATCCAAATGCACGTACGTGACTATTATCTCGATTCAACGAGTTCTATCTTTGATTATCTTTGATGTCCTCTTACTCGAATAACTGACGTCCTGAAAGCCTCGGGTATCGTATTCTAAGGATTTCATTGATCGCAGGTTACCGGATCACGTAACGATGGAAGAAGGAGCACTGATGGAGCCTCTATCTGTCGGTGTCCATGCTTGCAAACGCGCAAACATCGGTATCGGCTCGAAGGTGTTGATTTTGGGCTCAGGCCCCATCGGTCTCGTCACCTTGTTGGTAGCCAGGGCTATGGGTGCCAGCAAAGTTGTTATGATTGGTGTGTTAAACGTATTGTTCGCTCTTTTCTGAAACATACTATTCCTCTTTTGTGACACTGTGTTCACTGTCCAGATCGGCTGAAGAGCAGGTTGGACGTCGCGGAGCAACTGGGTGCTGACGCAACGTTATTGGTGAAGGAGGAATACACGGAGCCGGAAGTTGTGAAGAAAATTCACGATCTCTTCGGAGAAGAACCTGACAGATCGATCGACGCTGCTGGGGCTCAGTCGTCCATTCGGTTGGCAATTCTCGTGAGTTCCTTCGTTTTGGATCGCATCCAGCATCGATGAGACGACTTTTGGTTCTTGACACTTTATTTACCTTTATTTGCTTATTTATTTTTTTACCTTTATTTGCACAGTGTTGCAGAAATTGAATCGCCATTTACTATTCATCGCCAGTTACTATTACCATAGTAACGATATGGAAGAAATAATGTCAGTCTGTGTAAACGCGTGTTAATATAGAAAATTCTTGTTCAAATTGCAAACTGTTTCTAAATATGTAAATAAAGTGTTAAAGTTTGTTGCAAGGTCTCGTGCAACGTGTTGTTCGTTTTCAGGCGACCAAATCCGGTGGAGTGGCAGTTTTGGTAGGGATGGGTGCACCGGAAGTCCAAATTCCATTGATCAACGCCCTGGTAAGGGAAGTCGATATTAGAGGAGTCTTCAGATACGCGAACGAGTAAGTTTTACTAATGTTAATTATGTCTGTTTTACTTGGAAACATTACTTTATAAAATTCAGTTATCAAAATTAAATGTTAACACGTTCCGCGCCACGATTTATGGTATACGTTAAACTTGACCTGTAGGCCACGTGTACCATAAATGAAAACATATACTTCATGACAAATTTAATTCTGGAAAATATTTTTCTACCGAAAGAATGAGGCATCGCTGCAGTATAGAACGAAATAAAATAAATTAATTATTCATGGGTTAATGATGTAGTGAAATACTGCGTGAATAATGTATCAATCTTCGATCAATTTCGTCAAAACTTCAAATGGCCTGCAATTGCCAAGGAACGTGTTAATTACCCAATACGATTTAAATTGCAATTTTTGTCTTGCAGTTACTCTGACGCCCTGGAACTAGTGGCCTCTCGAAAAATAGACGTGAAACCGCTGATAACCCAACATTACAAAATCGAGGAGACCGTAGCAGCGTTTGATACTGCAAAATCTGGACAAAGTGATGTCATCAAAGTCATGATTCATTGCGACTAGTCGAAACGAAGAAGGAAAGGAAACGAGAGCAACCTTTTGTCGCCTACCTTTTACACAATGACGAAATTCGATAATTGTAAAATGTTTAGGAAATGTAAGGGAACAGTCCCGAATGAATCGATACCGTGGATGTTAAACACTTTACGCGCGTCAGATTAGACAAAGGGTTGACGTATACCATTGGCGAACTTGAATTATTATCGACGACACGTAAATCAGATTCAAGGTCTTCGAGTTTTTATCGTTTCGCTGAAACGCGATGCGTAGATAGTGTAAAATGCCATATTGAAATATATTATAGCGACGAGCGTCTGGCACGCATAGACTTTAAATGTTATTTTGTTGTATACATAACGCGATTGGAAATATGGAATGCGTATTATAATTGAAGAAGTAACTTTCGAATATGCCGTAATGGAAGACATGTTCGACTTTGTAATTTTATCGTTGCGAACGCTGTATGATTACACTACTAGAATACTGTATAATGTTGATAACGTAATCTAGTCGATTTCGCGATTTTTTAAGGATTAAGAATGTTTCTGTTGTTGTCAGTTGATATTGAAATTTCAGTGTATATATATTCAAAATAAAATGTTTTCGAGATTAATATGTCAGAAGAAATTACTATTAATGTTTACCTAATTTAAATTACGCGCACTTTTTAACCCGCCATCTAGCGATAGAAAGGCCGAACTAATTTTCGGAGTATGGTCAGCGCCTCTATCGGGAAAACGCTCAAGTTTGTCCTCGATAGTTCCTTTTCTCACAGCTAGATGGCGCCATTTCCGCTATCTTTTTTACCGGCATGATGGTAATGTATCGACACGCATGGTAATGTATCGACGCGAATGGTAATGTATCGACGATGTCGGTAAAAAACCCGCCATCTAGCGGCAAAAAAAGAAACTATCGAGGACAAACTTGAGCGTTTTCCCGAGAGAGGCGCTGACCAAACTCCGAAAAATAGTTCGGGCTTTCTACCGCTAGATGGCGGGCTGAAAAGTGCGCGTAATTTGAATGATATAAGGTAGCAGTTTAAAATAATACGTGCACGCGTGAATATACACAAATGTTTAAAGGATATTACACTTAAATTACTTCATATATACTCACCGTAAAGCAACCACAGTGCCATGGTAAACATACATAAAGTAATTCAAGTGAAAAACGTAAGTATCGTCACGTGCAAGGTTCTCGGTGTATTAAGATGCCTTATTAAATTGAATATCGCACGTAGTCTTATTACAAGAATTCATTTTTTCCTTGGATATTGTATACATTCTATTTTCTTATTCACTCCCTCAAGTCTGGAAGGGTTTAAACATGAGTTTAACTTTTAAAGTCTGTCCTGCTCGCTACATGTAGCACGAAATCAATGAATGACGAAACGAATTCACTGGAACGGAAACCAGCCGTTCCAAGCTGCCTTCGCGTGAAAAAGCGACGAGTATAAATCGAACGATTATGCGAGAGTCGTGACGCGTCGTTCGCTGCGACGCTCTACTCTCGGGAAACACGATTGGATTGATTCCGGTGATAAATCTTTCCTCCAATTCACGAGGTCGAAGCTGGGCCACCTTTTCGATTAAAGGAATTCGTGAGAATGCCTGCTACTTGATATAATAAAATGATACATCTTCTACATTTCTATGGTAAATGGAAAATGTGTGACCGAGAGAATATTAAAAGTTGCATGGTTTTTCTTTTTGAATAAATAGCGAGTATAGAAAGGCACAGAATTATTTTCAACATTTGATATTATGCACATGGTAGCCTAAGACTCTCGCCCATTACTGTAATACTCTCCACCCTATATGTTTCCAGAAAAACTTTTTCGATATTCAGTCATCAGCGAAAGAACGCATAATCAAGGCTCGCGCCATGACACGCAACGAACGCAGAGCATTTCAGCGCGCGCACGACTCCGTACATTGAGAGTAGCCGCCGGCGAGAGTGGTTATCAGGAGGCTGCGATTGGTAGTGCCCTCTGACCCCTACGAAGGCATAGCTCCGCCTCTCGTTTACGCGCCTCGTCGTATACGTATACACGCGTTAAAAACAGCCTTCTTTTCCCGTTGGGTCGCGGTCGTTCGTTCTCGACAAACTACCCCATCGTGCAACCCCCAAAACAGCGATTCTAAGCAAAGATGAGTCGTCAGGACAAAAAAATTTTGTTACGCGTAGATTCCTCATAGTTGATGACTACTTTGATATTATAAAATAACGTAAAACATTGGTATTATTTGACAACGTACGCGATGGTCTCATATTATATTAGTTGGGCCAAGAAGTTCGTTCGGACTCAAAGCAGAAATAAACAGCGATTTTTCTTAACCTATTTACTAGGCAAATTTAAAGCCCTTTGTCTTGGGCGCCAAGATTCGATAGAGATGCGTGATCTAGGTCACTATTTTGCTAACAAAAAGTGGCAACTCATTCGCTGTTTTAATAAGAAAAGTTACTATCTTCTTGTGCAACAATTCGTGATTCCCTTGAGTAATCGCCAGTAAACATGTTAAACAAAAAACTATTATCGTCTATTTTGTTCTATATTTCCTCATCTTTTGTACAAATTCACGATTCCTCGTTTGCAGAAGTCCCCATCGAGTAACCATCTGAACTCCACAGAGACGAACATCATCAAAAATCGAACGAACTCTTTGGCCAATTCATATACATATCATGTTCAGTGTCACAAAATGACGAGTAAATATTCTCGCGACGCCGACGCCTGGTTCTTTATCCACCTACAATCCACTCTTCTCGATCTCCGTCGTCGCGGTTCCGGAAGCGCGCATCGTTCGCCAAGGAAGCTGCGCTCGATCGACGGAAGACGCGACGGACAAACGAAGACGTCGCAATTTATGCGTGGGTCGCGAATAACCAATTGAAACACAACGAACGCGCATTACTCCATCAAGAAACGGAAGACACGGAGCCCATTTTACCGGGGCGCGTTCCCTTTGATCGCCGTAAACCGGTTAATCGGATCATCCATCGGAGAAAGGCGCAACGAGCTCGTCTATAATAATAATATTGTCAACCTGATGGTCGTTACGATAAAGTACAGTACACGTGTAGAAATGAATTCTGCGCTTTTCTGAACTAACCTTAATATTTAATTAATAATAATACAACAGACAATGTCGATGTAATCCGCGTGTTTCATTTCTTCGAAGGTTGGCACTTCAGCGTAACAAAATGACGACTAAATATTTCTTAAACTAGAGTTATAAGTGTGCGAATATAAAGGCACAGAATTCATTTCTACGCCTGACATCTACGTATAGGGAATTTAGTAGCCATCAAAGTTCGCTCGTTAGAATCTGAATTCTGTAAACTTAGATTACAAGCTGTCGTCCCAATTTCGTTGGATGAGAGTTTCCATTGCTCGCTCGTTATCCGAATCGAAGATGTATCGTAATCGCTGTTTTTAGCCGTCGTTATCGCGAAACGACTAGAAAAGAAAGGGGAAAAAATGGTTGTTTACTCGATAGTCAGTGATGCAATGGGAGTTGCGATACCAATATTCTCGGTTGGATCGTTCCACGAAAACGTTCGGCCAAAATGGCTGTCGATTATGCGAACCCGAAAGTTTGGTAGATCGATCATTTCGAGAAGAATGCTATGAAATTGTTCGAGAGCTTTTCGCTCTGTCAGACCTGAATTCTCGATGTACTAAATTACTTAATGTAATTTAATTTTTAGGGTTAACTTGGGCTAAAATTAGCATTGAAGAAATATAAACAAATTTTAATAGCGTAGTCTCGGAGGAAAACTTTCTTCGTGTGCACAAATGACATTCGCCCTAAACGATAGTGTCGGTAATTTTTAAATATTGTGTCCTCAATTGTGGACGCCAGATCTGAAAGGGTTAAGAGGAACTTTATTTTTATTCACTCGTTAAAAACGTACGTTATTTCATTTATCTATACTAATATCATAAAGAGGTCAAGTTTACTCGTACGTAGGGAGTAATCCCCGGAAATACTGAATCGATTAAAAAAAATTGTTTTCAGTAACAAAAAGCTACATTATCCCTGAGTAACATAGTTACATTCCTGTTTCGCTACATCTCTCATTCAAGTGCATACTATACTTCGTTTTCCGTGGATACAAGATGTTTTGGAGTACCTAAATTAAACGACCCAATTTTTTAACGAACACAACTGCTAAGACTCCTACACGCATTTGCTTTAACGCGACACGAAGGGAAAACAGGGCTGAAGGAACCTGTCCATGCGATTCGATACGATACGATACGATATACGCGCAGAAGGTTGAACGTGGCGACGGGTTATCGGAATAGGACCCACGACCGTATCTCTTCCAGAGAGACGATAAAGCGAAGGAATACACCGATCCCAGCGACCAACTGCTATCGCGGTTGCTGGACCGCGCCTGGACTCGTTCCAAAATTTACCCCCTCGCTCCGTTCTCCAGTGGCTCGACCTCGAGAGGCCACGACCGCAAACTTTCTTCACCGGAAATGCCTCGCGTTGATCGCTGACACGTAAGCGCGCCGATAACGTTCGCCACTGCCGAATCTCGATGTATCAGGTTGGCCAATAAGTTCGTACGAATGTAAACGGGGAAATAAACAGCGATTTTTCTCAGCAAGGAAGCATATGTACTCTATCTCTTCCCGTGTTTTTGGCAAACTCGTGATTCCTGATTTGTAAAATTCCTCGTCAAGTTAGTAATTAGTTATTTCTCTGGGTAGATCGATCTTCTTAACTCTTTCAGACCTGAACACGATTACAAACTCAACGAAATTTTTGGCCAACGCAGGGTATGCTCACTCGATGCTTTCAGGGGTGAATTTTATCAGGTGCAAATGCAGATGGATGTGGACAAAATATTTAGGAAATGAAGGCGAACAATATTTATCCTCCTCCTCAAAAAAAAAAAAAAAAAAAAAAATATGAATTTCAAGCATGTAGACATCGTTCTACGCTTTCCAAACTAAATTACGCGTAATTAGCTGGAGAATGGCGGGACACGATCTAACCTCGATGCAGAGATGGGCAAAACCCTAGGTTTCGAATAAATCTGAAGTTTGTCAATGTGTTTGTCTCGTTTCCTTGTTTGGAAAATGTTCAGAAGAGGAACCGAGACGAACTTCACATTCATTCGAAGCTTAACTGAGACCTCTGGATTAGGCTCGTAGTTTGTTAAGTATCCAGCGCGACACCACTGAAAATCGAGTGTTTTAGAAACGAGAAAGGAGGTTGGAAGGATCCGTGAAACGAAGGGAGGAATGGCAGGCTTTGCAAGCAACCAGGCAGCCCGAGCAGCAAGGTTGGGGGAAGAGGATAAAGAGGAACCGAGACGAGTCGCTTTGCGTTTCTCGAGCGAGGGCACGCGGGGTCGCGCTCGCAGACGGAGGCATCGCCGTCACGTCGGCCAGAAATCACTGCCGTGCGTCAGGGAAAATTCGCTCGGCGATTGTTTATATTGAAATACGTTCGTGCAGGAATGCTTGGAAACGAGTTCGAGCTCGACGTTGCTAACGCGAAATACGCGTAACTGGCAGCCGAGGAAAGGCTTCGCGCAGCTATTGCAACACTCGATAGGGCACCATGGTTTTCTATCTCGTTTTAGCTGTGGAAAGGCCAGATATCTGGCTCCCCTAATCTATCTACAATATCCCTGTGGTATCAACGCGTGAAACGAATTGTACACTTGGTGTAATAAGGGAGCTACGAGAGCGCGAAAGGTGGCGATCGAACGAAGACGAATGAAGATTCCGTCTCGCCACCCCGCTAATCATCTTTCCAGCACGCTATAGCACCTTTTTGCCAGCGAAGCCCAACGCAACATCCTCTTACCCTCGATCTATAGGGCAGTCCCGTCGTGGCGACGTTCGGCGCTGATCGCGCAAACTTTCGTATCGGTTTCTCCAGCGTCGTGTCGCGAGTTCCCGCGGCGCGCGCATAAATTGCGGATAAATCACGAGGAAGACGGGGCTGGCGCACACGGAAAGGCAAAAACTGCGGCCGAGTCGGGCGCAGAAGATCGCGAACGGCGGCGTGACGAGCGGAGAGCGGAGGGCCAGCCGGATGCTTAGAATTTCGATAAATCTAACTTGGCAGGAGAAACAAACGTAGGGATAGAGAGGGAGCGAAGATGAGAGGCTTTTTTCGGCCGCGCAGCGTCGCTTTGGCTCCCGTTCAAAAATTCCGTCTTCTTTTCTCGACGCTGTAAACGCGCGGACGTAACCCAATCGTGATCCGGATTGGCGATGTCGCGTCGCGAGCCATCCCTGGTCCTCGACGAGGTTATCCAGCACTTTTGGAAACCTCCGGTCTTTTTCTTGAAATTTGTGGGACCTCGAGAATACGTTCCTGGAAGATTTTATCGAATTTTTTAACGGAGGTATGATGATAGTTTAAAAGGAACACGTGAAAGATGAAATCAAGGAGGAATGGTGGACTTTATGAAAGAGAAACTATGCTACGTAAGATAGAAGGGAGCAATAATGATAATTCAAAAGGAAAAATGAAAGATAATATCAAGGAGGAATGGAGGACTCGATGAAAGAGAAACTAAGCTACGTAAGATAGAAGGGAGCAATAATGATAATTTAAAAGGAAAAATGAAAGATAATATCAAGGAGGAATGGACAACCGAACTTGGATCTCATGAAAAAGAAACTAAGCTACGTAAGACAGAACTTCCACCAAGAAATTCCGAATGATGAATTGAAGAGAAAGAAGAACACGCTAATTTCTTAACCGAAACCAGGACACACCAGGATCGCAGACGAATATCTACTGAAAAAGACAGAATGAAGTCGTAGCGTGAACAGTGCGCGATGCGGTGATAAAAGATGAAGATCCCAGGATCCGAACGCCCATATCATTGTAAACTAATAATATAAACTAACTACCACTCCATTAATTAGTAATTTCGCATTTGTTTAAAGAATCCCTAACGCTTACCTGTAATTTCGTGTTGGTCCTCCATTCCAGACAGACTTCTCCGTTTCACTCTCTTCTTACGCTACCGTCGACCGATGTTTCGATTAAACGCTCAAACTTTCTGTAATTCTTATGCGTATATATTTCTGTTCATATTCATACGTATATTCATATTTATATTCGTACCTGTATATTTATATATATATATATATCTATATATATATATATAATCGTATTTATATTTGCATTTATATGTATGTATATATTAATTATGTACACGTTTTATACAAAAATGTTCTCGCGCCTTTATACATAACTCTGTATAGATATCTTTTCCGCCCTACGAACATTCAACGATAACGCAATTCGTGCTCGGTATAATACAATTTTTCAGTTTCACGAGCATCCGCGTGCGGGACTCGATCGGAACAAGTTCGACGAATTCCGCTAATTGGGTCGATCGTGAATTCGATTCGATTCGCGCTTATCGTTTCCGATCGATACGCGTCGCTCCCTCGCTTCACGAGTTATGTGTCCTCTGTCTGTGTATGTATGCATGTGCAGTGTGTACGCGTCTGTCGCTTTTAAGAAACGATCGCTGCTTAAAAATATTAGAAATATCCCATATACCCCTAAGTGGTTCTCTAAGTAACTAGCTCGACATTGCCACATTTATCGTAAACGTAGTATTCAAATATTTGTTCATTCTCTCAAACGATCCGTCGTCCCTTTTCCTCGTACAACCCTATACAACGCACCGTGTTCCAGGTATATCGTACAGTATTTATAGAGTAAAAAAAGCACCGTCTCGAAAAAACCGGATTGTTCCTTTTTTTTTTTAGTTTTTCACGTACATGTACATATGTATATCACATTGCGTTCGCCGAGTCTCATCTCGCGCGTTTATATCGTCTCCCTGCGATCTTCTTCCGTCGGAGACCGAGCGACGAGCGACTATCGTACAACACGCGTCTCTGCGAAAGAAAAATATATTTGTCAGCGCGTCGTCGCGCCGTCTCCGAATGCTCCGCGAGCGTTCGATCCCGACAAAACGATTCCTCCATTCAGAAACACCCCGTCGACGCAATTTCGAGAACCCATCCTTCGCGAAAATAAGAATTAGGCGAGGAAACGAACGCTCTCGTGCTCGGTACTAATCGACCGAGGATCGACGCGACGCGCTTCGAGGGAATCGCTGATATTCGTCGGAGATGAGCAAAAATTTGATTCTGTGTAGTATAATAGTGGATGATGGATGCACTCGATTCTCTTTTCACACGGGGTCCATGCGAGTCTTGAGTAGACCTTTGCGGTCGTGGAGTTTGTATACATCCTCCAGAACTTGTGCTAATTGCACTCTGTATACTTTAATATCTAGAGGGGTATGTACAGATGGGTGTAAAGCTTTTATTTAAAAATTATCGTTATTTACGACGACGGTACCTTTTGGAATTCAAGATGTATAATGTGAAAGTGAGACAACAGATTTCTATCCAAAATGTACGATTGTTTTTGTTTATATGTATCGAATTAGAGCAAGATTCAAAATTCATCCCTCGAGAGATCCAAACCGTGAGATTTAACGAAACCCTTCTGTGAACGAGATCGTCTCTAACGTTCGTTTTATATCAAGCAGGCAATAAAGAAAATAATTGATAAGATTCTAGCAATTCTAAGATAATTCCGACGGCGACATAATTGCAGCGAAAAAGCGTAAGCAGCACAGCCAAAACTCCGCCCGCAAAGGGGTAGTTCGAAAAAAGTGATGTGATTTTATTCTCTCCTTCCGATACAGTTTCAAAAACTGAGTGTTTTGGAAAGCCTCCGTAATACGTACGCGTACAAGGTTGTTTATTTTGACGAGGATTTTGCCCATCTCTGTCGAGGAATATCGAAGCTACGCGCCAAGCAGAAGCTGGAAGATTTGCTCGCGTCGTAAATCGCCATTCGACTTTTAATTGCGCGTGGTGCTCGTCGAGGGAACCGAGAAGAACGATACTTCCTAAGCCTAAGCGACGCTGGCCGAATTTTACACGCATTACATTATTACAATTCACTTTTTGTCTGCGCGATATTCGCCACGCTTAACCCTTTGCGCGTACGCGATACGCGCCACAACTCGGTCTAAATGAAATTTCTAATAATGCAAACGGAATTAGCAAAGTCAAAGAATCGCATTCGAAGTATAAGGAGTTACTTTTGTAAGAAAAGAAGGACGCGTGAAATTTCCTAAACTAGCGTCGCAAAAATTTCCAATTTTATTTGTGGCAACGCAAACTAGACAAACGAAGTAAACGAGTAAAATTTGTCCGTGGAAAACGTTTACGTTTCAGAAGCAGCGGCGCAAAGTTGCCAGAGGAGCCCGTCGAAGATCCTCGGAGTGCAAATGGTTAAGCGCGAATGGAGTAACGAAAACTAAAGCGTAAGATTAAGGAAGGTATTAGAGTCTAGAATTGAGAGTATCCTAAGTCTCGTACGCAATGATCGTCGCGGAAAAGCATACAATCCTTTAATAAATAACAGGCAAAAAGAACGCGCAAAATTAACTTAATTAACTCTTACGGTTTCTTATCTGTACGCATACCATACGATTCGTAGCTTCTCGAAGAACGACAAATAATATTACCGTGACCGAACATTTTCCCTCCTGTTCCGTGATTCGCGCGCGGATCGTTGCGAATTATTCGTAGCTTCCTGGAGCCGAAACTCGAACGAATACCTTATTCGAGACTGGAACATTGCTATCCTTTAATTTACAAGGTTCGAATTCGGTCGTTGGTGTTGATTATTGATTGAAGCTCGTTTATCCTTTATTCCTCGATCGTATTCATGATAGTTTTATCTGGACAATAATTTTTATTCATCTCCGACAGAGACGCGCGGAGGAGACGCTGCGCGATTCGAAGTGGCGCGTCTTTTAAGGCGAGAGAGAAACAGAGGAGAAAAGAAATTCTTGGGAACGCGGGCACGTACGCGAAGAACGAGACGTCAAAACGAATGACTAAGAGTTTCGGCATGACTCGACTAACGGCAATTACTCGAGGCGAAGATCGATGCGAGATACCAATGGAAGATCTACCAGATCCCCCGCCGTCGATTACAAATGCTAATTTATGATTTCTTCGCGCCGCGGCCCTCCGTCTCGCTCTCTCTTTGCTTTATGCTCGCTCCGTTCCTTTCCAATTTTTCTCGTTTCTGTCATCGGACATTCGCGCTACGAGTTACGCTGGCGAGCCCAACTCTGCGCTCCGCTGGCGCCGATACAGCGACGACTAGATGCGATGGACTTTGAAAATATCGAGTATCTGCATCTGAATGTTCATTAGAGCAAAGACAGCTATGCAACTATTCAAAAAATGAGTCTGTACATTTTTTTTCAGAAAGAAAATGATTTGAATTTTTATCGACAATATCGGGAGGATGTCTAAGGGTTGCTCATATAAAAAAATCTCTGACTGCAAAGGGTTAAACGCAGCCGCGTATCTTGTAAAAGCCAGTTAGTGCCTCCGATTCTTGAGCCAAGCAACGTCTTTATCGCGTCTTACGTTCAGCCCGCCCTTCTTTTCTCTGCATCATGTTCTCTCGAGATGCGCACCATCTCCTACGCCCACTTTTCTCTCTGGCCCTCGTACACCTCGTACCTTCTCGCCGATGACCGTGCTCGAATCCCTTTCGCCCCATCGAAAGTCGAATAATAATTTTCCTTCGCGCGTCGATCACGTCAGACTCGAGAAAAATCGTCGTGGACGCGTCACTTGAAGCGCGTGTTCGGTGGAAAATGATCGTCCGCAGTTCTTCGAGTTTCTAATATCGAACGTCCCCGTTCGGTTCGCCCCGAAACATCTTTTTTCCAAGCTGGAGATGGGCAATATTTCATTCGAGTAACGCATAACGAAGAAAAATACGGTGTCGTAACTTTGTTTCATGCTTCTTTGTTTATCTTTTAATTCACTCGTGTCAACATTCGAGTACAAAGAACTTTCGTGGAACGTATCGAGTTCGCAATTTCGTCGTTATCATTTTTATTTTTATTCGCTATGTGAAATCTTTATCCGGTTGAGAATTTTGCCTATCTCCGTTCCAAGCTTCGTTCGTCCAGCTCTGCTCGATTCCCACGCGTCATGGCGAAAGGAGAAAAATAAGCTCGCTCGAGTCTCGGATGAAACCGCATCGTAATTGACATTGCACGCGCCAAATCTTAAGTGTATGCACCGAATCGCAAGAAATCGTCGTTCTTGCTAGGCAGTCTGAACAGTTTCTTAAAGTAGCTATCGAAATGGAGCTTGTGGCTCCTTCGAGGAGCGTTTCGCTCAACATCAACGGTTTATCGGTCGTCGTCGCGCCGATCTTTCGTTCTTCTCGATCCCCTCGTTTGCTCGCAGAAATGGGCAAAATTACTCGTAGCGAATTTACGAAGACGGAATAAATAACTGCTGCTTCTTCGGCAGGCTAAAGATTCCTGTAACAAATCGCGAAACCTATTCTTGACAAGGATATACAGTCAGTACCAGAAATATTCGTACTCTCTATGTCTATCGGAGAAGTTTCACTAAATTAAATAATAGTTTTGATATTAGCAAATGAATTGTTCATTATAAATATGTATATGAGTAAGCTTATACATGTATATATATTTTTTTATTATTATTATATATATATATATATGTATACGTAAATATTGTATACATAATACATATACATTCATGTATACATAAATATATATATATATATATATATTTATATGTGTTTATTATTATATTATATATATGTATATATTTATATATACATCAACATATTTATATAAACGCACAGTTGGAAATATGAAACCTACCGTTTAATTTAAATAAATTTCTTTAATAGACACAGAAGGTTCGAAAATCTATCTGTAAGTGTGATCGTCTCGTATTATGTACAGTTCTTCGACAGAGTATGTTGGTTGCACGCGAACCTTATCACAGTATCTCCCGCTGGAACTTGGGTTCCTGATTACTTAGAAATAGGTTGGAAAGTTCCTTGAAAGGACATTTAGAAAAATGATAGAAAATTGTAAAGACGTCGAAATCGATCGTATCTATACAATTTCACTGGTAAATGAATAAAAATCTGTCCGACGATTCCCTCATTCGTCCATTTTGCCCATCTCTGTTCGTCTGTTCCCTTTCACGCGCGTGTTACGAGTCTCGCACGCGATCCAGCGCGGTTAAAACCTGGAAACGTCGGTCGAAAGTTGATTTCCAACGCGTCGTCGACGACCCATTGTCCACGACGTTTCGCGGGGGTTCCCTCAAAAGGAGAAAGAACGTTTCGTTTCAGTCGTGGGACGAGCAGAGCGCTCGAATCGAGCGTTTGGCTCGACGATCGAAACTTGGTTGGACCACGGGACGAGACGGGGAGCGACAGTATTACGCGGAAGCTAGCTGTCGCCAGACAGAATGTCACATCGTGGACATGTACGGCCAGTTGAAGCTGCTACCGCTCAACAACATGTCCCTGATCAACGTTTCGATCGGCGTTTTCCCGACCAGCCGGACGAAGAACAGCTGCTCGATCACTTGGGAGGACACCGTTCTCAGGGATGGCAGTCGGAGGAGCAGCTTGCCGAACCTCGTCGGCTGATTCGGGTACTGGGTCCTGCAGTACTCTTCCAGAGCGCACTGCGACTTCTCCTGAAGGGACTCGATGTGCGCCACGTCCGACAGACCGCAAGCATCTGAAACAGAAACCGATCGCGTTGGTCCATCAGATTATGGTAGCACTTAGACCTGTGTCCCGCGGTTTCTTCCGCGTGGAATACTATTCTTATTCTATACTAAGAATCTACCCAATGTTTTGGACTAACAATTTTCCTAGCTAAATTGTCTTTATAATTAAAGAACAAGAAATCAATTATAAAGGAAATCGAAAGGAATTGCAATCCCTTTTCACCCCTTCAGGGGTCGAATTTTTTAAAACGTCGAAATACAATTCCTCATACAAACGTTGCAACCTATTATACATTATTTAAGTGATATTTCTTTACGTAACTATCGGGCTTACTATATTGTTGAATCTCACAAAATTCGATCTGAATCAGATTTCATGTGTGCTGATTATGTTGGCACATCGCGACGACGGAATCGGTCGCGCATGACAGGATAACTTGTCGATACTAATCCACTTTACACTCTACCTCCCCCTCTGCCTCCTTAAGCATCGCGAAAGCCTATTCCCCATCGATGTCAGCAACCAGTTCAATCATGATCATCCAGAACCGGTTATCGTTCTGTTAAAACGCGATCGAGATGAATTTTCCATCTGGTCGTCGGAATCACAGGGTTTGGATCGACAGGGTCGATCGAGTGAATAGTCCGAATCGACGTTACGAATGTCACGGTTAGAAGGATCGTAATCAAGGCTCGCGGAAAAAGTCGTCGTCCGGAGCATTTTAAGGGGGTTGCCGCGAAAATCTCCCTGGGGCGAGCAGACACGCAGTCGAATGAGACTCGACTCGACTCCGGGAGCCGTTGGAATGCGTGCCAACTAGAGAGACGCTGCCCGTGCAAATGTCGGACTAATCATGCGGGGTGTCCCTTGATTTCACCCCACCGCGCGAAACCTTCTGCCTTCGCTTTATCCGTCACCATTGTTTTGCCACCCCCGCCCCTTCGCGGAATATTCCTCGCCACCCTTCTTCCTCGCCATCGACACGCTCGAACGCGTCTCGCTGCGCGGAAACTGCACCGCAGCTTCGTTGCTCGAATAAATCTGCGTTAGGGATACTTCGAATCCACCCCCGTCGGTACTCGTGTTTCTTCGGATTCCTGGATGTTCCAGGATTCCTGGAACTTCCAGGTTTTCGCGTTAGCCAGAGATCGTTCGTTTTCGATCGACGGAGGTTTCCTCCCCAGCCTCGCCCCCCCTCCCCTCCCCTCCCCTCCCCCCCTTGACGACGAGGTCTCTTTGGGTATGCAAATCCCATTATTTCCATACGTACGCGTAATGGCCCATTACGCGCACGTGGCGACCGCAAAGGAATTCGACGATAGCTCCTATCGCGTCGCAGGTCAGCACCACGCGTGACATCGAACGCCACTCCCGTCTACCGACCGATTTTCGCTAGATTTCCAGCGATAAACTTTTAGATTTAAAGCTTCTGAATTATTCTTTTTAGGCTAGGTAGGTCCGAATACTGCGTCATTGGTATCGTAGGAGGAGAAGGATCGGCTTTTCTTACCCGACCAAACTCGCACCCTGCGATTCGTGTTCATGGTTGACTTATTCTTGTGTATGTGAGACGCGACACAACAATATGTTTGTATTCTTGTCGCAGAACGTCAGTAACAAGGTGAAATCTGACGTTGCCTTCTGGCAGCCACGAATAGTACATGATAAACCTCGTTAGGCGTCATGATAACTAAGAATGAGTTTTCCTTTGTGTCGCACTCGTCAGAATTCGAGACTTCTGTTCGAGGGATCTCTTCTAAGGATTTCCGACGATCGACTGGTCGATTCCCATCGACTTCGCGGCCATAAGCAGATACGTACGTATTAGTTTCATTTACGATCGAGGAGGGTTCAATTAAAGCAAACCGCAAGGAATCCGCCAACGCGCGACCAATAAACAAACCGTCGGATTGGCTCTCCGATGTCGTCAGCGCCAATTCACCGCATCAATTCGAATAATGCCGTTGAGTGGCGTCTCTGCTCCTTCGACCCCTTTCCCCTTCGTCGCTCGATCACGATTTCTCCTACCCCCGTTCTTGCGCGCGTTAACCGTCTAAATACTCTGGCGCCTCGTTGACCAACGTCACCGTGAATTAACCGATTTTAAACTCCGAAGGCTCGCCAGCCACTCTTTTCCTCCTTCGTCTGTCGTCCTCGTCTTCGTTCGTCGTCGTTAGGACAATTAACCCGCGAGCGAACGCGCCGCGTACATTTCCCTCAAGTTATTTATAGACGTCTCATCGAACGGAGATGGATATTTCGTTGAAAGTTGCCGCGTGTTACGCGACAGGTTCCACTTTGCGCGGAGGCGAGCTTCGTTCCAGTGATTTATGACAAGATTTATGCGATATTGTAGGATGTCGAGTGTCATAAACGTGGGATTACGAGGACTCGTTAGGTTGATGAGTAGCAGTTTGCGTGAGAAACGAAAGAAAGTGGTGTATCGACTTTGACGGGGTTGAAAGAATGGAGATGAAGATGGCATTGAACTAGTGCACACAAA
>NW_026534329.1:2992480-3109074 GCF_026225885.1 Hylaeus anthracinus | reverse complement strand
GGTTGAAAGAATGGAGATGAAGATGGCATTGAACTAGTGCACACAAAATAGTAGATTGCTGAGGCTTGGTATATTATTTAGCAGGACTTGTTAGGTTGATGAGTAAGAATTTGCGTGAGGAACGAAAGAAAGTGGTGTGTCGATTTTGATGTGGTTGAAAGAATGGAGATGAAGATGGAATTGTATAGCATAATACTAGTGCACCATAGATTGGTGAGTCTAACTTAGTATGTCACGACGACGAAACGTAGAGGCAGTGATGGTTCTAGGCTTCGAATAAGGGTCCCGTTTTTTTTTTTTTAAATTTTCCAAACGTCAGATTTATTCTAGGATTTTGCCCATCACTGCGTCGAAACTGACGAAGTAAGTGTCCCATAGCTGTCTTAAAGTTAAAGTTGATGAGTCTAAAGTTACATAACAACCCTCCTCCCCTTTGTATCATTTAACTACCGTACGCAGAAATCATCCCAAGATCCAGAATAAAACACACTCTTCTTCCATCGTCTTTTCATCCATTTTCGTGTGGTTGGAGCAATTTGATTTTTCTTGGAAACTTCCCCGAATCGTATCTCGTTTCCTGAGCGACTCGGGGATAGAGGTCGTTAATGCGAGTCGGTCGTTACGAGATGCGAATTAAGTATGGTAAATTATAGTTCGCGCGCGTAGCCCGCTCCGCGCTGCCGCTATCCGCCGTGATCTCGCGCACGGACGATCCTAATGAACTTCGCCTCTTCGTCGAGCGTTCCTTCCGTCGGAGGCTTTTCTCGACCAGGCTCGTCTCCAGTTTCGATTCGCGTCTTTTGGATAAAATATATAATACCTAAATTATAATAGCTTGCTTCACGCTAGGTGACTTTTAGCCTGTGATTCGGTTCCAAGGGAGTCGAAAAGGAGCGAGTTTATCGGTAGAAATCGTTGTAGATTCTATGGGTCCAAAGATTCGGCGCCCCGAATGTTGGACCGTCGAACAGAAATCGTGACCAGTGGCGCTTAGGGTGTCCCGTTATTTGTCAGACTGTCCCCCAGAAATTCCCTGGATTCCTTCAAGTACGAGACGGAATTGTTTAGGGTGGTAAAAGTTATCGCGCGTCTCAGAGAGCATAGACAGAAACGAATAGAAGAAGAAGAAGAAGAAGATGAAGAAGAAGAAGAAGAAGAAGAAGAAGAAGAAGAAGAAGAAGAAGAAGAAGAAGAAGGTAAGTAAAGGGGGTGGCAGGGTGCAAGGGAGGATGGCGCGAAGGGATGGGTAGAGGATACGAAGCGGAAAGAAGAGGTGACCGAAGAGAGAAGAGAAAGACAGTGGCGGGGATTCTTTCATGCCCTTCGGAAACGTCATATAGCTGTCGGGTGCCGCGGAGGCAATATTTCACGCCGGTAGGTCCGCCTGTCCTCCTGCCCCCCTTCGTTCCTACACTTTTGAAGGAGTTTTTACGGAGTCTCTCGATCTTTAATCACAGCTCGACCTTCCATTGTCAGTGACGTCACCTCCGACTCCGAAAGGGTGTTCGGGGGATGCTTTGTGTCGAGCTGCGCCGATCCCTCTCCGCGTCATTTGTCTCCGGATGCCTTATTTGTACGCGCATACAGCGAACCGAGTCGCGAGCAACCAAAGGAGACGGCAAGATGGAAAGATGGAAAACGGAAAACGGGGCTCGCGATATCACCGAGAATGCGTAGATAGACGGATGGATAAGGATCGAGCAGCGCAAAGTGGACGAAACGTACACACCATAGGCAGCTTTCTACATCAGTTTCAGCGGTAGTGTTGCAAAGGGAAAATTTTAGGCTTCTGATATATAATTGAAGAATTGTTTTTTACTTGTTCAACCCTTTCAGATCCGAATAATTTCTTGTCTCGTACTAATGTAATTTAATTTTTAGCGTTGGACTAAAATTAATATTGTGGGAGTCTAAACGAAAAATGGGGCACGTGGGTACCCCACGTTTCGTGTTCTCATTTGACTCCTTATTGTTGAGTATGGGAGGAGCGGTTACTACAGCATTGAAAAAATTAAAAAGAAAATCCTAATAGTATAGTTTTCGAGGAAAACTGGTCTTTGTTTACGTGCACAATTAAGGGCGTTTAAATGATACGTAATTTTATAGCTAGAAAAACTATCGTCATTTTCGTAAAACTTGTTAGTATAAAAGCTCGCTCGAGAAAATTGAAGTTGGAGGTACGAAAGTCCCCACCCTTCAAAATGACGACGAAAAGTGGAACATTCATTAGAGAAACGCGTCGTGCACGTAACGGTTTGCTAAATTTCTACGAATCCCCTCGAACCGCCGATTCTTAAGACGTTTCTTGCTCGTAAGAAGAATCGTCTCATCGATTCGCAAACCCGGGGGATTATCGCGAGAGGCCATAAGCCGAACCTAATATGGAACGCTCGGTTATACGAACCGAGAAAGAACGGGTATCGATCGTGTCTCGGAACAGAGTTGTCTAAATATTCTACCACGGTAGACGAACATGCAATTCGCAACGATTTGTGAAATACTTCGTCGTTCGAGGACCCGTTGTTCAACAACTGTTAGCAAAATTACGAATCTACATGTTCAGAGGGTCCGTACCTCGCCAATCATCGCTTTCCTTCGCGACCAGCCTTTTAAATGCAGGACTCCGATCGAACGAGGAGTATCCAGGACGTTTCTCGGCGAAGGCACTTTCGCGATGGTAATTATAAGTTTGATGTACGCGATGGCGCCTCGAACTTCCTTCTATGCTCAAGATAACGACCGTAGACGACGGCGAGCAGCTTCGCGAAAACGTCGAGGCTCGTTCCGTGAATAACTCGGACCGTGGCAATGGTTTAGCTCCCGAATAGCCTCGCGGAAACGTAATGATCGTAATTTGGTATCGCGTTACGAGGCGAGGGGTCCTTTCAAGGATCCTGTTTATGTCACGCGATACGTGTTGTGCCTAACTATTGTTATAAGATATTAAAAATATGAATCGTATCTTGGTTGAGCAGCCGAACGGATGCGTGGTGTCCCCTCTTTGCTGCGTCGAGCGAGATGGATGTAGGCCGCGTTGTTCTTCTTACAGAGAGGCGCGAGAAACGCGTGCGAAGTGTATCCTTCGATGGACAGGGGTGAAGTGAGAATAGAGAGCGGAACAGGCGGTTTCTCGCGGCATAATGGGTGCCATAGCCACCGCGGTGTGTCTGTACACAGAGACGGGGGCGCGAGCAACGATTATCATAACAAGGCTCGTATTTGGAGACGAGACGCCTCGTCCCTATCGCTGGTACGCATCGGGCCAACGCGACACGCATTTAATCGACATACGTGCCTCGTAGCTGCTACCTATAGGTACACCTATAACCGGACCGTTTAGGACCTATATTGTCATGTTAACGACGACAATGCCAATCCCATTAGGGCACTCGGGTTAGGCGTCGAACCTTCGGGCCCGACAGCCTCTCGCCTGCGAACCGGACGGAACCGTGCCCTCGAGCTCTTTCTTTTCTTCTCCTTTTCTACGACCGTCGCGTCGCCTCTTCGTTCTCAGAAAGTCTTCGATTTTATTTACGGTACAGTCTCGTTTATCTGCACCTCGTTTATACGAACGAAATCGTGATATATGAAATCATATCTAAGCCTAGTACTCTCTAGCCCTCCGTAGCTGAGCTCTGTATCCTCTGAATTGGCTTCTCATGAATGAGTATAGGCCCTCAGTAGCTAAGCGTAGCATTCTCTAGCCCCCGGTAGCTGAGGCTAGCACTTTCCAGCTCCTCGTAGTTAAGCTCAATACCCTGTAGCTCCTCAGAAATGAATCTAGTCCTCACCAGCCCTCGGTAGCTAAGCCTAGCACTCTCTAGCCCCCCATCTCTAAGCTCAGTATCCTCCAATCCCTCGTATCTACCATTTCGTCCACTGATAAAATTCAACTTTGTTTCTTTTAACTTGGATTTCTTCTAGCGACGGAATTCAACTCCAAACTGGAAACGCGTCGACCCGGCGGAAGGAACGTTGGTCCCGATGGCACGGTAAACGCGTCGTGTTCCGTCGCACACGTGGATTCGAGGTGCCAGGAGGGAACCATAGGAAGAGAAGCCGCGAACCCTCTCAGACGGATTATGACACGCGGAAAGTTCACGACCTTTTGTCTGGCGTTACCCTCGACGGGCGAAGGCCGGGGGTAATCCTCTAACCGGGCCGTTATGCCGTTGTTGACATTTAGCCCCCGCGGCTGTTCTCGAAACCGGTCCATGGTGTTACGCGTGGAACCGAGACCGAGAAACCCACGGAACCAGAGAAAGACCGACCGGATTCTCGGGAAGAAAAGAGACGGCCCGAAACGGGTCGGCCACGCCGTCTATTCTTCCATTTCGCGGGAACGGCCGCGAGCCGGCGATAGAGTGAGACGGGAACAGGAACAGGAACAGGAAGAGGAGGGGCGCTAGAGGGAGAAAAAAAATTGACCTTCGCGGTACCTGCCTCGATCTACCTGCGAACACGGGAGCCATCGAAACGCAGGAGGGGAGCGACTGGTCGGATAGATGGGCAAGATAGGCGGTGTTAGGACTGGTTAGACAAAAGTAAAGAACCTGAGGGCCAAAAGATACTGGGCTTGTCTACGAGGAACTAGAGTATACCGAGCTCAGCTACGGAGGGCCAGGGGATACTAGGCTCAGCTACTGGAAGCTAGAGAGTACTAGGCTTCGTTACCGAGGGCTGAAAGATACTGGACTCATCTACGAAGAGTTAGAGAACACTGAGTTTAGCTACGAGGGGCTAGAAAGTACTAGGCTCAGTTATGAGGGGGGCTAGAGAGTGCTAGGCTTCGCTACTGAAGACTGTGAGAGTACTAGGCTCATTTATGAGGAGCTAGAGTATACTGATCTCAGCTGCGGAGGGTTAAAGAAGATCCTGGGCACGGCTACTGGGAGCCAGGAGTAAACTTAGGCTCCCACCGAGCCGAATTTTGTCAAAGCCTGCAGGAAGCTGACGATCTAATGACGATTGAATTAGCTGTTAATTATTAGAATAAGTGACACTTTCACTTTGCCTTCGACAAAAATAAGAAAAGTTTGCTCTGTCTGAATAAATCAATTCTCATCCAAGATTAAGGGTTTGTCGACTAAGGGAGTTTCAGGATTAAAAGATTTACGATATGGTTTGACAAGATTTTCCCAATGTACCTGGATTTGCGATGCCAACAAATCCCTCGCGGTAGTTGTTGTATTTCAGCCGTATTACTCGTTTATATGCAACCTAGCGAAAAGGTTCTCTGGGGCGCCAAAAGGACTGTCTCTCGTTTGTTGGCCTTTACGTAGCCATGTAGCAGTAGTTCGCGGCGTAACCTTCGCAGTTTCGTGTCGAGGACGCGCCCGTAAACGTGTCAATCTCCCCTACGCTCGACCTTTCATCCCACTGCTCTTTCTAGACTTCGACGAGCGATAGAATCGACTCGTACAGAGAAGAGGCTCCACCGTCGCACCTACTCCCGCTATTTTCAATCGTCATGAAAGGTGGAAGGTCGATTTTTTTCATTCGTCCCACCCCATTTCTCCCTGTTCCTCTCCGACCAGCGGGAACCGTTAAAGGACAAATCCCGTCAGCGTTCGAGGCTGACGACGAAACGGAAGAAGAGCGAATTGCCCGGTAATCCTCGATGTTTGCAGGATATCCTCGCGAGGATTACCGGGGTTTGCGCGTACGTTTTCTCACTTAAACGCGGAACGAAAGAGCGCTAATGCGAAAAAGCTAGAACGCGGCCGGGTTCCGTGTTTCTCGGGCTCCGCTCTTCAGAACGGATAAGCGGGATTTCGTTCCCGTTGCTCTCGTGAAACCGCTAACGACGCTTTTCACTGAAATCGCTGCACGCGTCGCCGACTCGATGTCCCGATGACGAGAAACGCGCGTTGCGTGCGAGTAAAGAGTCGAAACGCGGTTTCGGCGATGAAAACCGATGAAAATCGAGGGGACGACGTGAGCTGAGAATCGAAATGGTGAATGCGAATTAGCCTGTTGGATACTATAAAATTGGTAGAGAAGAACCTTGGTTGCTGAAGTTATATACCGTAGGGTTATTGTTGACAATTTTCTTTCTTCGTTGAATTACGTTCTTACTTCCAAAGGTTTAGCCTTCGCATGGGTTTACAGAAACCGTTAATATTTTTCGCCGACAACTTATGCTGACTTTAATCCGTATAAAAAGACAAGCATTTGTTTGAATTCATTCTTGTCTAAGCCTCCTGATTAATCTTAGTAAATCGACTTCGATTATTAAAGCATTACTTTAGTAATTGAAGAGAGTGTGGAACTACAAATTTAGAAGCAATAGCTACCACAAGCGTAGGAAAGGGAACGAAGATTCTACCACTCTAAACAGTATAAAAATCTGAATTCTTTGTACGAGGGAACGCGGCATTCGGCTGGTACGAGTACGCGTGGAACCGAGGGTCCAATGCCGCGAGCATCGTCGTCCAACCGGCAATCTATTGATAAATTCACTGGCTACTGTAAACAATGCGGCAACAATGTCAATTATGCGGACGCCGATCGCGCGGCACCCGCGGTAATTAATTGAATACGAGCGCGAGACTTTGCGCCGTAATTAATTGCCGCGACAGGCCGTGAGCGTGTGTACGCGTTTACCAGCGCTCCTGCTTTCGGACAGCCGTTCCCTCGATTCCTAGGTCGTTTACGAAATCGACCGCTGGATCGTGTGCATATTTAATTGTACGATCGAGGCTTTTCGTAGCTAGAATAAATCAAGGGGTTGAGAATTCCTTTCAGAATTCATTTCGTTCTACGATTCAACGCAATGGAGTGTTTTGGTTACAGTAGCGTTTGGATTGGAACTCCATCCCTTGAAATTCGGCGACTTTTCTTTGCCACCGTTTCTAAACGAAGAGGCGTTAGGCTTCCTCGCGTAAAACTATCGGTAGACACGCGGTTTCCGAAATTTCGAAGGAAAAGAAGATGAAAGGGGCAAGAGGGTGGCGACGTGGAGCGAGAAGAGCCCAGGAGGAAATGAGGGTAGCGCGAAGAGAGGATCGAGCTAGGTGTGCGAAAGAACGCGAGAGTGTGGGTGGAAGGGAGGAAGAGGTCGCGCGGGAACGAGAATGGTTGTAGAGCGCGCTGGAGGCGAGGCCTGACATTTGGTTACTGACATTTTCACCCCGGGGTTGACGGCGGGCAACCCTTTGGCGTTACCCGCGCTCAATCACTCCATTGTCTCGAGCGGCGCTCGTTTTATGCTCGCGTCAACGCTTCATTATGGGGCCCCGGGTCCGGTCGACTTGGCTTCTATAGCCCACGTGCTCGGCACATTGTCTATCCCAAGAATATATTACGCGCCCACGCGATCGCGCGCGCACCATCTCGCACGCCGCTTCGTCTATCGTTTCGCTCTCCGAAATCCTGCCCTCGAGAGCCCGTCGAGACGCCGCGGGACGCTTCGCGGCCGTCGTCGAGACGTTTATCGCGAGCTTTATCGCGCCAACGAACAACTTTTTCAAAATCACGGGGCCACGTCTCGCTAACAGGTAGATTCAACGTGCTACGCTTAGAAATTAATTCTGTGATTGTATATTCAACCATTTATTTGGGTTATTCGGAAAGTACGGGGTATTTTTACCACCAGAATACATGATATTATTATTATTATTATTATATATTTTGACAGTTGAAATGTCAAGGTTTATTTGCAAAAATTTGATAAAAATTGTATCTTTTTTTCATGAACAAAAATACGAAATTACTTTCCGAACAACTTAATACGTACGATCAATTATTTATGTATCATTTATGAATGTAGCGTATGTGGTGTTATGTGGCCTGGTTTATATGGTGATCCACCCTGAACGCACCTTCGAGAAACCTTCATCCCTTTCCTACCGACATTTCGCAATGAATCGAATGCTTGCGACTTATTTCCCCTACCAGTCCCCATCATCCTCCGATTCCACCGAACGTTAAAGAAATCCGCGGATTCGCGTCGCTAATCGAGGCGCGGCCGGAACTCGTATCTACCGGTTGTTGGGCGAAATGATGTTTATCGCGTTCGCGGCGCAGACGTCAATTTCGGCGGCCCCCTCGTCTCTTCCGGTAGTTGTCAAAGCGGGAACGCAACGAAAACGTAATCGCGAAGATACTTTGCCGCGACAAAGGGTTGGCCGCCCTCACCCTCGCGCAAGGACGGATCTCCGCGAGAAAATACGTCGTCAACGGAATATTTTATAGCCAGGAAGGATCTTTTTCGTGGTCCAGAAATTGCTTTCTCCTCGAGTGTAATGCCATTTTCGGCTCGACGCGACGGACCGTCGCGAGCACGAGAACGTTTCGGTGCTGGAGCGCTTCTTTGACGTGCCACAGAACGGGTTAAGTGGGTTTTGCTCGCGCATCGACTGCTTTCAACGACGTTTTCAGGTTGCTCTTTCCTATCCTTTGTCCCTTTATCTGTGTTTCGCGCGATTCTATTTAACCTCGCGCGGGAATCTCTGCGTCGAGGCGAACGGAATTAAGGTGAAAGCGCCCTTAAAGTTTTTTGAGGAAGGAAAACTAGTGTATGTATTTCGCGTCACTGAGTTAGACGTAGATGGTTTGTAGATCGATGTAATTGCGTTCCTACGATGGTGCCCTGTGTTTGTCCGTCTTTGTTTAAATCGATAATACATACAAGAAATTTGAGAATTTGTCACGACGCTGTTATTATTATTCTAGGGCCCTTAAACTCATCCGCGGGGCAACAACGCTCTTATGAGAGCTAAATACGCTTCTCCTTTAAACGGAATTCAATGTTTCCAAAGAGTGTGCAAGGTGGCGGTCGTCTCGTTAACACTGGCCAATTTGCAAGCGTTTCCACTAGAGGCGAACGTTAACGGTGCTGTCGTTACGCTCGATTCTCTCCTGGGAAAGAATTTCAATCGCGGCGGTAGGGAGAACTCGGTTATTCGCTCACAAAATTCTTCGACTTCCATTAACCCTTGCGCGCTGTAATCTGTATAATTTACGGGCAGAAAGGAAAGTATCGATGCTGCGAAGATATAATCGCAGTAGTTAAAGACTGCATTCGCGATAGCGGGTATATTTATGTCGGCGATGTTAGTATAAATGAAACGTAACAAGCATTTTTTTTTTCGTAACAGTTCCTCGTAGTATATAAGAGGAAATTAACTGGACCAAAATAAGTATGTACTTCTTCGAATTAAACAATATTTTCTGTACATTGGCGATCAAGATGTGTTCCAAGGGATCTTAAACTGTGTTATTCGTAAATAAATTTGTAGTCGATCCATGGACATTCGTGAACTTTCCAAAAGTGAAATTTACTATATGCATGGATATATATATGAATGTTAATAACAATCACGGTTCAGAATGAATAATCATTGAAGACATTAATCACAAGAAATTTTTCTTAATTTTGATATTTATTAGTTGTAATAACTAAAATTAAGTTCCGATAATAGTTAAATTAATTATTAACAATACTTGCTGAAGCAATTGTGAGGAACGTGATTTTGCTGATTTTGTAATATCGATGTTTCGTAAATTACTTTCTCGATGGACCTAACGAGTGGATAAGAGTTATTAAAAGTATCTCTTACAATATTTACTATATTTGACCTGAATTCAGTCGTTTCCACTAATTATAAGAAACGTTCCTTTGGATCTAACGTCCCGCAAATCGTGAAAGAAAGACGGATCGATCCTAATGCACAATTTCTGTTGCAAGTAATAGAAATGCTAATATCGTTATGTTCAATTTCAAGAGAGTACCGAGAAAGGCAGAGCCTCGGTAACGCGAGAACCGTTACGTTTGCCAGAAAGGTAATTCATAGACATACCATCAACGGATGCAAAGAGAAATCTGCAAAAACAGTGTGCCGTATGTTCTTCTCCGCTCGCGGACGGAAAAAGAGCAAAGGCGCGAGATATTACGGCCAGGACTATAACGTTAGACCGTGTACTTTCTGTTGTAAGATCTCCGTCTGAAGCTTGATAAATGTTCCGTTTACGGTCCGACAGTTCCTATTTCTCCTGCGTCGCTCCATCGCGTAGCTGAGAAAGAGAAATTATTTTAACCGCGGAAAACAATATTTTTAGGAATACGTTAATTAAAACGATTACTTGTTCTCTTTACGATCCATTTCATATTTTTCGAAATGTATAATACGCGCCAGCAAAATAAACGCCGTAAACAGTTTGTACTTCGTACTCGTATTATACTTTCATAATTGTACGTTGTTATTACAAGCACATCGCAAGATTAAAACGACCTCGAATAATCTCGCGCGATCTAATATTTCAGTTATTAAACTTTACACGATTGCCATGTGATATCTGATACACGAACGTATCCATCCACCGATTGTCTAGCAGGAAGATTAATTAATCCGCGAGTGCGCAAACAGCCAAGAAATAATTTCGTATTCGGCAGATAAAACAGAAATTCATAGGATGGAGGGTTAACGACGGTACGAGCGCACCTCGCCTCTTAGCACTTCGTGTACTTCCTGTTTTATTCATTTTTTACGTCACGCACCGGTACCATCGCGCTCGCTAATAGCGAGTTTAAATAAATAAATACGTAAAAATATTAATAGAATCCCGTGTATTCGTCGCGGGTATAATTCGTGGCTCGTGTGTACGAGAGCGTGTACACGACTCGCGGCTCGCACCGAAACGCGACGGGTAGTCACGAGTAATGACTAGAAAACCAGTTCCATCCAGGCAAGATGTTGCACGATTCCGTACGCTGTATAGTATGCGAGCGGGGAATCGTAACCTACCGTAACCCACCGCGGGAGCACCGTGTAAGATGCTCGATCGTGCTCGAATTAACGTAACCATTCGTTCCTGGCTTTAACTTCGTTTTTCTTGTACAACTTTTCCGCGTTTCTACTTCAGACCCACGCTGCGTCTCCAATATCTGCACCGAGTCACTTTAATATTCGTTTAATATCCGCTAATACACGGATTGAAAATAATTTCGAATGCTTTTCAACCATGAACGTATCCGGATTAAAGCGAAATGAGGGACACCTTTCGGAATTCAACTTTCAGTGTCGTGGTCGAAATACGGCAAAGTAAAACAGATAAGGACGAAGATGAATTCAATTTCTTTCAAAGATGAGAGACGTTTGCGCAGGGATGTAATGATATACGATAACGAAAGGGAGAACACTATCGTAGGAGCCTAAACGAAAAATAAGGCATGGGAACCCCATAATTGACTCTCGCGCGATTTCGTACATGTATACAATTGTTTCGTGCATTATTTAATTCAGTTCTCAAACTTCGTCCACCTCGCTTTCCTCAGATGCGCTCATGTTTCCAAATGATTGGAGGGCTGAAGAGCATCGTGGACTTTACTTACACATTTTTTTACACCGTATGCTAATATGAAACGCGCGCAGAACGGACGTAAAATATATTTCATAATACAAACATTTCCTCGCGCGTATAAAGCGGATGCTCGTTCATCTCGCGACGTCGCGGTGGGGGTTGTAAAAACCGAACCTTCGCCGGAAGCTGGCGAATGTCAGCCACGTTATCTTCCGGCTCGCGAGCAAGCAAATACGAACAAGGCTGGTAACGCGACGAATTCCCTGCTGTAACTTCTGTTCGCCGTTATCGTTGGAAGCTGTAATAACTGGATCAAATTGTTTTCGATGCCAGCCGAAGTACACCGTCTCCTTTAAGGGGACTTTCTAGATGGGAACCGGGGTGTCGATAATTACAGGAAGTCATTTTTCTTAGGTCCTCTGATTTAAACCAACAAACATTTTGTGATATTCGACAAAGGCTGAAAGAACTTTTTACTATATTTTAATCGCAATGGTTGGATGTACTTTTATCAAAGAAATAGTCATGTGCATTATTCCTCTAGCGAAAGGTTTGCTGTTTTGTGCATTGCGAAGAGTACGAACCCCTTTGACCAATGCGTTATCTACCGATTACTACCGTAAACAGAAAGGTAGAAAGTCCGAACAAAGTACCACGATGCCCAAATTCCTTACCACGAGTCTCACTCGTCGTTGCAGGCCAAAGGGTTAACAGTGCCTCGAGAGCTCGATCAAACGGAACAACAACGTTTCGATCCTTCCAGAAACGGATTCCATTTGAAATCGAACACTCGCATCTGTCAGAGTTTTGATAATTTAATCTTCAAAACAGAGCTGCGTTTGGATGACGCGGGAGACAGGAACGGAGAAGACGCGCTCGACAAACGCACGGATCGAGGATGACGGTTCGATCCGAGTGCGCACGATAGAAACGCGAATCCTTGACGATAATCTGCTTCCGGAGACGATAGCCGAGCGATGACGAAATCGACGGTCTTGTCGAAGCTGTTTGACTCCGGTTACGATAAACTATATCGCGTGCAGTTCGATGCAGTCGGTGCAAAGCGATAAACCAGGGATGGTCTCTCGTCCTACTTGCATCGAGTGGATCGAGTTGAAAACTATTGCCACGCGGAACTGGCTCTTAAAATTCTCGAATGGTTCCAGAAAATCGTCAGTGGAAACCGAGCTCGAAGCTGTACTACCCCTGAATTTGATTTCTCGTTTAAGGTTCCACCCATTTTCGAACAGTCTGGTACTTTAGATTGTCTCTGGCGTTAGATTTACGCGTCTTCGTCTGCAATTTTTACGTTTCAGTCCAGACTCTTGGAATATTTTTACGGTGAGACTCTGTAATTGATTTACTATTCTCTATCTAGGTATTTTTGTTACGTTCTTACAGATTAACTCATTCACAGGCGAATTTAAAGCGCTTTGCCTTGGGTGCTAAGATTTAATGCGGATGTGTAATCTAGGTTATTATTTTGGTAATAAAAAGTGATACAAAATTTGTCTTTGCACTTTGCACAAGCTCTTCATCTATTCTTTTAGAAGATATTAAATAATAAAGTTTGAAACAATAAGATTTCTTATCCATATTCGATAACCGTGACAGAAACTTGTGTTTAATCTTCATTATTTAGAAAGTCCGAAAGTTCGAATGAATATAAACTTACAATGGCATAAAATTACAAATCCAAGATGCAAGAGTACACGAAATGCTAAAACATAATACTTTCAACCATCAATCTGCGCTTAGAACGTTAGTCGTCGAGCGCAAAGTTTCAAAAAGAAAATTTACGATCATCTTTTGCAACAATTCGTGACTCGAAAGGCTATAAACGTACCCCTTGAGTAATCGCAATCAATTTGAACTACGAGACATCTCGCAGTTGCCAGCGAATGGGTTAATCGAGTCGCGTACATAGTCAACTACCCTGATCGTTAGATTTTGGTATAAGAAAATAAAAGCCGGAAGAGAGAGCTCGCGATTACCGTAGGTCGGACGCGGCTTTCGCGAGAGAAGAGCAAAGATAGGAGAGCCTCTTTGCCTTTGTCCCGCGATAAATTTAACGAGGCGTTGCGTCGAGAGACGGGTTTCCTTCCAACCTCTATGGTGTCTCTCCATGTCGGTTCCGCCCATCGCTGATTTATACGTGCACGAGATATACTGCCGAGCACCCACCATACGCGCCTCCTACTACCAAAGACATCCGAAACGCGTAAGAAGAGACACAGGGGGATGGCTGAGGAAAAATTTGCGCGGTGTATTAACGTAACGCGTCAGCTTGACGTGGCAGACCCCTAAAAAAAGGGCTCTGACCCTGCATCGAAGAAGAATCGCTTCAATCTCAAGGAAGTGCCTCCACGCGGATCGAGTGAAAATCGTTTACGAGTATGACAGTCGGTCTTGGACTTCTATCTCCTTTTCAGATATAAGAAGTCTCCAAAGAAGAAAGACGAAGAGGCAGAGAGTGAGAGAGAGAGAGAGAGAGAGAGAGAGACGGTGGTGGAAGTTTCGTCGGACGGCTGGTAACGCGATAGATTGGACGTAATTAGGGGCTTAATAAAATTCGCTGGCAATCTAGGAGGAAGCGCGTCGCCCGAGGCGGATTCGTTCCGCGGAGAGAATGGAACGGGCCTGGTTACTCGTAACAAACCGCAGACACCCTGACCGCCCTTGAGCGAAGCGTGCGCGCGTCATTCACGCAGACCGCGATATAACCTAATAGAATTATTTTCCAAGTACGAGGGGTCGCGGCTCCCCCAGGAAGCGACAGCAGCCGCAGCAGCAGGGGTCGCAACCTAGCGGCATAAGGGATGTCGCCCCGTGCTCCGATATACCCTCTGCTCCCTCGCCACTTTGCTCGTTCCGTGGTTTTACGGGCCGGGATAATAACGACCGCCAAAGAAATAAATAATGCCGAATCCGAGAGCTTTCGACGGATTTTCATTCGTCTTTCACAGGACCAGCGGCTCGATGTCCACCGACGCTTTGACCACTTCGCGCGATTGGAATTTTCAGCTCCAGAACCCTGCCTCTTGTGCTCTTAGGTAATTTAGGTACGTCGTATTTGGTGTACGAATAATTAGACCGGGAATGTTTACACATTACGAGTTGCAGGCTTTTTCACAGTTTTGCTTCGTTATAAGAATGCATCGGAATCGAGTAACAAGGTGGTCCGAGGCGAGTATTCAAGGCAAGGGATCCAATGACGATCGAGACATCTTCACTGGGATTTTCTTAGGTATTTTAGGTACATCGTATTTGTTATACGTATAACGCCGTTATAAATTAGTGCATAAACATCCACAATCTACATGTAATATTCCCGCCTCGGAAGAAAGGTTCTGGAAGTTATGTCAGGCGCGACACTAGCGCCGCTTGCGGCGGTAGCTATCTATCTACGGCAAACTATCCTCGTTAGTGCGAGATATATGCGCGTAATGAAGATGTTTATCGATAATAACGATATACGAATACGAACGATGTAAGAACTTAGTTGTCAACTAAAAATCGAGTGATCGGTATTTAATTAAATGTCATCGTCTAGCCAAAAGGAAAACAACGAAAACAAAGAGGATCGCGACCTCATCCAACGTCTGGAGATTTCGTGATCCGTAGACGTTGTTGAGATCAAAGCGATATCGGCGATTGCCGCGCTCGATGCTCGAACGAAGGACGTCGTCTGCAAGCCGCGAATTATCTTGGCGACCGTTCGCGCGAACGTGCGCGTAACGCAATTATTGTAATTAGTCGTCGACCGTGTTCGCAAGCGGCGAGTGAGCCGTTCTCCGTGACGGCGGTCGCGATATCCGCGCGCGGCTATTACGTTTCCTCCGAATAGCATGATTGCCAGCGGCTGTTACGACTACCGCGAGACCGTCGCGATTTCCACGGGGCGGCTAGTTAGCGCGAATGACCGTGCACCTTTTCGACGATCCCGATCCGCTCGGACGCCATCTGCCTCGCGTCACCTGTGATCAGGCTCTACCTTCCCCTAATTGCGGCGATAACGCTTCTGGGATCGTCGGAGATTGCCGTTTCAGCGCTACACTTTCGACCTTGCGGCCCTGAACGCATTGGAGCAGGAAGTTGTAATGTTATAGAGATTCGAAGATTTAAAGATTTATACATATTGTAAGAAAAATAAAAATAACAGATCTATAGAATATATTTATAAAAATATTATAAAAAGAAATATTCTGAGAGAGAGAGAGTACCACTGCCAGACAAATTTGAAGTGTTTAGGTCTGGGCGGCAAGATTTAATTCAAACGTGGATTCTAAGTAGTCATTTTGATAATGAAAAGTGATATAAAATTGTTGTTTTAGTAAAAAAATAAAATTTTCCTTCCCCACTTCTGATGATTCCATTAATCAAAAGGCTGTAAACTTATTCCTTGATAAAATGCGATTAATCTAAACTCGTAAAGCGAACTACGAGATATCTCGTAGTTGGCAGTGAATGGATCGAAGAAGCGAAGAAAGCAGCAGAGATGCATCAATCTCTGCCGCGTGTACCCAGCCAGAGCATTAGAACCGAACGGTACGAGCAAACAAATACAATTTTGTGTAATTACGGTGTATAATCGGTGGAAGTGGTAGTTAGTTGTATTTGTTTGGAATTTTCTAAAGTACGACTTACGTTATTACGATCACCAGGAGAGATACAATGGCCACTGGCTTACCTGGAATCAAAGAGGAACAAGTTAACGTTTATTATTAATATCAACACTTTACCGACTGGTTGTTACAATATTTTGTTACGTTCGTAACATTGATATTATGCAATATTGAGATACTAGGATCGTCTTCGTGATCCAAAATATTGGTTACCATGGTAAAAAGCTGTTGTAGAAAGTTTCGTTGGAAATTGCAAGCAACGACAGAGACTAACAGTTGTACGCGATGGAATAATAATAAAGTGCACGACATCGTTACATGGAAAGAGCTAATCAATTTGTGGAGTAAGAATAATATGCAAATGTTCAACATTTCTAAATGTCAAATGGCTCGCTTCTGTCGAAACAAGGTCACAATTAAGATTCCTACTCCATTAACGACAGTTTACCGCAAGGAGCGAGAGGACAGCAGTCGTTTATCTCGACTCACTCCCTAGCGACACGTTTCCAATATTTAAAAAACGCAACCACCAAGGCCTCAAGCTCCACGAGCGTCGATTTCGTATTAAAGCAAAATTACTCGAAGCGACAACGAGCAGAGGCCGAGAAGTAAATCGTTCCGAACGCTCTTCTCTAATCGCCGTTAAGCAATGCGGAGGGTCATCGACGCGGAGATCTTCTACGCTCTGCACGGTAACGGTATTGGCCATGGGTTGCGCACCTTCCTTTCAGCATTCTCTCTTTCTCTACCCCGCGTCTTTTCCCGCTCGACGAGCTTCGAAAGTAATCTCGATTATCGCTTGGCGTACACGTTCCGTTCGAGCAACGCTATCTTCGCGAGACAAGACGAGTCGGCACGCCGCGGAATCGATTATCGCACAGTCGTTTACTCGAAAATCCGATTACGCGAGCATCTTTTACTCCGACAAACGCCTATGGGTCCGGAATTTTCTAAATAGTCAGGTATTAAAATCCGGAGGTTCTAAATGGTTCCAAGCTTGGTACTTTCACCGATCCATTTGTGGTTTTAAGGTTTAGGAGGAGTTGGAGGCTTTTTCACAGCTTTTCTTTGCCATAAGAATGCATCAGAATCGAGTAAAAAGGTGGTCCGAGGTGAGAATGAGCAAGGGATTCAAAGATGATCGAGATATCTTCACTGGGATTCCAAGTAGTCAAGCTTCAAAGTTCGAAGCGACCAACTGTGATGCTTTCAGTGATCCATACGTGGTTTTAAAGTTTAGAGGAGTTGGAAGTTTCTCCACAGTTTTGCTTCGCCATAAGAATGCATCAGAATTGAGTAAAAAGGTGGTCCGAGGTGAGAATGAGCAAGGGATTCAAAGATGATCGAGATATCTTCACTGGGATTCCAAGTAGTCAAGCTTCAAAGTTCGAAGCGACCAACTGTGATGCTTTCAGCGATCCATACGTGGTTTTAAGGCTTGCCAGTGTTGGATGCTTGTCCACACCTTTCCTTTGCCGTAAGAATACCCCAGAATCGGGCAACAAGGTGGTCAGAGACATAACCGATCCAAAGAGAATCGGGAGATCGCTAGGCTACGTATCGGATAAACTGCCCAGTCATGGGAATACGGAGACGACGATCTAAGGGAAAGAAACTCCACGGCACCTCGACGATCGTTTCTTTTTGCTGAAAAAAAAAAAAAATTCTACTCTCGACAACTGGCAGGGGTAGACACGATGACCAAGGCGGATGCCTCGGTGAGGATCATCCGTGGTAGTTGTAGCTCGGCGCGACACGGTTCGCTAAGCGTACACTCGCCTCGCGAGCAGAAAGAGAGAGAAGCGAAGAGGAGAAGAAGAGCCTCTTCGTATCTTCTCGTCCCTGTTCAGAGGTCGACGAAGTTGGCTCTCGCGGGAGGACTCGCAGGCGAACGAGAGGAACGAATCCCGGGCCCGGGCCGAGCGGAATAGTCAGCCAGTCGGACGGGACCAGGGACGGGCAAGCTGGCAGCAGGCAGACCGATACACGCTCGGCTTATAAAACCACGGATTCCCTCGAGTATATCGAGAAGACTCCTCGTTCTCGCGCACGAACCTTGACGCTAATGGCATGCATTACCGCTAATAATAGTTAAAGAAGGAGGAGAGGAGCAGGGGATAGGGATAGAAACGGAGATAAACGCAGACGGGTGGATGGAACGAGGATGGAAAGAAAAACGAGATACATACATCGAGCGCGCGAGCCTTTAGAAAAATTGCCGCGTAATTACGACCGGCTCGATAGGAGAGTGCCGGCGCGCGTGCACGTCCAGACGCTTCCTGCTCCTTCGAAGCGTTATCCTTGCTCGTAGACCACCGATCGTGACGAACAGAAGCTCTGGAAAAATCACTCCACGCCCGATTCGACTTTATCTCGAAAAAATGACGTCGAAAAAAATGTTCGCGGCGCCGAAGGTTCGATCGTTGCGTTATTGTAAATGCCCACATTCTTGGAGCATCGCGACGGAAAACACGAGGTTCCTCGGTGGCTGGTAAGGGTCCTTCACGCGTCTAAGGATCCCACGCGCCACGAAGACTGGAATCGCGAAAATTTATAGCGACGAGTTAGCCCGGCGCGTGCTGGAAAAAACGTCGGGGAAGATGCGACGCGACGCAGAGTCGGTCAGAGAAGAAGAGGAACGCCGCTGGAGAAACAGGGGAAACTTACTCCGGGCCATATTCCGTGGTCGCGTCGTTAAGCAGCAAAAAATAATAAATCACCGCGATTTTTAGTCTGGCTCGAGGAGATAAATTTAATAACTTAACTGCCGCGGATCGTCCCGACGAGTCGGCCATTATTTCGGGGGCAGTGCCAGGGAAGAGTTACGGGGGAGAAGTGAAACGCGGAAAAAGATGCGGTTTTTTTCCAGCGCTCGCGAGCCGAAAGGGGGAAGAGCTAGGAATTCAAGCGGTTCCCACCGGTCCGGGCTTTTATCGACACAGAAAAGCTTCGATGTTCGACGATCCTGTCGATAACTCTTTCCACGAGTACTTTCGAAACGCTTCCCTTCGGGTTTCGCGCCAGCCAATGCGAGCGTGCAACTGGGAACGGGAGGACGGACGCGAAGGGACGCGAGTGGTTTTCGCTTCAGCGTCAACGCTTTCCATCGATGCTGCGGTGTCGAGTCAAAGTTTTTAGGGAAAAAGTCGAATAACTAGACTGTTCTTATTCGAGGCAACTTACAGTCGGTCCCATAAATATTCGTACCCTCTGTGTCTATCGAAGACATTTGTCTAAATTAAATGATAGGTTTGATGTTCGTGTAAGTATTTATCATGAAACATTTATTTGGAGATATCTAACTCGTTATTTAATTTAGACGAATTTCTTTAACCCTTAAATGTCCCAGTATGCGATATTTTATGGATTTCTAGTACCTCCTCTGTTTTCCAAACATTGTTCCACCGTCTGTATCACGGCAATCTCGTTACGTTTGCTACAAAATAGACTCTCGCGCATGCCGAGGAAAAAGATATACCTAGGCGGGGGGCCACTCAGGGGTCAACTTCTTTCGATCCCTCTTCGAGAGTCCAGCCGCGGTCCCAACTGGACGATAAATCGCGCGGCAATAAAAAATAACTGCTCCTTCGTCGTTCGATTTTTATGCGTCGCGTTGGGTCCGCGCATTCAACGAGAAACATTAGCTCGAGATATATTATCGTACGTCCGAAATATACGCAAAGGGACTAGCCGTGGCCAGCGCTGGCTAAAGGGTAAAAATCGAGGATGAGACCTCGAGAAATATCGAGCACTATATCGCGTCTTACCCGTGGCCCCGGCCGAAGGTAACTCCTCGAAAGAGGAGCGAACGTTCCCTCTTCCTCCGCGCTTGAGATACGACCTCGATTCCATACGGCTCGTGAATCGCGCAGAAAACGAACAACCCTTTCCTTCGGTCTCTTCTTTCCTCGTTGGGTGGAGGAAGAATCGTCGAGGTTGTTAGTCGCAGAGGGAGGAGGGACACCTAAATCGGCGGGTAAGCGCGGCGGCCCCGGGTTCGCGGCGATATTCACGACGGCGTCGTTGGCCAGCTACTTACCGCCCGTGAAATATGAAATTAAATTCATTAGGCTTCTCGCGGTTATAATAAATCGAACGATTGTGCGGGGATAGAAGACGTACCGGGCTTATAACTCAGACGGCCTGAATGGAAAATGATGAGAAATGTCTCTCATTGAACGCTGGGGGGTCCTGGACCCTGTCCTCCCCCCTGCCCCCTCCCGGTATCTTCCTCTACGCTTCTGCCTCTCGACCGCTCCACGAGAGCTATCGCGCAATCTGAGACTCTTCTCGGGCCTCGACCCGAGGACGGCGACGAGACGCTACGCGGAAACTCGGACTGGCGAGGAACTCGCGGCGAAACGGATAAAGATAACGAGAAAGGAAAGAAAGGGGGCTCCGGTCTGAATCGTGGACCAACTCTTAGAACCAGGGAGCTTTGTTTATTTAACATTTGTTTCACATTTGTTTCCAGTCGAAAACTATGCAGACTCGCATGTATGTTAAATGTGATGCGAAGTTTTCATTGAAGAAATCTGAGCGATCTCAGAATTAGTTAACGACGTTGTATGGCCGTGTAAGGGGGTTGGTATCTCCGTGTCTCGAGGCGTACAGTTTTGGTTTGAACGGAGAGTTTTGGTATTGTTCTCGAGGGTGCATTTGGGCGTACTTGGATCGAGACAAGAGGACAAGCAGTCTGGCTATCGAGGATTCTGTGCTGGCATATAACGCTACTCATAGTTCGGTGATTGTTTAGCGATGCTGCCTTTCAGATTTCCAGAATTTGTTCGCACGCTCTGTGTTTATTGAAGAAACGTGTCCGAATTAAATGATAGGTTCCATGTATCCAAATAAATTTTTCATTATATATGTACCGCTATATATACCGCATATATATATATACACAAGTGTACACAAGTGTAAAGTGTAAAGTTTATCCATGAACATATTTATAATGAAACATTTATTTGAAAGCATCGAACCTATTATTTAATTTAGTGAAACTTCATTATCATCCGATTTCTGTTTCAATTTTTGTTAATGAATGTACCCCAATTATGTCAACAACATAAATTCTATTGAACTTGAAATCGAGCCATTCAAAGGATATAAATTCTTTTCGAAATTTGTAATTTCGTCTACATCAAAACAGATAAACATCGAAGGCTAATATTCGTCTTACAAGTAAGACTTACAGAGACATACACGTCAAAAGTGAACACGAATCCATCGAAGGGGTGAACTAATAAACATTCTTGTAAAGAAGCAAATACATTATTCGCATTCATGAACACCACTTCGCTTCGAGCGTATACCATCGCAAGGCTATAAAATTCTGTCTATTCGTGTATCGTCGATGAGCAAAAGGGCAAAGAGCGAGGCGTATTAAGCTGTCCATCGGCGGTTTCGTTGAAGCCGCAGGAGCTCGAGGAATGCTTCCTCGACGGATCGGGAAACGCGGCAACGACTCGATTCGCGTGGACGTTGTTTTTATCGCGAGCACCGTGCGGTCTAGATCGCGTTCCCCCTTACTAATTTATCCGACAACCGCTTCACCGTGTAAATCACTCGATGGAAAGGGCAACGCGGCTGATTTATATCGGTACATTTAAATGGAACAAAGTAACTGGTCTCCGAGCGCGCGCCGGTTTCGGTTTACTCGACGCGCGTGTTAGAAAAGAATTGAAATTAAATAGGAGGGAGTAGAATCCCAAGATAAAGACTAAGCGTAGCGATACCTACGGTTGTTCTATACGCATTCGCGATTCGTTACGTGTTCTTGACTTGTCAGTCTTTGAGCGATCGTTTTTCGCGTCAGATAGATTCGAAATATCCTGTACGTTGCAATTCTTCGGTGTTCGATTAATTATTGGACACGGTACCTTTGACACGTGTCTTAAGGAGGAATTGCTTTTCTTCGAGGCAAAAATTCACTTTGTTTCGATAGAATTTTATAGTACTTTTATTAATATAGAACCTTAATTAATGAATTAAGCGGTCGATTTCAAACGTGAACCGTATATTCAAAACTGATCCCTCTATTGCTTAAAATTTGAATGTTTAAATTTGACCAGCTCCCATTTCTAAAAAAAACGATTTTCTTTCGTCTTCAACACCAATTGAATTTTTCATTTCGATATAATATATAAGTCACGGTGTGACTTTCATATTTGTAGAAAAATCTTTTCACAAAAATTGTTACATCATACCAAAATAGCGAAAAACCCGTCTGTAAAATTTTAAATCGAAACTCTGTATAGTTTTTTCAATAAAAAATAACGAAGAATCCCCTTTTCAGAGTCCAACTTTATAACGGGTCGATATCCTGCCGAATTGAATTCGTGTTCCGCCAGAAATCGTACGTTAATACGATACCACGAGTCGAAATCGATTCGAAGGCAAAACCGATCCCGGCATGCACGCGCCGGTTGTCCGAGACTGCAGCTGCGAACCTGTTCGATGCGAAAGGCTTATCTGCTGTACCTACGATAAATTATATCTATCTGTCGGGCATCGGCCAACGACGACTAGGAAACGTTTATCGTAAGTTGCTCTTCGCGCGGCGATTAAACGAACGGGTTTCGAGCGCTAAAATCGATACTCGTTGGCAGTCGAGTCTGGTCGTGTCTGGGCAAGAAAGCGAAGTAATCTCTGGACTCGGCTCCATTGCGTAATCCATTCGACCAGGATCCCTTGTTTCCAGATTAGACCAACTTTTCGAACGTTGGTTGACTCTTCTGTGCTTCGAATTCGTGATTCTATTATTTACACATTTTCAATCGCGTCGTTTCTAATTTACTCCGAACTATCGATAATCATTTATCATAGATTCAACGCGTTTTATCGGCTACGCGACGCGAGTTAATTTTACTTTTGGACACGCGCCGAACATTTGATTTCGGCCAATAATAATCTTTCGCGTTAAAGCCCATTGTTGGTATAATCCAATTTTCGGGCGGGTATCGATAGAGTTTCATACAATTACCGTCTGTACGAGTAGCTTCAGACAGAATTTCATCGATCGCTCGGGAAAAAAGTGTTACTCAATTTCCATCGAGTCCAAATTAATTTCGTGCAATGCCACTCGCCGCGATCATTATCCCTCTGCTATACATATCGCGCGGATATCGATACCATGTACGGTATCTATGTACGTTGTTCGTCGCAACATTTATTATTGGAGACACTGTTTCGAAACGTTGCTCGATTAACCGTTTAATTGCATCGGGATCGGAGGGTACTGCAAAAAAGCGACTCCGCAGCCTTGGAAAACTTTTATCGCTCCAGCGTTTCTTACGTTACAGGGGGAAAAAAAGTGAAAAGTCGGATCTTTACGAGCGACCTGCGACGAGCTACGAAACGTTCAGCTTTTTGCGAAAATATCTGAGCGAAACGATCGTCTTTAAGTACCACAGCTACGATCTCTTAATTTCTACAGAGTGTAACCGGTGGCACGAACGAAAAGGGGGTGATTCTACATGAAAAAATAAGTCGAAAATACAGAATACAAATTTTTCATGCGAGGCTTTGTTTTCGAGAAAATCGACTTTGAATTTTCGCCGGGGACAAGTGCCCTTAAATATACAGGGAACCCTGTATATTTAAGCAGCCCAAGAATTACGTATGAATTTATAAATCTAGCGAATTGATTTTGTCAACTCTTTGGAGTTCTATCTTACTTAACTTAATCGGTTGGAGTGCAAAGGGACAATTTGTATACCGAGTCGATAGAGACGATAAAGCTAATCTGGAGAAGGCGAGAAACAGAAATCTCCACCGAATCCCTTCGTTCCCTTCTAATAGGGTCCGATATTCGATTTGGCGCGCGATGCTCCTCTCTCATGCTCCAGTTGAGAAAGCACGAGAGTGTTGCATGGGGTACGATAGATTCGAGGGTTAACGAAGTCGATAACGAAGTGGTTCGCGAAATCGTGACGTGGAGGGAGGTATCGAAAGTCACACCGAGATCAGCTTTTTATCTCTCCGAGTACGTGCATCGGTGGTTGGAGCCTGCGGCGACAGTGCACGGTGTAAGTAAGTGAGTACGCATTAATGCGGATGAACAGGCACACCTACCGCCGAGAGGAACAGGACCGTAAGTTACGCAGTTCGCAGCCTCGCTCGAGGTTCATAACGCATTCGTAAGTTAGCTCCTTCGAGAGTCCGGAGGAGACCTTTCGCGCGATAGGAACATGAAAGATGGTAATGCGAGTTGATTCGACGAAACGAATGAATAAAATTCAAATTACGGGCAATTGTAAATGTGTAAAAAAGAACGCTCGTTCGTATAAGTGTCATCGCAAATCTGTCTCGAAGTTGCCATCGGCGCGTAAGATTCCCCGAGCGCGAAAGGTTGAAACTGAAACCTTCGGAAGGATTTCAGGAACTGTTTCGACGCGGTGTCGCTTGATAAATAAAGGTTTTGACGTACGCGATATTCCGTGGGACATACCGAAAATGCGAAAGTCGAGAAGGACAGCCTTTTTCCAACGTTTCAGCTCTGTCGGCGGGAGGGAAAGGAAGAGAGAGATAGAAGCCGAGTCGAAGGGAGATCGAGAGCGGTTCCCGCGTGAAAATTTATGACCGAGCGGTTGTCCGAGTGTCGTTAAACGAGCGCAGCTTTGAATGGAGTAAATGGGCTGTGATTTGTACATTGACAGGCACGTAACGCCACAACATCGGAGGTATCGGCATTTTTCGTCCAAGGAAGCTCTGGACGCGCGCGGAAGAAGAATGCCTCGTGTTTTGGTCGAATCGTCCGCTTTCCGCGCACCTTGAAAGCGATAACGACCTCTCGAGTGTTCGGTCAAATATCCATTCTACGCTGTTTTCCTCTTTAAAGCGGAGTCCCCGTAGGCGTGTCGATTCCTGCCAGCTGTGCGCCTAGGCCCGTTCACCGAAATCGTTCGACCGAGCCACTCGGTTCTCTCTTTATGCTCGGTCCTCCTAAATAGACAGCCTCCAGACTGGAGCTGCTCGAGCGCCCGGAAAATGTGGAGCCAGGAAGCTTTCGAGTAGCTTCAAAATAAATAAAACGTGTCGTACTCGTGGAAAGAGAGTAATTAGGGCGAGTGACTCGCGTTGGTGGTCGATCTATGTCTATCCTTGATCGTAGTTAGCCAGGGACTATGAATCTATTATCGTCGTCAACTCTTTGCGAAGCTCGACAAAAATGTACCGAAGTCAGAACATTCAGAGTGCGAAGGGTTAACGAATGTTTGCTGGATATTGTCAGAAGGGATAAGGATGTGAATTTAAAAAAAATATCAGCTCGTAGGGGATGACGAGGTGAATTTTTTTTTATATATACAGTTTATTCATACGACGTTTAGCTTCAGAGATAAAAATTGAAAACTTAGAATACCTTTTTCCTGAAATTCAATCTCTGCAAGGAACAAGAGTCCTGTGAAGAAACTGTAAATATAAAGAAGTTTCACCTGATCATCCCCTATGAGCTGATATTTTTTTTTAAAATTGATTCAACGAATATAAACATTTCTCTGGTATACATATATACACCCTCAAGTTGATTTTTCGATTAGTCCTTCGATTCGTAAGAGGACGCTCCGCTAAAAAAAAATATATATATATATACATGTCGAATTGAGTAATCCCCTCCTGTTCGAAGTCGGTTAAAAATGAATGCTTCTCCACTTGGCGGAAGTCGCGTGGTCCCGTGTCGAATCGACTGGTTTTTAACAGATCTTAAATGTCCCTCGAACGCGGGAGATCGAATCGCGCGATTCGACGCGCGCTCTTCTTGCGCGGACCGGGCCAGCTGGTGGCTGTTTCTCGATCCGGCGGCTGCAACAACAAATTTCATTTCTCGAAGGCTCTCCGCCTCGGATAAAGATCAATTCTTGAGATCCCGCGTTCAGGCCCGGTCCAGGAGAATATATACGGTTTGTTGTCGATTGTGTGTACACTGGTCGGTTAATTGGGCTCATTGTGGCCGATTCGAGCGTGCACTTGGCCCGGTGCGACTCGTGCCATCGAAGGATGTGTCTCCTTTTCGACCGCCACGCTTCCTTTTCCCATCCAGCGACGGAACTTTGGACCACGGGGTAGGTATCGTCGCCTACCCTCTTCTTCCCTCGAGAAAGCTGCGTCTTCCTCTTTCTCTCCTTTTTCTCGCCTCACAAAGAGACCCGAACGAACCTCGAAAAGTGCTCTCGCAAGCCCCATTGTCGCCCGAGCGCGTCTTCGAGAGAAGAGCAAACACGCTTAACCTCCCGACCTATTGTCGCGACGGATTATCCGATTTGCCGTGTGCGCCCGTTACACAGCGCAGGTTACTTTCCGAGCGTCGCGCGTCTCTGCTTGGCTCATCTTCGGTCCACGCGATCCGTCCTCGCAGGACGAACCGTTCCTTTGGAACAAATTTTCTGTTTCGAATCGGAAAGATTGATTCGAGGAGAACCGCAACGTAAAGCCTGCAGAGGAAAGTAATTATCTTAGACTTTTTGGCGCGTTCTTATTTTTTATTCGTTCCTTTGGAAGACGACTAATAATTCGTAATCCTAGCTAGTTATCGGCCGTCGCACGTGCGGGCATAATCCCAATGGCGGGACAATACCGAGCGACTATCCTCGTTACCGAGATACCGTCTCCGTTTACCTTAATATCTCGTTATTACAAAACGGCGTGATCGCGGACCGATCCAACTTTCCATAACCGGTTATCGCCGTCCGGTATCGTAATTCGCCTCGTTACTTGAAGCTCGCGCGCTTTTCGCTGACATCAAAGATCCCGCGCCCCGCCAACCCCATCGGGGTACGAACGACTTTTACGTCGAACGATGAATTACGATCCCTGTATGGGGAGTCATCACGTTCGTGGTCGGTCGAATAAATTATTTTGCGTGTTTTGTGACGTGCGATGATACAGAAAATATACGTAAAATCTACATAATACATGTTGAAAATATTTTACAATTATTACAATGGCATTGTTATTTCATTTTGTGTAAGAGGATGTACCTTTTGATTACCTTTGACTCGTGTTTATTATTAGGTCATCCCATAAGTTCGTGCTGAAGACTGTGTCAATATTGAATAAAAATATCACGCATGTCATAGCGATGGTATAACGACCATGTCAGGAATCATGTGAGAAAATATTGTAAAATGAGAGAGATTATCTGTTTTTTAACAAGAGTATAAATGTCATGTACTTTTAGGACGACCTGATACATCAATTACCTATAACTTATAACAATACTAATTGTTGTCAGCACCGTTAACTTAAAATGTCAGAGTAAGTGCCTTGCAAGTCGTGTACAGAAATAGAAGACGTTCATCCCCTAGAGTTAACCCCAAGTCAGAGTTGATTCTCGAGACTCTCCATCGCGCGAAATGGAAGAGTCTCGCCAGTCATCGCGGAAATCGTCGAGTTTCCCAGCGGCGATGAAGCTTTTCCAGAATCTCCGGTTCGGGAGGGCGGACGAGGGTTAGGCGTTATTGGATTACGCGACGGGCATTGTCCCCGTGGCGGGCAGCTGTTCGTTCCGAACGCGACGCAAGATGCACGCCGAATATGAAAATAATATTTTCTTCTGGCATCGGTATGATCGATATTTATTCAAGCGTCCGGCGGCAGCATTGTATCGCGGACCCGAGATCTCGTTCGCCTCGCATTGTATCCCAAGTTCCGATGCACGGAAAGATGCTGTCCTCTCCCGAGATTTGCGCGCCTCGACAATGCCACGGGCCGAAATCGGAACGATCGATTAGAAAGACCGCTCTCGCCCTCGTGAGGCCTCGGATTCCTTTCTCGACGGATCCACCGATCGAAAGCAAGAGTCATCGCAAGCTTTTCATCAAACCAGCCGCCGCCGACGAAGAATGGCCTTTATCGCGATTCAACGTTGCCCAGGAGGCTCCAGAAGCCGCGAAACAGAGTCTTCAATAAGTTACGTTGGCCACGGTTTATGTATTCCGTATTAAGTTTCGGTGGTCATCTGCTGAGATTTTGGAACACTTTATGTTTCTCATGGTTAGAGTTGTAAGTTTTTTTTTTTTATAATTAATTTTCTCACGATACAGTATTAATTAAACGCTTTGAAATGTGTAAATGTTTAGAATGTGTAAACTTTACGCATGTATATATTTATAATGAAAAATCGATATGGAAATATCAAACCTATCATTTAATTTAATATTTATGAGACTAACTGTATATGGATTGATGAAGTGTTATATGCTAACATATATCAATCTCCAATCAAAATATCACATGGCCCGAACGATAAGCTGGGAGAAAGTTGCTTGGCACGAAACGTACTAAGAATGTTAAAATAAGTAAATGTAGAAAGAACCAGTATTGCCACGGGTCATCGATCGCAAATGCGGAAGAAGAAAGAAAAAGACGTCGAGGGTAGTTTACGCACCTTGAACGCGATTATTACCCCACGGAACAGATAACGCGACCGACATCTTTCAACATCTCCGTTTCAGTGCCGAATTCCATCCACGATATCTCGACGTTTCGGCGAGTTAGGAAAGATCGGCCGCAGCTAACGTGTGAAACGAAAGTTAAAGTCGACGCAGAGTGCTCGTTGTTGGGTGGAAACGATAACATCGCGTCGAGGATAACCGGTATCGCGACGCTGTCGTCGGTGAACTTTGAACCCGTCGCGTTGTGCCGTGAATCGCGCGAGTTGCGCAACCGGCTCGGGCCTCGTACTGAAAACGGTCTCAGACTTTTGTTCGCGACGCGATGATCTTTCATTCGAACGAATTCGTGGCGTGCTTGTGCGTCGGAGTTTCGGTCCCCTCCCCCCGTGGAGACGGTGTCGTAGACGGAACTTCAATCGCGGAAAATTGGATTCGCGGGCGCGGCGGAGTTTTAAACTTCGTTTGGAGTCGAACAAACGTCTGGACGCGCCGCGTCGGCCTGCGGACCGCACCGGTGCCTCCGTAACTTTGCGATTCCCCGTCTCGAAAGGGGTTCGCGTACTCTCGGCTAAGTGAGAAGTTTTATCGGGCTCTCCTTTGCCTCCACCGCTCTTGGAGCAAACGAGAAACCGTTGGCGCATTATCCGCCGAAAAATTACATTGTTCGGAAGTCGAGGAAAACAGAGAGAGTCCCCCTTCGAGCCGACTGGCAACGACTTAATCGGGCTTTCTCTTCAAACGATTCTACAAATTGTTCCCAAAGTCGCGGCTTCACTCCTATTTCGCGCGAATTCGATCGATGAATCTATATTTAATGTTTCCGTTGAAACGAGTGCATATTTAAAGCGCATATCGTTGCACCATGAAAGAAGTAACGAATGGTTAACCTTTTGAGGGGTACCGTCACGTTTCTAAACGTTTGCCTTTATATAAAAATAATCGTTACTTGCGATCGCAATTACTTCTAGAATTAGACAAACAAAAAACTGCTTCGGTTTGTATGTATTTAATTACAGCGAACAAAAATAGTTTCTATCACGGAATTCAATTTCTCGCGCATGGATTTATGAAACGTGACTTCATTGTCTCGTTTCCTTTCAGCCAAATTAAATCTGGTCCCGGTAGAGGGTATTCTTTCAAAAGAAATAATCGTAAACATTTTTAACAGGCGACGCGAAACAGGCCTACAATTTCCTCCAATCCAAGCATCGATAATGGCAATAATAAAGACGAACGCGTGCGAGCGCGGAGGATTTATCGATCCTCGCTGTCGTTGTTTCGTAAACTCGACGAGCAAACAACGTTACGAGATTATTGAGTAACGACCACGCGTCGTACACCAGAGAACGGGAAACAATGTCAGCGGCTAAGACGAACGTAAATTTCCGCGGCTCCGTTTTATCGGCTTTCTCTGCTCGCGGCTCTGCGTTCGCGTAAACAAACTTTCCGGGCTCTTCGGAAGCTGTTCCATTGTTACAAGGAATCGAGTGCTACGCGATACTCTCAGCCAAAGATAGTTATTAATTTTTCTATACTACGACTTACGTTGTCGCGATTAGCACGGGAGACGCAAGGGTTACTGGCTTACCTGGAACAAAAAAAAGAGGAACAGGTGAATGTTTAGCGTTGGACTATCGATAGATTGCGAATCTTACGCATTTGAGGCAAACGCTTCACACAGGCGTTTTATAATAGTAATAACAATCTGTAACTTCGAGATGCAATTAAAATGAGCATCTCCGAATCGGTTAAAGGTTTATAATGTAAACGGTATAAAATCACCACGTAACGTACGCAATTATACATCGTCACGCAGCACGAAAAGGGTTAAACACGGTTTGCCTTTCAATCGAGCTTCAAAGGCACGTGATTTTTGCGATATATCTCGCATAGACGATGTAGAATAGGCGAATGTCAGAGAACACGCCACTTTATTTGGAATACTAACGCCTAGCTGTAAATAACGGCCTCTCCTTTGGAACGGTGGACAACAATCGACGATCGCGCATCCTTTGAAAACTCGAACTTCAGAAAAACGACATTTCCTATGCACCGACCTAATAATTATCGCGAGTATAGATCGCTCGGGGCACAGTCACCAGAAGAAGAAAAAAAATATAAGTAAGAATAGTCGCGCCGGCAAATTTACATTGCGACATTGCCCGTCGCGGAGACGGTGAACGGAATCTGCGTAACGATCGATGCTGAATGGCTACTTTCATAGACGAGCTGCGTGTTTTTTGTTTGTTTGTGATTACCTAGTCGTGCCGCCCAGTTTCCGCACGGTCGACACACGACGGCGCAAAAGGAATATAAAACGCTGAACCGGCTCGCGATCTGCGCCAAGAAGCACGAAATCGACTCGCGTTAATCGATGTCGTTGAGAAGAAAGGGAAATACACGTTTCGCGACACTCGGATCGCTTTTTCGCTTTGGATTTTATCTATGGATCATTTACACCATTCACCTAAAACATGGGGGATCAAAGAGATTATTGCTTGCAAGGTATATATATCTTGGTATTTCAGGTTGATGCAGCCTCCGATAGTTACGAATTTAATCGACAAGTTTACGCAGCGATCGTTTTCAAAGGAACTTTGTTTACTCTCTTAATTCTATTAGAATAATTATTCCTATAGATGATCGAATTATTCCTGCTCATATAGCAAAGATAAAATAAAATGTACCAATATTTTCATGGAACATGTTCAAATCTTGAGATTCATTGGGTGCAACGTAGTCGTGTTATAACTGCAGGTTGCGCATATCCCTGTCGTCCTAGGGATCAATTAATTACCTGTGTGGACAAAGTAATAATTACTTCAATTTGCAACCACACGAGATCCCTTCCACCTATTCTGTTTGGTCACGAAAACTGGTCCCTTTTCCCCTCGACTACCTATTCCTATCACTAACCATTTTCAACTTATTTTACTTGTCTCCATCGACCTATGTTTCAATCCCCCGACTCCCCAGTCTCCCCTATTCGAGGAGTGTACAAATGTCGTGGCCTCATGTACGGTAACCTTTGACTCCGCGAAGGATCCATAGATCCCCTCGATCATACGACACACCCTGCCAGGATTTTTCGAGAAGATAACGACGCCGTGTTCGATCTTTCCCCGGTATAAACCGATTAATTCCTCCCCGCTCCCACCTCTCGCCTTTTTTCCTTCTCCGTCCACTCTTCACACAGTCGTTCTTCTCTCCCCGAAGTCGCGCTTCCGGCACGTTCTCGAGCGTCAGGATTTTTCGGGCGAGCGACCAACGCGGAAATGCAAGCCCGCACGCGCGAACTCGAAATGAAATAAGAGCCGGCGCGCGCTGCTAGCAGAGTTAATAATTGCCAGCGTGTTAACCGGAGCCACGAGTTTACGAGTACGCGCGAGACCCGTCCGATTGGACGCGCTGGCGCGTACCTCGAGCTGCGAACAGCTTGGGTGTCTCAAAGTGGAGAATGTTTCTAGGAGCAACCAGTTCTCCATCGACCCCTTTCGTTGCTGAACGGGTATGTCGCGCAGCGTGAATCGAATAGGTATAGATTCGACGAACAGCTAAAGCTGAGACTCTGCGGACCTTGCTGTTATGCTTTAGGTCGTCGTTAAAAGGTTAGGGAACTCGGAGATGGGACTTGGTTTAGCTTGGAGAAGCTCTAGCTTTTTTAATTACCAGGAAGGGCGATGAGAGAGCAAAGGAGAGGCTCTGAAATAGAAGGTATTGAAATACCAGGAAGGTTGCGACACCATCAAGAGGACACTAGTAATCGAAAGATAAAAGAACTGGGAGTAATCCCAGGGGCATAGATATTGTGATGTTATGTAATGGGTCCAGTGCAATGACTGAAGTACCAGTTACGTATTAAAATAAACCAAGCTCAAGCTCAACATGTCTTCTCTCCAAAAAACACCATCTTAAACCTTGAGTGAAGGCACGAAGTGCTGCCTCAACACTGTTTCTTCAAGTATTTTATTAAATCCCTGTGACATCCTCAGGAATCCCATGTGGGAGCACGTTGTGCAGCACGCATGCAAAAATCGTTGCCCGAATCGTGTCCATCGGTACCTGGAAGAGGCGGGGATCGCGCGAAGAGAGGCGACGGTTAGAAAAATCGCGCGTATCTGCACGCACGTTCATCTAGGATGCGTTCGACATCACGGCGAGCTCGAAAAGAGGAGACCACGGCTAAACGATGTAACATCCGAGCTAGTCCGTGCTCTCTCGTTCTCTCTCGTATCTCGGCCGTTTCGTTTCGCTCTCCTCTATCCATCCATCTTTCGGTCTCTCCTCTTCTTCCTCTTCTCGCACCGGCTGGAACGTTCCGCTCTGTCTTTCCTCGTCCGGTCGAACGGCCGATAGATAATTGGCGTTGCGTGCTTCGAGATAAACGGCCGTGATTGGCGAAAATAACGATTAATAATTATCCACTCGCGGGATCCGAGGCGGTCTGCCCTCTCATCTTGGATCTCCTGCGAGATCCGAACGAACCAAGAGAGAACAGAGGAGCTACGATATTCGACGCTGGGTCCACCTTTGGGTCTTCCGTACTCCTTCTCCTTCGCCCAACCCTTTGCTGCACGGCCGTTCGAATCTTTTGCAGAACTCTTTACCTGGACGGAATGGAGGCGAGTTATAGTCGCGGGATGAACGCTTCGGACGCTGCGATTAGTCCCTTCGAGCCTCGCCGAGACACGGAGAACGTGTTTCTCTGCTGACACTGTCCTACGATAGACTTTGAACCATGTAAACGTCGTTTGTGTCTATCTTGGCCGTGGGAAAGTGTCGAGCACTTTTTCAGCAACATTTAATCTTCGTCTTAGACTTAACGAGACTCTGTGATCTCGACTGACCTTGCGTAAATTCACATTATTTATCATTTGATACACTGAAACCACTATTGATTTCTTCTACGATACAGTTGAGAACTGGCGAATCAAGGTCTGAGGAGTATCGGACCAGTAGGTATCTTATACGAACGAGTTCGAAACACTTTGAGCAACAAGTTGGAAATGTTAACAATTTCCACGAGACTGATTTCAAAGGTTCATCCGATAATTCTAGCGGATAGTCATTTCAAATAATAGTATTGTTCCTATTGCTCCAACTATTGGTTCAATAACCACTGTTCGAGTGTGGCGACAGAAGTTGCCTTGTTTGGATAGAGCAGTTGCAACTTTCAAGCTGTCAGTCTCTGTGCAATATTAAATAAAAATGCTAAATAATACCAATGATAAGATATCGCCAGAGTGAGAATCGTGAAAAAAACAGTGTCGACAATTGGGAGATTCACCTTGCTCGAGGAAAAAGCGACGATACTTCGATGGCGTATAGCGAGAGCACAAAGGGTCGAGATTAACCCGAGTAATCCTGCGTCGTGTCGGCGTTTCGTGGCCCTCGTCGTCGTCGCGAGACTCGATAAACGACAAGTCGAGTGGCGCGTGCCACGCGTTACGATTAACTGTCATTCGCGCTTTGCCTTTGACTCTCGCGCTTCCATCCAGGCCCACCTACGTACACGCTCGCTTGCCTCTCTTTTTCTCCCACTCCTTTTTTCTCCTTTCGTTGCGTTTACTCCGAGTGAACGACTGCGATTTCCTCGCAGATTCGCTACGGGCACGCGAGTCGAGCTTCATTCTCACTTTCCTTACTTTTTTTTATTTCATCTAGTAAGCGTATAAACTCATTCTGTGCCTCTATGCTTTTGGACAGTATAGCGACAAATAAAACAGCGTTTAAGAAGATCTAACAACGATAATAACTATGTATTAGATAGAAGAATTTCCGTCCTTCAATTTGCATTTTGTTAGAATCGAATCGGATGTTTTCTCGCTGAGTTACGACACCTCAAAGTCACTGATTCCAAATCTGAACTCAAAATTTACAAATTCAAAATGGCGAATCCGACATGGCGGCACAAAATGTGGAAAGCGATTCGATTTGGATGAAACTTGGTATATAAGGGTTTTCGAGGTCGCTGATTCCATATCTGATCTTGGAATTTAGAAATTCAAAATGGCGGAAGCAATACAGCGGACCAAAATGCGAAAAGCGATTCGATTTTGGATCAAACTTGATACGCAAGAGTCTTTTGGGCTTCTGATTCCAAATCTAAACTAGAAATTTAGAAATTCAAGATGGGTTTTCACGTTTTCAACTATATTCAACGAAGAGTCTCTAGGAGGAAGCTCGAATGACGTCTCTGCTTGATCACGAATATTCGAAAAATCAAGGAGGACTTCCCAGCTGCCTGCCGACAGTTTGCATTGCGCGTAATTCGAGTTTCCTCTGCAAACACGTTACCAGAGTTCGGGAACGCGTCGTTCCCTTCCGCAGGCTCTTCTCAAAGGGCTAAAGTAAACGAGCATCTCGGATGACGAGCGATACGCGCTTTGGCGTCGCGCGGAAAGGATAGAAACGTCGGGAAGGCGAGGCAGGGAGAAAAGGAGACGAGAAATATTCCCTGGCAACCAGTTTATCGAACTGCATGGGAAAAGAAGGCAGGTAACGGGCGCTGGTCAACGATGCGTGCTTCGAATCCACGCCTGTGCGCATGCTTATGCTGTTGCGTGCATTCGCGGTACAATCTCGGATAAATTAAGTGCAACGTTCGCCGGCAGATCTCGCGGTGATTTTCGATCTATTGCTCTATCCCCTCATGGACGAGCCTCGATTCTTCCGTCGTGGTACGCGTCCCTGTCGATTCGTTCTCGTAATCGCGAGCGATTCAGGATCGTGGATATAGAGAATGCTTATACGACGTCGTAAGTAATCGTTCCAGGTGTCGATAATTCTCTATCTAAGCGAGGATTTGTATTCGGTGTATCAGAGGCTGATGGTTGCTAGTCGAAGGTTTCGCATGTTTTGAAAAATAAAGATGGTAACGTATGGAGACATCGATGGGCGTCGAAGGAGGCTTAAAGGACTCCAGTTGGAGGAATAATGGAGTAGAACTTTACGTAGGTCTGCTGTCTTATCCATTTTCACTTCAAGAATTTTTTCTTCGGCTAATCTCACAAGTTGAAATTTTAAATTAAATTAGAATTATTTGAAAAGATATAATGTATAATTATATTTTTGTATTTGGATTCCTCGATTTCACGTCGTAAATATAATCACCGACTCTGTACTTTGCACTGTTTCTTTTTTTTTTTATTTAACTTAATTGTTGTTATTGTGTTGCTGTTATTTTAATTTTCGAGAACTTTCTGGTAAAGAAATAAATCACGTAAATAATCGTTGAGAGCTACTCGTTCTAATCTCGAGTAACGTGGAAAAGAGCTGCTTTACGTCCAGGTTGATTTAATACTTGCCTCGCCACGCGTTAAACTCTTGTTTGGTCGCTTGTAGCTGACGAGATACCGACATACGAGCGCGCGTCCAGTCGGTTCGGGGTACAAAGTCGAACGTTCAGCTCCAGCATAAGCGTAACAAGTCACCAGAAATCGTAACCGTATCGTTTCGTTTGTATTTGTTGTATTTTCTGTCTGTATTTACTTTATTTATTTATTCGACAACGTTAGTCATCGTAGAAGAAACGCGACATAGCGGACTGGTTTCAATTTCAAATTTTTATTCATAGTTTCACCCCATTCGAGGCCTTCTAACTTTGTCAATTTTACGAATTTCTCAATGTAATGTTACTGTAGGAAGCGTGGATTTTGTTAATCGTTCATTTGCGTTGGGTCACCATAGATACATCAAAAGTTAAAACGTGTTACTCATTACGGTGGTTTTTCTATTTCAAAGTTCATGTACAGCTTCCAACTCACTTGCTAATTAATGGACCTAAGAACAGTGTACGAGTCTCTGTTCCAGGATTCCACCATAACGGACGTAACTTGAACACTTCCTCAGAGAATTTCGTAAACAAAAAAACTGAATTGCTTAAAATCTCAAAAGAACCCCTTAAAAGCGAGATGAACCAAAGGATGCTGCGTCGAAGAAGAGGACAGCGAAGAAGAAGACGTTTCTGTTGTAAACGAAGGTGTATCGCGTACGAAATCGTTGCATCCGCGAGCCGGTACGGCAGATTTGTTGTTTCGACATGCAAAAACGAATGGATATAACCGGTAGGCAGAAAAAACCGCATCCCCGTGAGATAATTGAACCACACGGCATTGCGGTGGCGGTGGCGGGCGTCGGGTCCGTGACGCGATACGATTTGATAAGTTGTGTCAACTGCTCGTTAGTTAATTGTCGGTGCGCGACACTCTCGTCGGCTCACTCGCGATTCCACCGTTTCGCTCGTACACGCAGACGCAACGAACCCCTGGCTAACTTTGTCACCCTTTTCGGCACCCTCCCGATGCTCAGACCTCGCAACCGCCGATGTACTAGCCGCTGTCCAATGAATGCCCTTCATTTCCATACTTCGTTCGACGGTCAGTGAGACCAGCTAATCAGATTATTTAACCCTCGTTCGACCTGCCTGTTCTCCACGTCCTCCCACTACCCTCCTTCGCCCAGTTACACTCTCCGCTCCGTTTCCATCTCTCTCGCTACCCTCCAGGCCCTATTTACACGCTGTCCGGATCCATTCTTTCTTTAAATTGATAGGAAACGTTGCGATATGATATCATTACGACGATACGATGTACCAAAATCGATACAAGTTATAGCGAGTATGTAACAATATCGAGTCGTAAAGTTTACAGAGTAAGGACAGTTCGAATGTTTCAAGGGAAGTTTGTCGTGTTCCTCTCGCGAGGGACTTGCGAGTGTAATTTAACTAAAACAATTAAGGCTCCAGCCTCCGCAGCAATTAAACACATAGATTGCTTTCGATATTTTCTTTTTGCAACTACGTACTCTGTTCTGGAATCTGTGACTGAGATAACATCGAAAATTGTACAATTTTTCATAAATGTAATGATAAGTGTACATTAGAAAGGCACAGAATTAATTTCCACGTCCGCCTTTTAAGAGGTGTCGTAATTCCTAGAATTATTCCATTGTCGAAACAAAAACTAGTTAGTTCTAGAAAGTGCCACGTCTCTCCAGCTGTGCATATTTGACACCCGTATTTCACCTTTACCCGCGAGACGCGATGATTCCGCACGAAACTAGAATTTTAATAGAAAACACGCAAACGCGACGATAATTGGGCCAGTTTCGGAATTACGCGCGTTTACCTTGCCTCGCTACTGACCGTGCCTTAATTAACGGTGTCGAGCAAGCGCACTGCCAGGAAACATATTTTCCGCTTGTTGCGCGAGACATGGCGGAACCAAGGAATCCGCGTACGGTGTTAACAGACGGAACAAGATTTTTATCGCCATCTGCCATGGAACGTTCAACGCGATTCGGACGACGCCGTTCTGGACAAATAGCCGAGGTCGTTCGCTACGCATCCTTACTTTGAAAAATAAAATCATTTCTATCTTGTATTATTCAACGAGACCGGATGCAACATGTTATTCCTATTAGCAGGACATGGAATTTTGCTATTACTTTTTCAGATCGTCAGGTAAATTTGCTATTTTATAGGATAGTTTAGCTTGTTGTTGGACATTTTTAGGTATTTAGAAAGAAAATGATGCATTTGACCATTGCACATTACTGTTTCAAATTTTAATGGACCACTCAACCATTACTTTTGCAATGTTTAATAGAATGATCATCCAATACACGTCGCTTTTGTAATTTGCAACGAGCCACTCGTCCTTTACCCAGTACTTTTGTAATGTGAAATCGACCATTCATCCATTACTCATATTTTTTTTTTGTACCGAACAATTTTTCTGATTACTCAAGTATACAGGGAAGAGTCTACTATTTTTCAGCATACCACAAGTGTTGCTCCGAAGACCAATGAATATCGAATTTTCGTACGTAACGTTGCAGGGAGAGAGATCGCCCGAAGAGCAAAGAAGAGAAAGTGAGAAGGAGGGAGTCGCGGCAGGGGGTTACAATGTAATTGTATTAGTCGGGTAGGGTCCACGGAGAGCAAAGGGGTCCCGGCGTAAAATTAATGCCTTTGGCTTATCAGTGGCCTGACACTTCAGCGCCAAAAGTCCCGCGTGGCAGCCAGTGGCGCGGAACTCGAGGGACCACCACCCTCCCCAAACACGATCGCTGGACACGGTCAACCGCCAACCAGAGATCAACTGTTTAGAAACGCTCCCGACTAATTGTCCACGCTCGTAACGTCGAGACTAATCATTCCTCGGCCACGGTATCCACTCTCGCCGCGCCGTTATGTATCCAATTACCGTACATTATCGCCAATTACACGCGCTCTTTACTAATTCCCGGAGACGTTATTTATTCGCACCTCGAACCACGGAAGGCCCGCTCGGCGAGAAAGCATTCTCTTTTCGGGGTGAAACGCGCGTGTAACGTTCGGCAGCCAGGACGTTTTTGGTAGGCTATTTCTCTCCTAATGAGTGCCCCATTAGGAAGTAACGGAAGGTATGCGCCGCGGGCTCTGTCACGGGTGTAGAGGACCCGATCCTGCTCGATGTAAATCGGATTAATTAAAGGCCGGCCTAGGGGGGTGGGGTGGGGGGGGGGGGGGGGGAGCTTTTATTCGGCTCGACGACGCGAGGATGACCGTGCTGCTCGCACGCAGGAACGGTGGGAGGAGGTCGCGACGAAAAGAAAGGCGCGGACGTGGTCAGATCGAGGATCGAGGATCTCTACCTTTTATCCGGCGGAAGAAATATTTTTGGTACAGGAGACGATATCGTGGCATTTTTGCATCAGCTACGATAAGGAGTCGTCCTTTTCTGTTGGGACAAAAGGTCCAACTGACCCATCGTGCGAAGGGGAGGAGAAGAAGAAAAAGAAGCGAAAGGTTCTGGCGTGAACCAGGGTTAAAAAAAACTCGGTACTCGCTTTGTAAAAGACCCGTGTCGTTTGCTTCTGTTTAGGGACCTTTCGGGGATTAACGACGTCCCTTTGAACAATGGAGAATCGAACAGAAACCGAGTGCAAAAGGAAGGTAGCTACGTTGGTGCTGAACTTTCCCAGCATCGGCGTTGATAATAGGTAACTTCTTCAGAAGGAATGATTGAAAAAATGTATCCTATATTTTGTGGCACAGATCGGTGTCTCTCAAACGTCTTAAGCTCAGGTTAGAGTTCAATTTATATTTTTGTTTTTATGTGTCGAATTTTCTGGTTCATTGTTGCACAGGTCACGTCGTGAAGGATCTGTTTTCCTCATTAGGAATTCGTGCGTCGTTTTGGAAAGGCCTGCATCGAGTCTGGTCGTGATTACTCTTTCCTTTATGCTCAAGTTGTAGATGTGAATTGGTTGACAAAAATCTCGTACGAAATCGTGGATTTTGATTCTTTACATGACCATAAAATATGTATTACCCCATTCACCGGCAACAACGAATTTAACATCACTTTTTGTTATCAAAATAATAGTCTAGATTACACATCAAGGCAAAACGTAACGAAAAACTTTAGTCTTAGAAGAATTTCAGCACGGATCAGAAACGATCCACCTATCGTCGAACACCCCGTCGTCCAAGGACTAATCGTTCGACGAGGGGAGGAGTCGATCGGCGAACCCAATCGGGAATCGAGCGAGCAAATCCGTGCGCAATTACGAGAATTTGTCGAATCGGAAAGGCGAGACGTTTAAGCGGAATAAATAGGTTCGGCTCGAGCGGATTCCGTGCGGCGTAAAAGTCGAGAGCGCGTCGAGCGTGACGAATCTCGTTGGCAAACCCAATACCGGGACCGAGATGTTCCTGATTGAGAAGTCAGATGGAGACGAACGCGAGCGCGAACGCCGAGCTTCGTGTGTGTAGAGATGTGTACGTGTATCGAAGCGTGGAGAAAAAAATTGGATCGGTCACGGACACGTGGGACTATACCGCACGATCTCGTTCCTGATTCGAACCGAAAAAGAACCCCGATGTGCTTCGCCTCGGGAGTCTCTCCTCCCTCTCTTCTCCTACGCTTCTCCCTTCTCTCCTTTCATTTCCCTTTTTCCTCTTTACCGTCCTCGTTTTCCGTCTCTCTCTACGTCTTCCCCCCGCGATATATTCTCTCTTTTTCCTCTTTATTTCTCCCTTTCTTTCCAAGTTTTCTTCGACACCCCTTAGACACCCGTGCCCGTACCCTAAGCGATGGCAGCGGTCGCGGTTAGGGGATGCTGAGTCATACAGGCCAGTCGGCGCATAGCGGATACATGGCGTGTCACCCCGAATATTATTCGAGTGCCTGACAGCGCAATCTGTGAATGCGCGATATTGTCTGGTGATGGTGGCACTACGTTCCGTCGTATGGCCGGCATGTGGGACTAGGAATGCCACGCGTGCGCCCCGAATCCTCCGCGACGCGCCACCCCAACGATTCTATATTTCTTGAAATACGTAAAACAAATATTTCCAATCCACCAAATGTGGAAGACCACGTTTATTGCAATAACTGATAGCGCGATGGTTTCCAAAGGCGCAGAAATGCGAAGCATCTTGACTCGAATTTTGGATGAGTGCTTCTTCTTGGAGAAGGAAGATCGCGGAACGTTATCTTGGGATGCGTTTCCGAGTAACCCACTCTACAGTGGCAAGAGTGGGTGACTTCCTTCTTTGAGGAGAAGCATTGCTTTGAATTTATGACAAAGATTCGTTTCCTTTCTTAACCCTTTCTTATTCTCCTACGAGATCGTAATTCTAGCAAATTTTGTCAGTGGTTATGTATAATAAATGAACGTTAGGGCAGATTCTGCAGCAAGATAAAAATTCGGTAAATGCTAATCCGTCTATTTGCGTCGCAGCGATCCACGGACGCCATTTTTCTTTTTTCCTCTCCGAATCGATGCTATTTCGCGACTCTTTAGGCTTTTAGCCATCGCATTCGACAAATTTCGCGTACGCGGTTAGGCACGTGGCTAATGCTTTTTTCGAGCTGATTCCTTCACGGGCGGAATTTCTTCTCGACGCCGAATGGAAACGCTCGGAGGAATTCTCGAGTCCTAGCCTTTCGATCGAGCAAATAAAAATAAGGACGCGAACCGACTCGCGCAATAAATTCAGGCTCTGTTTGTTCTCGATTTAGAATTCGACGGTAACGACCGAGCAGCGCGCTGAGAAAAACGAGAATTGTACATCGACGTCGCGACGCACCACTTTGACGTCGTCTTTCGCGCCGATTCCAGAAGAGAGGAGGAGCGAGATGCTTTCGGCGTTGATTCGTCACGCGTTTTGTTTCGAGTGTAGACTGATCGTCTGCTTTCTCTCGAGTTTTACCGATCCTTTACGTTTGGACCGTTCTTTTATCGTGTTCATCTATTTTTTATGTACCCCAGCTATTTTTTCCTACGCTTTGTTCCAACCTCGACTATTTTCACATTTAGTTGGCTACTTGCAAACGTCTTTCAGAAAGAGAAGTAACTCCTTTTCACAGATATCAGAAAATGAAATAAGATTTATGCAATCGTGGGTTAATCCGGGGATCGTAACAGAGACATCGTCCTGGAGAGGAAGCGAGGGAAGAATGCGAGGGGTGTGCTCGTACGAGGGAGAAACGCGTACGCGTTTCGGTTTGCCGCATATTTAGCGGCGTGGCCGTGTCAAACGCGGCCATAAAACACGCTTGCGCCTAAATAAAACGCGTTCTTCCTGCTCGGTGAAACTAAGCAACGTGATCCGACACGGAGACGCGACTGCTGTATCTACGTACTCCCCTTTGGTTTCCTCTTTTTCGGAGCGGAGCTGCGACCTCTCGGAGATTCGGGACCCTTTGGGCTCGATTTGGTAAAACGCGGTCATCGAGGAGAGTCTAACTCTAACGATTATTTATCATTAAACATTTATCATGTTAATTATGTTTGTCATTTCATTGAGATTCAAGTGTTTCATTCAAATTCATTTTCTTTGATAATTAACCCTTTAAATTCTGCGCCATCTCGTTGCAAAATGTGCGAACAGGAACATTACATAGAATAGTCTAATTTTAGAAACGTGTCTTTTTGGTATTATTAGACTCGATCATAAATTTTTATAGCTTTCTTGAAGCGTCGACACCACTGCAAACATAAATCGTTTATAACAGAACGATTACCACTAATAACATTTTTTAGACTTACGATGTTCCTTAATACGGGACATATCGAGTGCAGAGGGTTAACTTTCAGAATTAATTTTTTAGTCCTTCGATGGAAGCACTGTCGCCCACATATGGGTGACGCGATGGTCAACGCGTTAAGCGGCAGTGTTGCTACGAACGCGTTTCGTTTGGCTGTCGCGAGAAGGAGTCGGGGGGCCAAGGGCCACCTCGGTGGGCCACCGTGAAGCCGAGGGTTCGTTTCGGCCGAGGACGTCGATAAGCGGTTCGCATTGTCCGACGGTCACGTGGCCACCCTCGCCGTTCTCCAAACGACGCCGTAGCCCCGGCTACCGTCGTTTATATTAAACTCCGAGGTTAATACCGTGGCTTACTCTAATACCAGGGCAACCCTTTGCCCTGCGATACGCCGATAAGGGTTACGCGCCCGCGAATTCCGGAGGACCCACACTCCTACGCTGATTTCCCCGTCCGACCGTTGTCTTTGCGTACCGCGAAAAACCTCCGCCAACCCTTCCACCCCTTCTCTGTCCGATAAGCCGCTCGAGTCCGCTCGAAATGCACCGAAACTGGCGCGGTGCTCGCGTTTCTCGAGCTCTCCAAAAGTAGGCGGTGATTCTACGTAAAAAACTGAATCGAGAAATGGAAACGTAATACTTTTTGGAATGGCAGTCGAGCAGAATATTCCAACCGGAACTCGACGAGATAACGTGGCACGCTCGAGCTTTTTTCTAAATCTCGAACCAGAAAAACAAATTACGTTGCCAAAGACTGAACCATTTTCTGATAATCGAGACAATATTTACGAGAGGACGTTACTTGTAAAAGCAAGAGAGTAACTCCTACCGCGTCGGGCCACCGTTTTAATCGCGATCCGGGAGAATTAATATCTCGTAAACGGGTGTATCGTCGCGCGTGGTTGTAGAGGGTGGGTTGGACGAAAGCCGTCGCAATTTTCAGCCACCCCCGTTACGGTCGTCGATGGAGAATCGCGACGACGAGCGTGCAGCCGGAACGGGCACGGAAGAGGGCAGATAATAAAACGAAAATGGGTAACGCTCAAAGTCAAGGGTTGGGGTACGCGACCCCGACTCAGCGCGAAGTAACAATGCGAGAGATAGAGAGTCGACCGCGAGGATCGTGGTGTCCCGGGTTCGCAGATAACGCGTCCAACCCCTACCATCAACATTCTCCATCCCTTTGCAGTTCACGCTGTTCGCTCATCCGTTCGTTTCGCTCGCTCCCTTCGTCTTCTCGCGCGTATGCACGCGCCGAGAGGGTGTCCATCCGTTCGACACCCTCTGGAAACCGCGTCGCGGATAGATCGCCGCGATGCTGCATCGGCGTCGGGATTTCGCATTGTTACGCGACCCTGGAGTCCTCGAACGAACCATGGGGATGCTACGAGCGGAGGTGTTTGAAAACCTTGCGTATCGACCCTCGTACTGTGATGCCTGGGTCTTTCTCGACCCATCCACGATACGTATCATACCTGTGCAATGTTTTAACCCTTCGCGGTCCAGATTTTCTAACATTCGCGCAATTTTCGTAAAAATTCGTGAAAAGCTGGTGAGTAATAATGCAGCTTAAATAGAAACTATTTCATACTTTTCACTGCATTTTGTCATACTTTTAAGCGATTATATCTAGAGCTGGTGAGTATTCATATAAATTAACTGGGAATTATTTCATACTTTTTAGTGAAGTTTTGATTGTTTTTCGTATGCGGTTATATTTTCTTTTTTCCAAAATTTCCTTTTCGCCAACCACTTCTGCCGACTCTCATCCACATAAAGAGCCAAGCATACCCTCAAATACATTTCTGTTCAAGCTTTCTAATTGATTTTAGTAACTCGACTTCGCTTATTAAAGCATCACTTTGGTAATCTGATAAAATATATCCATAAACCTGGTGTTATTAATAATCATCCCCTAATTTCGGTCTTCCCGACATACCGCAGCTTCTCAACAGGTTTATTCTTTCCCGTTCTCTGCCGATCGTTCGAAAAGTATGCCCAACGAGGGAACGATAACGATCCAACAAAGTTTCTAATGGACGACGGCAGCCTTGGTTTCGTGGCGCGCAGGTATAATTAAAGAGCGTATCGTTAGCGGGGAGAGATACGGGTTTCGCGCGCGATTAAAGTCAGTCTCGCTCGCGACGCGGGTGTCCAATTACGCAACCTGTCGGCGATATTTTCCACGTTCGATCTTGCCGGTGTCTCGAGGCGTCCGCGATGGACGCCGTTGTCGCGCGATTTCTCGTCGATTCCGTCCGCAGAAGCTTTCGCATCGTCGGGATGAGCGCTCGTCTCTCGATCGACGAGAACTCGAGGACGCGCGGTTCCATTCTAGGCCGTGATAGACGCTGATTAGAGCCCCCGTAACGCCGGCGAATATCGCGTTCCATCTCCCTCTGGCGCGCTCGTTTCCACCGGTTCTCGTTTCTCTGCCCATCTCCGGTGGACGTTTCGAGAGCGCGGCCGTTTCGCCGCGTCGATAAATTATCCGAGGTTAACAGGTGAGCGCGGACGACAGACGGCGATAATAACGACAACGATAAACGCGTCAATAATACGCCAGTCGTGATCGGGGACAGGAGGACGGCTGGCCAATATTAACGACCGTCGACGTCATCGCGACCAATCGCGCGTTACTCGCGCTCACTCGTGGAAATTGCTGCGATTCAGGTTACCAGGTTGGTCACATTTTCGCGTAACTTCTGCCTTATTGCTCGACGAACAGTTGCGCGTCTTATTAATCGTTTGATATCTGTCTACGGGCCATCTCGGATCGGATGTCGTATAAATTAAGTAGAACCTACCCGACAGAGTTAATAACAGTACTATTCAGCAATGTACTGACAAGACCGAGACTTGACCGAGACTTAACCGAGACCTAATCCAGACCTAAAGGGACATTTAAATATTGTAGATTTTCTGCATGGAACCTAATGGTCCGAGTTGGATTTTTCACCTTTGGTGGTTCACTGCGAGGGCCCTTCGTACCTTGTCTCTGTCTTATTTCTTCAACTATATTGCTATTGCTTATTTTACATGGTTGTTAGGTCTCTTTTAGGTCTCTTTTTGCTGTTTCTTACGAGAGCGTTTGGACAAATCTGATCGATACCACGAATTATATTGTTGGTATACTTGTTACTTCGTTACTTGAAAGTTACACGAGGAGGTTAATTTGCGGCACAATCGAAATCCGGTTGCTCGTGCGATCTCATCGAATAGGAACGTATCGCTGCGCTAGACCAAGAAACGATCGCGGTTAGGTTACTTTCTCCTCGCGTCCCCGCGATGCCCCCGTTTGCGCGTCCGCTTCGAAACGCTGCGGCCTCTTCGCGATTGGACGCAACGCGTGGAACCATCGCGCGTTCTTCGATGATTGCGCGCAAAAATCAACCGCTACGCATCGTGGTTCGACCGGCGCATACTTGTCATCGGTGTTTATCGCGGCAATTTTCCTTGTTTGGGCTCACCATTAGCGGCAATCATCCACTGGATGGAATAATTCTGTCGTCTTCGCGGGAATATCGTTAACACCATCTGTGAAAGGCTACGTCGTTAGATGAATAAGAAAGCTACAGAAATTTTATGGTATTATCCGTGGACAGACGAGTGCTTTGCTCGTTGCTGATTATTGATTGCAAGTTTTAGGACCGGACGCAAGTTGCCACAAAATTAAGAAACGGTAGTTTGGAGATGTTCAAATTTTTCTTGTTACCGTATGTTAACCCTGGAGAAAATAAACTGTCATCTAATAAACAACGTCACGTATGTAAATTCCCCTTGTGCGAAATGTAACTTGTACAAGTAAACATTGCAAGTTAGCGAGCTGTTGCAATCGACGATATCGTTGAAATAAATACACGAAGAAACGCGGAGCATTTTATAAGAGTGGAGGGGCTAATTTTTACCGACGACAGTGGTTTCTGTTCGTTAGTGGCGATCGGGAAATTAAAACTGCAGGCCGTCCTGGAAATCTGTTGCGGGATCGTCGATAGAAGGACCGGAATCGCATGAGCGCAGCGAGACATTGATGCTGGGACGATCACCGACAGGATTCCTCGCGATGGAGAAAAAGTCTCTTACTTCGAGTTGTATTCTTAATTACGTCGTTAATGCCGGGAAGGATAGGCAGGAGGCTAAGAAACGAAAAGCGCATGGTAGCGAATACGCCGGGTCGGTGGTTCGTCGGTTGGCCAAGGCAAAGGGAATTGCATCGCATGCCACATAATCGTGGGAGTGTTTCCCATCAAGATACACGTAGGTACCGCATTCGCCGTAATACCCTCTCGCATAAATATATCTGCATCGTAGCTTTTGCATTCCTCTACGGGGTGGCGTCGAACCAAACAACGAACCTCGATTTTAGGGGGCAAAAACGCGAACAGAGTCCGAAGAAAAATGAAACACGCTTTAACTCTTCGCACTCGAGATGCTATTTTTTTTTTATCGAAGCTTTCAAATCTCAAGAGAGAGATTTATTTGATTTACATGTTGCTGGCAATATGTATGTAAAACTAGAATTTTGCTCGAGATGCTTTCTTAGCATCGTATTGCCACGAATGCTAAGCTTAGATTGACTTCGAAGATTTTGAATATGTTCTTACGTGGTAAATCTTGATCAATTGTAGAATCACTATCGGTGTTTATCACTTGCTCCCATTTATCAGACAAATTAAAATTCCTATCTTTCAGGCGGTACCTCGAAAGTATGATTATTTGTTATCACTAAGCAACGAAATTTATTTTCGAATCAATCTAATATTTCGCCGTTAAACGGACACAGATACTCGTTTAAAAAACTATTTAATGGAACGAGTGTATAACGGGGAGATATTCCACACGGAGGCTTCTATATTTTGTTTCTCGCCGTGGTTGAGAAGCAAAGTGGATTCCTTAACAAGCCGAGGAAGAAGTTGAAGAACAGAAACGAACTCCCATGCAGAACAATTTCGATTACGCGAGTCATAGGCAATAAACTTGCATCGACTCTTCCTAATCGTTTGAGCTTGGCCAGTGATTACTCTGCGAGTACTTTATAATTACTTTTGCAATCATCCTTCGCTGTTGCCAGATTAATTAACGACCGCAAGCCACATTTGCAGCCAGCAATCGCGAATTTGCAATTTATAAGCTTTCAGAGGTAATCGCGTCTGGGTATTCGTTAACGATTAATAGCGATTACCGAGAGCCGAGAACGATTTACGAATGCTTTCTCGTCACCGGGTATATAGGTCTTGTGTGCACAGGAGAAAGCTGAAGCGCTGGAACGGTCGATCTAGCGAGCTAAACGTACTTTATGCACCGTGCCCTCGTTCCATCGTTTTATCCGAACAATTAGACACGTGAACCGCGGTTACGAGGCGTGTAAAAAAGAGTCGCTGCCCTCCGAGATAGAGATCGGGTTTGTTGTCGAGATCAAAAGGAGTAGATGGAATGAAAACGTCACGTTCGACGTGAGATCGCGCAATGTGATTTATCTTCTCATAGAAAAATTAAGATCGAGCTGCAGCCTCGCGTTGGTAAAAATGTCGTCGCCTTATTCATATTTAAAATTCCTTTTGCGCGATAGAATGTTACATTGGTAATAGGATTAGATCGACATCTTGCTCTTCGAGTAGCGCGCGAGATGTCTTACCTCAAAGCAAGTACATTAATCTATCGCACGCGTGTATAGAAGAAGTCAGAAGAGCTACTGTCCTCGGTCCAAATATGTAGATATCCTTGTAAAGGCAATGTTGTTTTGTAACACGAGTTGTACGAAAGACTTTCGTCGACTTTGACGAAGTCTTAGATGACAGTGTTGGTAAAAATTTTATTCAATTTACAATCGCGCCGTTCGTTTCACAAATCGATTAACTCCATAAAACAAAAAGTTGAGAAATGCGACAAAATACTGTACTTTGTTTTTTTAAAATTCCCTCTATAATACAAATTCGAATAAACATCGTCGACTGCATAAATACAGATGTAGCTTTCATCTAACGGTGTATAAAATGAATAAGAAAGAACAGCTAACGAATAATCGTCCGTAATGTTACAAATGTTACAACTGAAAATTGACTTTTTTCAGAATTAAACATACATGTTCGAATATAGCAAACAAAAATGCATTTAAAATTGGTCCCCCAAGAGGCAATTAGTCTAACAAATTATTCCGCTGTTCCCCGGTTCCCCTAACCTTGACGTTTTCGAGTGAAACGCGGGTTCTGGTAAAAACGTCGAGCAGAATCTCCGCGGCCTTAACGCGACGTCGCGTATCTCGCGGAATCTCCGCGGTCGGAAGAAATGGAGAGCGGGGTGACGTTGGCGGGCAAGGGTCCCGGTACCACGTAGGCAAAGGGATCCCCGCGTAGTCCCTCCGACAAAACGAGAGAAAAAAGTCCAAGGGGGAACAAGGAGAAGAGGAACGAGAAGAAGCGGGGTCCTTCGTGGCGAAGGAAAAGAAGAAAAAGAGGGTAGCGAAGGGTTGGAGGGAGAAAGCCCGAGAATCGGGACATTAGCATAAGCTAAGCCAAGCTAAGCGCGGCCATATAGCACGGAAATAAATAGCCGCTTGTCTCGTATCTACACCGAGACGGTTTAGCATGGGCCAACGTCGTCCCCTTGAAAACCGAACGCGGGTGCGTTCCGCTCGCGTGCTACGTTAGCGCACGCTTTGGCCACCCACTGCAACGATACTCACTTTGAGTCTTGGGTACACATCTTTCATTCTTGGAAGAATAATAGAGGAAATCGATCGTGAAACGAACTGGAGGAGTCTTGCTATCGAGGCGAATGACGCGTGAAAGCATTTGGCATGGAAATTAATTCTGGGCATTTATACGCAATCATTCATTATTTTAATTTAAGTAAAAATACCCTGGTCTTCATGAATTCATCTCTAGAATAGGCAGTTGGCCTAAGCCTGAACCTGATGGCCATTTAAATGTTCAGAAGTTAATGTTTATCATTGTTGTTCTTCTAACAGATTACAATTGAACTTGAAAATTACAATATTTCTACCAAAATTACGATTAGAGAGGCGTAGAGTTTATTTCTACACCTAATATATGTTTCAATATTTATGTTTTCTACGGTATATCTGTTTTACCTGTCACCCCACCCCCGTCACTTTCTCTCTACACATTTCGTCTCCCTCTCGCGATAGATCCTTCTCGATCCGTCCGTATCCGTCGGACCATTTTCGCGTCGCGATCCAAAATCGTTTAACGTATCGTTACGATAACGTTTCTCGAAACGTAAAACGTTGATGGAATATTATTTACTTACGATCGTCTGCGCGCGGTATTTGCAAGCACATTTTTATAACTCGCGGCGTTATATGCGTTCGAAACGTTTTAAAAGACAGCGTTACCGTTAAACGTTCCACGCTCGGTGTTTCTCTCGCTCGTTCGGTCCGTTTAATTCTCTCGTTTCGTATGTTCGCGTTCGACGACAACGAAGGCTCGCGGTAATTATCCGCCGGCCCATCTACTCCCGTTCCTTTGCCAGTCCCTCGAGGAATCACGAGTTACGCCGCCACGACTATCTACGATGCCGGGACTACCGGTCGAGCGCATCGATAGGATCGACCGAGACCATCTCCGTCTAAAATCATCCTGTGCGCCGTTTCCATCGTCGCTAGGGTTACCGTACCCTCCGAAGAATACGCGTACACTTTTCGAGGTGGTGGAACAACTGTTTCTTCCCACTTATGGGAGCCGAACGACTTTTACTTGAAATCTAATGTTATTGTTACGTGTAATATTATTGCTAAAGTAGAGTTAATTTTCAATGTCTCGGAAGGTATCTAAAGGAACTTCGATGGAAGAATGGAAGAGTATAGAAGAATATAGAAACATTTCATTGGGAGCTATTATAAGGGATGTATTTCGATACATCCCCTTCTTCATGATCTTACGTGAGGATTAGACTATCTCCTTCTGCCTATTGTCAACCCTTTTAGGTCACTGGTACTCATTGTTACCGAGAGGCAGGAATTTTGAATTTTTATCTTTCTACGCTCATCCACGAAAAAAAAGTGAAAAGAAATGCCCAGGGAGTTCTCAGCCTATAAAGGGTTAAAGTGTCTAATCTTCGATAGTCTCGAGAAAAAATGTTATCTTTGCCAAAATTTCCCCAGATTTCATCCCAGCAACACCCGAGTTAAAAGTGGTTTCATAGTGGTCTGGTCCCTTTAAATGGCAAGGTGCGCGAATCTAGAACAACATATCGCGTGTCACAGGTGTTGAGATTATTTTGCCCGTCCCTGGCACCCACGTTGGGCACTGTACGAAGGGAAGTAGAAGCGCGGGCATTGTCTCCGCGGCTCGATGACGATCGCCGCAGCATCGACGAGCGCTCGCTGGTCGGCATTGTTACGTCGGCGAATCTCGTCCGCGGCTGGAACGGGGATCGCGTCCTGGATGACAGTCGTAGCGATGGGCGATAACATCTTCGCGTCGATTAGACGAAGCCTCACGAAGGAAGGCACGATCAACGGACGGGCCGAGAACGAGCGGCGCGCGTCAAGAGGCCGTCGCGATCGGAGTTCTTCCGGCAGCCCTGCCACCGCTCGCGGAACCACGCTGTGGGAAGCATTGTCCCTTTCTAAGCTTCTCTAAGCTCGCCGAGGATCGACGAGCACGCGTGACAACACAACGAACCGTCTTCGAGATAGCATCGTCACACGCCCGTTACGGAAAAGACGTTCCCGCTATGATACGACAACCCGCGAGATAATCTCGACGCGACGACTATACCCGTTTCCAACTATCGCCTGATCCCAGAACTTATTTTCGTAACTTTCGGTCGACCGTGGGCACTGTTGTCCTCTCTGTCCGCGTTATGGCGGTCGGCGGGCTTTTAGTTCTCACGTTTCGGAGGATAACGTATGGACAGTCTAACTTAGCCAACCAAATCCTGGAGGTTGGAATAATCTATCCCCCTATCCGGTTATTGAGATAATAAGAAAAATCGTTATGGCGATCGAGGGCCTATCTTAGTTCTTATATTTATAAAGATGGCGTACGCTAAACCTGTTACAGTCTATCTACAGTAAAGAGCTGTAATTTGTTCCAGGCGAACAACGACACAAAGAAATCTGTCTAATATTTATTTGAAAATATCAAACCTACCATTTAATTTAGATAAATTTCATTAATATACATCGAAGGTACGAATATTCATGAAACCTGTATGCTCTTCACTGTGCGTCCAATCTATCTCCCAGTCCGTTTATCTAATTATAAAAATCGTCACCTACCTGTGGTGAAGAGGACGATGGCCTTGAGGCAGCTGTACTCGGCAGAGTCCACGTGCAGAGCCTTCAGTTTTTCCACCTGTTCCTGAAAGATCCTGATGTGGTCCATGAAGGCGACGACGCGATCCGCGGCCATCGGTGACGCGTGAAGACCGGCTGCGGCCAACAGCGGCGCCACGTGAAGGGGCATCGAGCACTGGCTCGCGTTCAGGACGAACAACTCGCTCCAAACTAGCCTGAGCAGGGCGACCTGGTCCGTCACCTGAAGGTCCGGGAAGAACGGGATGTTTCTGGCCCACTCGACCGCTGAGAACAGCAATCTCGCCGCGAGCTCGCAGATGTTGTCGATTCCCATGATGTTGTTCGGTTGCATACACTGGCCGTATCTCGAGGTCGGGTACGGCTCCGCCCTCAGGAGCAGGCTAATGTACGAGGAGAGGTAAGAGTGACCGTTCAGGCTGGCGCACGCGACCGCGTCACCGTTCGTCAGGGCGAACTGTCCAGGTAAACCTGGCAACGACGGCTGCGACGGTGGCACTCGACCTCTTTGCACGGCTGCAACAAACGAGCAGACACCAACTTGATGATTTTTATTCAAGTTTTCTAAGCGAGCTACATTTATATGGTATCAAGGTACGAGATGGTACGATGATTTCTTGTTCAAGAAATAAATTATTTGTTATTCAATGGCCCAAATGGTTAAGAAGGTCGAAAATTTTTAGTGGCTAGAAGTAAAATTTAACCGGTTATACAGCTAACGACTTTATCGTAAGTATCTAAAATTATGTTCACGATTATACTCTTTTTCATGATCAGTTTCATGATATACTCATAATATACTTAAATATTTAAATATTTTCATTTCGTATTCAACTGTCAAAAAGTAGCTGGCATATTTTATTATTAAAAAGCAAACCCTGAAGCCTCTCAATCTCTGTATATACATCATATCTTAGTTTGCTTTCTCGTGTTACATAAATAAGAAAATTTCAAGAACATCTGGATCTTTTAAGTATTTGCTCTAGCATAAATGTATTCTACATAACCACTGACGAAATTTGCTAGACTGTCCCCTTTTCCAAAATATCAACCTATCTAAAATCTATCTAATAAGCGGATTGTCCGTCGTTTTAATCTTCGAGGATCATAACATTCGCGAATCAACGAACGACGCGAGTGGACGGACGACTTTAGACGAGTGGACAGAGCGCGCACGTAGATTTAACGAGTGGATCGTGAAAATTCCAACGAACCTGCTCCACGATCACCCATCGAGCCTATCGACGCGGTCGCGCATCCTCGGTTTCGCGCGTCGACATTTCCTTCCCTCGCTCGGGACGGTTGATGGATACCGAGCCGAACGCAACAAATAACGCGCGCAATTTAACCATCGATCGAGGCGCTGACCTTTTCCGCGGGTTACGTGCTCTTTCGAGCTCGCGCGATTTTTGCGAAACAATTCTTGCAGGTGTAAGGCCAAAAAACCACGATTTTATTTTAACGTTATGTTTATATACAAGTAACGATCAGATATATTTAGGTAACTTATGCTAGTTCGAATCAAATGAAAGATAAAAGGTGTTTCCTCGAAGCATCGTCCATTTGCATCGAGCTCGTGCAATTCTTGCATGCGTGAGGCCAAAAAGAACGAAAACCACACGATCTTATTTTAACATCATGTTTATATACAGGTAACGATCGTATATGTTTAGGTAACTTGTGCTAGTTCCCTTTACAGCTTAAACAAATTTGTCCTATTAATCCTGGGAACTTATAAATAGCAAATGGAGATGTACTTAGCAAAGAAGTACGATACTCTAGCGTTAAATTTGTGTGTGTGTATTTTAGCCACGCGTAAGGACGTATTATTCGCACTGTTTGTATTAAAAACTAGCTTCACTTAAGAACAGGGTGTCCGAGGCGAAAGTATACACATGTTTCGCGATGTTCGCGTGACTGTTCGCTCGTATCTACCGTGTTATGTGTATTACGCAAGACGTAGACAATGGAGTCTTCCCATTGGGCGGTTTGTTATGGTGGAAGTAGAAGACTTGGTAGTGATTACATGTTTGCTTATTCATTACTACGTTGCTATCGTGGATCATGTTTAGTTCCCCTCGAAGGCGTACCAACCCCTGGATTCCTTCTTCGTTAAATTATGAATAAATATTATTGTATCTAAAGGGCCTTCCTGCACAAGTAAGTAAATAGATAGAGTAATTTCTGAACTTATCGTAACCTTTCGCTAATTTCCACCGTTGCGGTACAAATGTCGTTGAAGTAATTAGAAAATTACTCGTTGCGTAACGTGCTCCGGGAAGTTCCAGCTAGCCAACCGAGGATCAGAAGGGGACAACGAGCTCGGTGTCTCGCGTTCTCCGAAGAATCAGCAAATATTGTGCAAAAGCAAACGTCTCGAGACGAGAAGACTAGACGACTCTCGTCGAACCAGCGTGGACAAACGCGAAAAGAAACAACGCGCGCGTTGGTTGTTTAAAAAGAGAAGCAAACGATTCCAGTCGACACGGCGGAAACGAGTAGGAAGTTCTCTTACGAAGCTCAGTTGTCAACTTCCTTATTGTTGTTTTGTAGAAGAATAACAGTAAACAAACTTTTGTGGCTACTAAAGTCCGTATAGGTGTATCGTAATGACCACCAGGTTGAGACTGATGTATACAGATGCATTGTAAGGGAATCAGGTTACATTAACGTTTAAGCTGAAGATTAAAGATTATTGAATTTAACATCATAGTTCCATTATTCGCCCCTTTCGCAAAGTTGTTATTTCTCGCGTTAGTTTTCCTCGGGGAGAAGCGAGACTCATGGCAACTGCTGGCACAGAGCTAAGTACCACAGTAAAACTCGCGAGTGGACACCTAGCATTAGGCTTAATGCGCGAAATCTCTCGAAAACCGTTACGTGTTCGCTATGTTTCTCGCGGGCTCGTCCGCGAACGCCACCGTTATTACCGCGCTTGATTTTTTTCTTTTTTTTTTTCGAGGAAAGATGGCGCGATTACGCGGCGAGCGTCGTAACAGATTGTATCGCGCTCGTCGAGTTTACTGTTAATCTTCGGTAATAACGCCGACGAGCATGCCCGGCCCCGAGCCACGTACGGGGTTAACTGTATTTCGAGTTATATCGCGCGAGCTTTCCGATAATTGTCCTGGCCCGCTCATCGAAAGGAAGGCGATCGTGTAAAGGATCGTGAAAAGGATCGTGAAAAGGATCGTGAAAAGGATCGTCCAGGGAAAGGTTAAAGGAGAGGCGAGGAGATAAAGCAAGCCAGGGGCAGGAAGAGAATCCTCCGCGTACGAGACCGTCTCTCCTCTCCTCTGCCCTACGTCACACTCCTTTCTTTTTCTCTTGGGCCTCGACGAGAAACGGCACCCTGCTGCGCACCTGAATTCCAACCTCCGCCCCGCGGCTAACGAACACCGTCTCCGCTATCTTCCCATCCTCTCCCAACCTCCCTCTTCGTTCGTCTTTGCCGGGCTCTTCGGTTCTCGTGAAAAACCGAGGAGCCCGAGACAACGTTCGCCAGTTCTAACCACGAATCACCGACATTCTTGGTCAAACAATTTCTAATGGAAGTTCTATCGCGATGTTCGCGAAGTTTGCGCTTTGGATCACCGAGTGGAGGTGAGGAGACCAACCATGGATCCTTATTCGTTGATTTTTGTAATTTGAATGGCGTATTTCGGGGCATGGGTGAAAAGTTAGCTTTGAGAAAAGGGGTTCCAAGGAAATGATCGATACAGAATTCACCGACACTAGTTTTGATCGATATCAATATTGGCTATGATATACATTCTCTGTGTTTAATTATAGAGAGCGTTTAACCCCTTGGCTTACGACTTATTGTGGAACCGTGGACGTCATAGTCATGTATAAAGTCTGTACGTTCGTACGGCGTGTCTGACTCGTGCTTTTCATTTCCGACTTGAATTCTTTATCACGTGTTGTTATAGGCTAAAGGGTTAATTTCAAGATTTACGTACTATGTATGAACTATGTAATTGCCCACGCAGAGAATATATATGGCGGTCGAAACTATTGTTTGTGAATTCTGGTCGGTTGAAAGTAGTATTAGTAGATTCTGGTCAGTCAAAACTAGTATCAGGGTGATTCTGGTCGGTTGAAAGTAGTATTAGTAGATTCTGGTCAGTCAAAACTAGTATCAGGGTGATTCTGATCGGACAAAAGTAATGCTCGTCAAAACTGGTGTCGGTTAAAATTAGCGTCGGAGAATTCTACACGGAGAACTGATCTCTGTAAACTCTGTTTCGGTCAAAACTATTCTCAGTGAATTCTGTGCCGGTCATTTCTGCGGTACCCTGAAAAAATCTTGTCCCAGCTAAATGCCTCGCAATCATCTACAACCAGCTCGCGCGTTCAACTGCGATCTATCGATCGGAAGTCGACGCGCGCCTACACATTTGCGGTTGTATGCGCGGTTTTTTTTTCGGCGATATGTGCAAGAACCATTCCGATCGAACGTTGGAAGTTTAGGAATGCTACATGCCTCTGACGTATCGTCGTGGAAAAACAACGTTTGATGCGCAACGATGTAAGATGTAATACGTATAGACGAGGCGAGCATGCTGTGTAGATTCGGTACCGTTAACGGTCGGCCCGAACGCGGATACTCGTTCGCGCTGCTCGCTCGAGCGGAAAAGAATCCGCGACGAATCGAAACGCAGCGTCGCCTCGTTGTCTGGGCTTTCCACGGTCCGCGTCGCGGGTCGTGGCACAGCAGGCTCTGAGAATCGTTGTGGCGTACGTTGGACGCAAGGTGTTTCATCGAAATCGTTCATCGCGGTTAGCGATTAGGAGAAAACATGGTCAGAAAAAGTGTATAGTTTTTTAAAGCTGAATGATATAGATTTTTAAAGCTGAAATTTTAAAAATGAATCTGATGAATCTCACTGGTGAATCTCATAATCGATACTAGACTAGAATGCGAGTGTTCGCGCATTTCCGGTAAATAGAAATAGGTCGAAATATATAGTATATAATTTCGAAACGATGTTACGTGAAATATTATTTCAATTGTTGTTCAATTGTATTGTTTCTTGCGTTAAATTTGAAACAAAACAATAACCGAATAAATTAGTTATTTGAAACAGTTATTATACGAACCGTATCAAAGATAACGCTTAAAAATAAATTTTCCCAGGTCAGCTGAAGATGTTCCACAACCCGAACCATCGACTTTTCCGCCGCGGAAACGCAATTTATGGACGAGACGTAAACTTTTCTCGCATCACGACCGTCGCTCGGGGCAGTCTTTATAGGTCCTCGCAGTAGTTGCATCGCTGCATTAACCGACGCTCGTTTCATCGAGTTTCTCCTCGTTACAAGACGCGAAGGAGTGCCGATGGCAATGGATGCCCACCGCGACAGATGCACGATAGCTCCTAGCTGCTTCGTTCTTAACCGACCTCGTGTTTTGCTAGCCATTCCCTCCGCAGACTTTTCGTGTTACGAAAGATACTCCTGTTTTCGTTCGAGTAGTACAACGACGCTCGGAGAGTTCAACGCCCGGTCGACGAAAATCTCGATGACAAGGCACGGATGTCCTCGAGTTCCTCCAAAAAGGAGAACGTGCGTCGGGACAGAATCGTCGAAAAGGGATCAGAATATCGTATTTACGTTTATTATTAGCTGTAGAAATTAATTCTGTGTCTTTACATCCACGCATTCGTATTCGTTATTCATGAAAAATTGACTCGACAATTTTGTTTTTAATATACAGTCAATGTACGCTATATTTATCGAAGATATTTGTCTAATTTAAACGAATGCTTCATATTTCCGAACAAATTTGTAAGTTTATTCGTGTACCTATTTGTAACGAAAAATTGATTTAGAAACCTGAAGTCTTTCATTTAAATTAGTCAAATTTCTTCAATAAAACATAGAGGATACGCACACTTATGTGACTGTATGTGCCTTTTAGAATGTGTTATCGAGGGAATATCAACAAATATCTGTTTCTAAATTTACCCTAGCAAGGCACAGAATTAATTTCTACACCTAATAATTGTAACAGTCTCGAACTCTGTCGAGCCATCATCGATCATTTCTAGGCTCAAATGAAAATCGAAAACGAAAAATGCTATAACTATCAAAAATTACATGGACACCTTGCAAAACCAAATGCAAACTTTACTTCAAGCGCAAGCACATCGCGTCACGTGAATATTAATATTGAATTTAATCTGTTTCCGTCGCATTAAAATGTAAGCTTCGCAAGGTCGTGGAAGATTTCGCTCCGTGTTCGAAGAACGCAGAATTAAACGCGGAAAGCGTTCGTTCTATCGCAGCAGCGAGCAGTCGAGGGAAAATTCTGACCAACTGGACGGTTAACGCAAGATTGCGTATTATCAGGCGTATTCGATGCGCGTGGTTTTTTTTTTCCTGGCGCGTCGAGCCGATCGTCGCGCCTAAATTCCTCGATTCGCGACAGCAGCCAATAATTATTCGCGGCGGGTCAGGGGTCGCGCGATTGCCGCGAAGAGGCGCGATTGCGCTGTCGTTTTATCGAACGCGCGCATTTTTTGTTCCAAAATCGAAGAGGAGAAACGCCAGTGACTCGATACGCGCGGGACAATTTCGCTCGCGGAGACGCGAGATAATCGTGCACCGCTGAGTCGTTTTCATGGAACAAAACAATTTCGAGTGCAGGCAAGGTGGAATTAAAATAATTAAAGACAGCCTTTCAGCCTAATCTTAAATGAAAACGTGTCATCGATCCCGTGTCGCTTGGTTTAACATCGAAAGAATCGACGTGTCCACGGAAAAAAACCCGTGCGCAACGTCGTATTGATAAACTTATCGGCAACAAAACACGATTCGTGCCAAAGTCCGCGGCGATCGTGAAACGGTGAAGCAATTTTTTCTCGCGTTTCTTCGCTCCTGCGACCGAACTTTTCCAAGTTCTTTTATCCTGCTCTTTTTTCGTTCCCGTATCTTCGACGTTAGATACGAAAACGTCAGCATAATTTTGAAATTAAATTTAAAACGACCACGGCTGTACCTCGTCTGTACGCGATTGCGCCAGTAGTGTCTTTTACGACGTGTACGCTTTCGTGTGAATCGCTTTCGATAGACGTTAAGCTGACGATGATAATAATAACCGAACTGCGGACTGGAAGCACATGCTGAACGTGTACAGTGATGTGTGAACTTATAAAAAATGTAATACAAATATCGTTAAATCATTTTACGAAATGTATTTTGCACGTGTTTCGTACACCACGTTTGTCGCCACGTCAACCAGAAATAGGTGACAGGATTCTTCACGAAGGAACCAAAGGAATTAATTTCGAAGACGAGATTAAAAAATGAAATACCACGACAGACGTTAAATTATCTTGTCTTCGATAGTCTCGAGACAAAATTTCAAGTTCATAGCTCTTCACAAACTTTAGCCAACGCGATTTGTGTTTATAGCTGTCAACAGGACCGAAGAAACTGATCGCGAACGCGCCCTAAGTTATTTACGAGGGTTAATCGGAAAATTTTTGTTAAAACGAGTAACGCATCGAAATCGTTATCTCTTATTCGCCGGTTCGAAATCTTTTATCCGGATGAGAGTTCTGCCGATATCCGACAGCGCGCACCGAGTATACGGCACGCACGGCCATAGAGAAATTCTCGGACATGGATTGATGGTGCTGACGCGGCTTCGGGAGACGAACAGAAAGAGCTAGAGTGGGTCAAGCGAAGCGGAATAGAGAGGGATAGGGTAAACGAGAAAAAAGCATGTATCTCCGTCCTCGTTCGTCCGTATTCGAGAGGAGTATCCGTCTCCGCCCGATGCACAATGAGCGCCAGGCATCGTTCAAAATAATTATAAACATCGAGAAACGACGATCAATCTTCCGTTCTCCTTCTTCGATAATAAACGAATTACGAAGATGACGTCGACTCGGAAATAAAAAAAAAAAAAAAAAAAAAAAAAGCCTGGAGAATATACCGGATCGGTGGAGTGAAGTGGGGGAAGGGAAGAAGGGGAAGCGGGGATGAAGGAAGAAGAGCGAGGAGACGAATGGAAAAGGAAGAGGGGAGGGAACGGAGCACCCGCGGAGCGCGTGATTTAAAATGCTAATTTTTTTCGTTCGCAGCGACAGCGCGTTGATTAAGACGATCGCGCGGAGCGGCGCGCGGAAAGGAATTTCATTAGCGGCCATGACGTACGGCTTAGAAATTTCACGCGGCGGAGCGATACGCGCGCGTGCTGCCCGCGTCAAACTTTAATCGCGCGCATGCCCGATCCGCGAGACCGATCGCCAGGGGATTCCCTGCGGAGAGCGCGCGCGGAAGATCGCCGATAGACGACGGAAATGGAACCGGGTCGCGAAAGCAGTTCCTCGAAGGTCGAATTCTTTACGTTTGCGGTATTAACGGATTGCCTGCGGAACGATGACCACTCGACGAAGCGTCGTTTGTTTTTATTGGGTTGTCGGGAAAGTCAACCCAATCGGTTTGAAAGACGGAACGGTTATGGAACAAAATTTTACTTAACACTTTGCCGGCCGCAGACTCTTCGCATCGCCTTTACGCTGCCGCCGGCGAGATTCACGCAGGTTCTACTGCTCGCCAACGGTGTGATTCACGCAATTGTTCACTGTATAAGTAGTTGCAATATAATTGTTATTAAAGAAAGCATTGAGATAACTGTTACACTATTTTTATTCCATAGTCTTATACTTTTAATTAGTACTAAAACATTTTATTAGAAAATTTAACTCCTAGGATTCATAGTTCTTTTTCGTATGATAAATTTCGAAACATTTTCCTACATGCAGAGAAACGTATCGTCCTCTGATAACAGATCAGCATATATTTCCTCATCGTAGAGCATTCTGAAGGATATTTTAAAACTTGTATTGAATCTAACATAAGCTTCCGATATTTGAAGGCAGCGAAAGACAGTCTCGGACTAACAAAACAAGAGTCCCCTAAAAAACTTTTAATAAAAAAAGATCTGGTAAATTGAAAGGGGAAAACAGTTGAAACCAATGTTCTCTGGTCGTCAAATGTTGCTTTGCGATAATATGTCTACCTATACAAACGTAGATATAAAGCATCATCGTTGGCGAAAATAAGTCACGCGTGCGTGACAGCGGCCGGCAAAGTGTTAAGTAATTCAATATATATACAGCTCTTTGAATTTCTCTTAAAAATTGGTACGAACTTCGGGACAACCCAGTAAGATACTTCCAACTGTTTAATAGTAATTACAAAGTAAAATTAATTACGCTCTTTCAAGCCCAGCCAATATTGGTATAATCGAAGTCCATTATCGAACAGACGGGACATAAAATGTAGTCACATTAAGCTACTTCATCAAGATCGTTTCAACCGAACTCAGTCTCTCCTATAAGTACGCTACATTTTACTATACGTCTAACGTATAATCTTGGCGTCAAGGATGAAACACGAGGTTGCAAATCAATTTCGTATCCGCTCGGGACTCGTTACGATCTCGCTCACATTTTCGCGCGTGACGTTGACTCCGCGAAAAATACCTCCCCTTATCTCTCTGCTATCAAGTCGCGTACCGGCCACCGTGTAACTGTAATAGCGTGGACCGACAGGTTTTACGAATAACGCGACAGCTGCGAAGTGGAAGGACGGAATACCGAAAAAAGAAAGATCGGGCGCGAAACGAAAGAAAAAGGAGATGGAGTATCTCGCGAATCCAACACAATTTCTCCGACAGCAACGACCTACATGGGCATCGGTACGAGGTCATTGGGTCGTCTGGTAGGTATCCCGCAACGCGGGACGAGCTCAGGTTCGTATTCTCCAAAGGAAATACCTGCTCGCGCCTTCGAACGTATCCTTGCGTAGAAGTGCTCTCGAGATTTCTATCCGAAGACGTTGCGCAACGTGCGCCGTTCTGTATTATTATCATTATTTTTATTATTATTGCGTATGGAATAATCCCTTAATTTATAAAATTCATGGACGTATTAGAAATTAATTCTGTGTCCAAGGCGTTCTGGAACGACTCTGTGCTTGTGTTTCCGAAGTAACCATTTATTAACGGCGATACAGTCTGAACGTGACAAAATGACCATTAAATATTTCTGTTTATACCAAAGTCGCGTTGAATTTCTGTTGGTTAACCTATGCCATGGAATCCTGAATTCTAAATGGGGTGAGAAAATCCATCGCGGCTTTACCAGTAGTTTAAACTGGTACCGCGAGGGTCCCTATCATTGGCGGGTGAGTTAAACCTATGGAGACAGTTTAGCCCACATCGGAGGTTGGACCTGCTGTATACCTCGACGGAAGAGAGTCCACTTAGACACCGACCTGCTAAGCTGGTAGAGATTTAGAAAGGTTTCGACCATGCCAAAAGGACACCTACAGTCCTCAAGAACTAGAGTCTCCCTAGAACTCCAGAGTCGCAACTGTTTCCGTCGTATTTATTAAATTTGCTCGCAAAATACTTTCTGTTGCCTCTTTGATACTCTTTGATACTCTTTTGACACTCTTTTTTCTCGGTACGTTGAACTTATTAATTTTCTGAAGAAGCTGCTATTTTAGCTTCTTGGGTTTTATACAATAGCTACAACAGGTCAGCACCATCTTCAAGTCTACGTCTTCTGGTCAAATCGTTTGTCTAGGTAAGTCAGAATTCCTCGCGTATAACGCGCGTTCTCCTCGCAGCGTGCTCGACCTACATCCCGAGGAAATGATTTGCTCTCCGGGGCTACGTATTTACCTAGCCTGCACGATTTCTCGGTATTCTCCGTGTTAAGCACCTGTGGTTGAAATTTCTTCGTTCGAAACGCGGAAAGAGTTCATCCGTGAAGTGCTCAAGTTCTCGGAAAACTACCATAGTCGAATAGTCTGGTTTTTGGAACGAAGCTAAACATAAATTTGCGACAAGGAGACGCCGAGAAAAATGGCCCATTATTGCGAGAAGCTGCAGCGTCTCGTACTATATCCCGGCTGGTACCAGAAGATCGATCAGGTTTCGACGGATAATTACTTCAAATAGAGATTATAGAGTAGTGCATCGTTCGGTACTAATTCCCTGAGCTCCGACGATAAATAAACACCTAGACTCCGCAGCAGACCCGCAACGAAATAGCCTAACGATGGGAAGAACGCTTCTTGGATGCTACTCACTATCCTTCTCTCTCTTTTCTCTATTATCATCAGGCTACATATGTGACATGCACCGAGGTTGTGCGCAAGTCTACATGCATTTCTTCATTTTATTTACATTTGACCCAGCTCCAGTTTCGATTTCTTCACTTTGACCGTTCATGTTACTATCATTCACTTGTCATACGATTATACTAATTTTTCTTTTCTCTCCTCGTCTACCCAACGTTGCCAATCTTTCAAAATTTGTCTAGATTCTAATCGCGAAGAGAAAAATTTCAAACTAGACTCAGATCCTAGGAGCAATCAACCATGGAATTTTCATCCGACCACCTGTCTATCCGTCGCTCTTATCTCGCCTCATTTTCTCGTCCATTAATTAACTCGGCGCTCCATTTATCGATTCGATCATCGAACGGGTTCTATCGTCCGTGATTTTTCTCGGAGAAAAAGCGCAACGTGTTTTCTTCCCCCAGAAAGAAAAGTTTCCAACGCGATCGAAACGTCCAGATAGCCGCGTTCCGTGACACGGAAGTCTTTCTTTTGGGAAAAAGAAAGAAACACGACGGGAGGAAGATCGAAAAGAGAGGAGAAAGAGTCGCGTATCGCGTGGCCGAGGCAACACGGAATCATTTTTACGCGGCTAATAAGCGGGTGCTCGTCCCCTCGAGCGGCAGTTCCGGCTCGAAGGTGGCAAGCCAAAGAGTAGGCGGCCGGTGAGAAGTGCCGCGAGTCGATGCTATTAAGATTTCCGTATCGTCGTCCCGTTACCGCGACTACGACGCTTCGTGCTCGCTCCCTGCTCCTTCGCCGTTGCAATTTCACTCCTTCGCATCGACCACTTCGTCTTTCTACTCGTTGACTGCCCGTTACCAAATCCTTCGTTAACGCTGCCGTGCCTCGTGAATAATGGCGACACGCGAAATTCACAGGGGGTCCTGTCACACAAATATGGCTGGTAATCATACTCCGCTACGTCACGAATCGTATTAATCCATGCTTCGAACTCTCCCATCCGTCGATCTTTTATTTGTGTCACCTTTCTTGTTTTATGTGTTACGTTTGGCTTTCCAGTGGATGCTCAGGCGAGACGTCGGCTTCGTAGCTACCATTGGAAGAGGTCGGGACCAGGTTACCAGGTATCGAGCACACATGGTGTAATATACGATCGAAGCCGTTGCCTGGTCGTGCTAAATCGTCGGGATTTGCTTCGAAACGGACTCGATTTCGGTCAAAAGTTTCGTCCAACGGTAATCTCGTTCCCACCTGAACGATGAACTTCCTTCGAGGCGACGGAGCGGAAAATTCGACGCTGTCGTGCTCCCTCTTGGATACCAGTGACGTAACGCGCGACGCGATCGAGTGGAAAGAGAAAGAATACCTGACAGGACGAGGAATCGCTCGGGGGGATTCTATCTTTTCTCGTAAACTCGACCGGTTCGACCAGGGCCACCTTCCGAATCGTTTCTGTCTACGGTTCCACGAATGCATTTCGTTTCTATTCCTGTTGGCTGTTACAATTCTGCAAATCTTCGCGATACCCAACTCTGTGAACTTCTCCAAGATAAGAATAATCAACACTTCGTTGACAGGTGACGAGTTAACTCGCGTTTGCACTTGCATTATCTATTTCAATTTATGAAACCCAGGACGATATTCAATTGATTATGTTGGTAAAATATAAATAAAGTTTATTGGACTTTATTTATTAGGGTGAACGAAAAGTTCTTGCGTTTTTCTCTCGAATGCCTTACTTTTCGTTTACACCCCCACAATAATATGGAACATGTTTCTCTGTATCGTGATTCCAGGATAACAAACGTCTGTCTGGCATTATTAACGCGAGGGGGCGTACGAAACGAGGAGACCAGCAAGGGTTTGGAAGGCAGGAAGGAAGGAAGCAGGAGAGAAGAGACGTACCAGAGACGAGAGCGAGCCGAAGGTATCGAGAGAAAGAGAAAGAGATCCGAAATCCACCTGCGGATCGAGACGGGCAGGGAACCAGTCGACGCGGAATAACTGGTATTAATACGTCACGTAATTACCATGCGAGGGGTACGTATGGCGATGTAGGTGTGCGTGTGTACAGTTCCCGGTGCCCCGACAGGGCAGCCAAGGCGGGTTCGAGCACACGTAAACCTACCAGTTGGGACGAGCCCGAGCGGAGTCGAGTCTCTAGACTCGCGGAAGATGGCGAGAGAATATGCATCGTGGCAGGCAGTTTCCAAGCGAGCGGAGGTCGCTCCGGGCCATGCTTCTGTTCCGAGCTATTATGATAATTTCGCCGGAAAGAAGGTTACCGACTTGGGCCGTAGGCGATTACCCTCGCCGTGCTCGCCTTCCAGCGAGGATCGCGCTCGCGACCACGAACGAGAATGGACGCGGCAGCTCGCCATTATCCTGCCGCTGATTCGACGCTATCGGCCTCGCCGCGCGAGCCTACCTGCCCGTGAGTACTCTTCGCGATTCACGATCGCCTACACGCTTCCTCCTTTGGCTCGATTTCACGCGGAATCGAGACGATTCCCGCGATTCGGAGCTCGCGCGGGGAGTCCTCGTCGCGCAGGGATTTCATCTGGGACGTTTTATGTAAGTGTGGAGATCTGGTTGTGCGGTCTTCATCGTAGATCGATCTTAATTCTTTGAGCGTTCTAAAGGGAAGCATTCGACGTGTCAACATTGTCCTTTCTCGGATTTGCACGAAAATTTCCCCTGGCACTCAAAGGGTTAATCAAGGATGTAGCTACTGATTTTGTTTCGCAAGGATTCAGATTGGACACACGGATGGGACACACTCGAATCTCGATAATTTTCTAAAATGTTACATGGCAAGAGTATTTGTTCCCGACATTGGTCAGGCCTGTTCTTTTATACCAACCCATAATTTACAATACCGAGCTCGTTCGCAGTACCCTATTAATCTGCAATCTAAGTACAGCCTTAGCCAAAGTGTGGAGTTTCAGTGTGTAAAGATTCGAAAAGTTCGTTTCATCATCGCGTTAGCATACCAATCATTAAACCATTAAAGTGGAAACATACTCGATTCCCTATCTTATTTTCCTACGACTGAAAATATGCGATTTCCTAAAATTCCACGAATTCATTCCATTCCTGGCCGTAATAAATAAATAAATCGGTCGAGGTTCGCAGATGGATGTCGCGATATGAGAATCGCGACGTTCCAGTGGTAGGTCAAAGAGTCGCTCGTCTTGGCGGAGAGTCGAAGGCATCGAGGACTCGTCGAGGATCGAGAAGAAGGCGAATTGGACGTCCGAGTGAATCACGGGCCGAAAGTGGACGCGTCGAGCGTGGGACGAGGGGAGAGGAACAGTCTGAAAGACAGTAGGTCAAAAGAGCGTTCTCTTGGCCGCGAACCGGAACGGAGGAAGGACATCGCTGGGAGAAATTCCTTCGTCGGGAGGCTCCCACGCAATCGTGGACGATTCACGCGATTACGCGTAATCGGAGGGTTGGATGGGACTGCGCGGAACGCCGAAGCGTTCCGAGAAATTAGTTTCGTTGGAGGACTGTCTGTAACCGAGGTCACGGTGACGTTTTTCAGGAGGAAGCACGCCTCCGTCGTTATCGTCTTCGAGGCCTTACGAAAAGGAAACGAAACGCGACGTACGAGCCGAGGAAGAAGGAGAAGTCTCGAGTCCTCGAAGTTGAGAAGTGGCTGCATTTCTAACAACCAATTGCCCAATCGTTTTAACCCATTCGCTGCGAACTATGCGATGTCTCGTAGTTCAAGTTGTTTGCAATTACTCAAGGGATAAGTTTATAGCCTTTTGAATCACGAATTGTTGCAAAAGAAGATCGTAAATATTCTTTTTAAGCGCTTTAAATTCGCCTGACAGAGAATGGGTTAATCTCGTTGTGATAGAGCTAGTTTACTAGGAGTACATGTAGCCTGACCACAGATGATTCTTCACCTTTTGAAAAAGGATCATCGGCACAAGGCAAACGAAAGAATCAACTGGGAAGATCTCCTGCCGAGGATAATTCTTCCTATGTAGAATCGAGAATGCAAGTTGACCCTGTCACCGATCAACCCGGTACTTTTCACCTAGGATCTCCTCGATTGGAGCACTCGCTCGATAAACCCTATCCCGCAATTGGATCCGATCCGATCGATTCGTCGAAAGATTTTCATGTCGTCGACTCCCACGTTCGACGGGATTTTCGCACACGCGAGGCACGTTGCTCGCGTAGCTCTAACCGTAAAGCACAATAACTACCAGCTCTGGACGCGGAGTCCGTGCACGTTTGCGAATCGACCCGGCGAGATTGGAGGTGAACGAAAGAAAGCGGATATTAATAACGCGGCCCGTACGCGATTCCCTCGCGGTCCCTCCCCCCGTCCTCCTCCTCTTTCGCGAGACACGCCCGACTCATCGACTCGCTTCTCCTTTCGATCTGGTTCCCGTTCCGTTTCGTTTCGTCTTCCCCCGTTCGTTGTACCTTCCTCAACCTTAATGTTGCTCGCATAACGTAAGACCCGTACCGTCGAGTAGCATGCGAGCGGAGGCCTCGCCGCGAGCAGACACCGTGGGAATGTTAGGCGGGCCCGCTGGCCGCGCGCGGTGCGCCCTCTCCGTTTCTCTTCTGCTCCTCCTTTATACCTTTACACTCTTCTCTCGCCTCCTTTTCTCCTCTTCGTCCGCTCCTTATCTCTCCGTTCCTCTTTCCACTCTCCTGGACGCGCGCAAATCCTCGCAACGTCGATCCTTTCCCTTTCGGATCTCCTCTTCTTCATTCTTTTCTATATGTTCGACGATCCCCCGTGCTCCGCGAGCCCTTTTCCCGCCACGCCCGACTTTGTATCTACTAATTTGCGCTTTTACAAGTAACTGGCGCGGCGGAGATCCGCGCCTAGATACCGCCGCTCCTCCTTGCTCTTCTTCGATGAGAGCGGCTAATCAAAATATTAGTTGTACGCATAGATTCTCGATCAGGACGGCGATGGAAGACGGAAGACGAGGAGATACGAGCGTTACTTGTCGAAGATCGGAGCCAAACGCAACGACAGGTTGAAGAGTAGCTAGTTGATCGCATTTAAGCGATCGTACGAAGCTGAAGATATCGTTTATTGGCAGAAGACGTCGTTTGAATATTTTGCTCCAATATGGCGACCAAGCATACCTCATGAGAATTCGAATCCGACATCTCACTTTCTGATTGAACATTCGTTCAGGTCTCGATCAAATAAAATTCATTACTTAATAATTTAATTACGTCTCCAAATGGTTGAAATAATCCAATAATATGTAATTCATTTGGATCTTTACGATCTTGAATATACCCTAAAATTTTAAGTTCTAATAATGTTAAATAAGCTACTCTTGGTAATATTAAAATTGTTGATATTGAAATGGAGCCATGAAAAAAATCTCACGTTCCTCTGGATAAGAGTGGTGTCAAATGAATGGTCTTCAGGGGTGTTCGTCGAGTCAACAATGCCAAGAATTTCAAGATCCATCCGCCTATTACGTTTCGCCGTTTAAGATTCAGACAAAAATGCTCGACGAAGCAGAAAAGAAACGTGTTCGCAGTTTCCAGCTCGATCCATCGTGAATTCGACGCGCTTCGAGCGTTCTCCTTTGCATTGGTAACAGCGCCGTAGCCGAGGAACGCGCGCGAATGGACGGGTTAGCCGCGTATCTGCCCACGTCTATCAGAGACTGGTTCGCGACGCAAGGCAGGTGAGTTTTACGAGTTAACGGCTGTTGATATTTGCATCGCGCTCTTTTCACCGACTGGAATTGCCCTTCCCCTTTCTTTCGTTATTTTCTCCGTCTTCATCAGAATCCTGCTTGCTTGTATTCCCGCCGCTGTACCGCCACACGGTCTCGCAACTCGAATCCATCATCGGACTCGCACGATTATGTGGTTCATCCTTATCTCGATGAAGTTTGCGTCGTACACAGCTTTCAATCCTTGACAACTGCTTCTTCTCGTGACACGAACTATCAGAGTAGACCACGCAATCGTATTTCATATTTTCCACTACCCTTCGGGGCATTTTCTTTTATCCTTCGAAACGTGACTACTAGGGTAAGTATTGGTTTATCTTATTACTTTTATATCCGAGAGCTAGGAGAGCTGTGAGAGTGCTAGGAGAGCTCGAGACGTAAGAAGAAAGTACTAGTCGAAGACTCGCGGTGATCTTTGACGCAGGAAGTAGTGGAAAGACGGCTGCGAGAGGAGATCGCGCGTGACTGGGCATCGATGTTTCTCCTATAATCGACAAAGATGGAAAGAGAGACGAACGCGAGAGCAGCAGAGAACGAACGTGTCGGTGGGTGTGCGCAAAGCCGACCAACGTGGCGCTGACCGCCTTTTCCGAGTGAACTTTCACATTCTGATCGCGCGAGAGCTCCGACAGCCTCGAAGGTCGCCTCTGGTAGCTCCCAGTCGACTGCGAGCGCATTTAGTATCTACATACGTTCCCCGCAATGCACGCTAAGCGATCGTGCCGATTCAGCCACGAAAAAGGGCTAGAGTCGCACTCCACCGACGAATTCCTCCTTGAAATTGCCTCTCGAACATGGTAAGGACAGGTCGTTGTACAAAGCGATCTGACCTTACGTTCCTTGGGTATCTTCGATTTTGTTTAGATTCGTTTCTGTGATCCAGAATTGAACAGGAAAATGTTCTAACCCTTTGCACTCGAGAGGCGACCACTAGGTTTCACGCAGCAAATCTATCAGCAATAATATTTCGTTAGGTTTTGTTTCTTCAGAACACGAAGCGTCGATGATCGTCAGTGAGGCGCAGGTGACCCTATTTTCAAATCTCAATAGCTTAGAATTCGTGGCAACAAAATGCTAAGGCCTCGAGTGCAAAGGAGTGATACCGCTTGGGAGAATAAAATTGGTTACTTGTTTGGAGAAAATAAAGGCTATACTATCGAATCATACCGAACGATGGGGAAACGTTTAGCCGAGCAGTCGTGTAGTGGAATAAACCTTGCAAATAAATCGCCATTGCACTCAGCGTCGAAGGGATGCTCCACGAGCTCGAGCTCGTGGGTCTTCGGCGAAGAAACGACCATTACCGCGAATAAAACTCGTCGTTCCGGCAGGAAGGCAACGGCAGAGGGACGAGCACGAAACGCGAGCCGAAAGGAAAGTTTACCTAGATGTCGAGCAGGGTGAACGAACAAAGGGTAATACGGGCAACGGTGGACCTTGCACCGTTCTGAATATGCATAACGAGCTCGAGTTCCGATCGCAATCCCCCACGAACGGTGTCAGGTACTCTTGACCCGACGACAGTTTTGTCATGGTAATGCGCCTACTTTGTATTTTAATGGTCGGAAAGAGATTATGCGAGTAAACACGACCAACCGAACGCTACGCCTCGCGTTAACGATTTCGTTCGTGTCGCTCGCAAGCCTCTGCGAACTGTTTTTTTCCAACGTCCTCGGAGGCGAACACGAATCCATTGGGAACGAATGGTCAACGCTGGAACTACGATAAATCATTTTCATTGCTTCTGTTTGGACTGTAAAATAAAGTCATCGACGTGGATCTCGATTCTTTCTTCGTTTCCATGCGCAGTAATTAAATCTTAACTCGAGAAGCGATATGTTGTAAGAATGTCGACGTTTAGCGCGATAAGTTGAACTTTTTTTTACAATTGTCCTCGTTTAAGCGTAACCTGTAACGACACGATGCATGTTTTTCAATTTGCAGTTTCTTGAAACGTTTTACACACTCCGAGCTCGATATCCGCAATTTGCATCGCCTGCCAGTTCCTTTTACTGCGAATATTCCTTCCGATATCAAGGAGTCCCGTGGAATAATTAAACGAGTTCTTGTAACGTTTGTTTCTAGTGTATCAAGTTAACGCAAGGTGCAACCTTATTAGCCGGAGCAATATTGAAAATATTCATTTACGCCACGAAACGAAGCTTACGTGTAACGTTATTTTCCGCGAGCGATATTTGATATTAAGGAAAAAAGCCGTAACGTCGCGACTGTAATTATAAAATTTGACGAGTTAGGAATCGAAATGCATCGTTGCACCGATGGAACTTAATTAACCGGATCGGAATTAGAAATTAAAACTATGTACTTACATTGGTTGCTCCTATCTATAAGAAAGAAAATAAGTTTTATTGAACAGAGGCAAAGAAAAATTAATTATCGTTTTGAATTAAGACCGTTACGTTACGTTCTATGTTAATTTTAAATTCTACGAGCAAAGGGTCGGTTAAGGGGATCAAAAGTGCCCATAGACCGATTTCGATTTGCGATGATATATTCTATAGGTTATCTGAACAATTTTTGACCAATTCTTCTCGTCCTATTGCGTGAAAAATTTGGAAAAAGATCAGAGATATTACAGTTAGCGAGTTACATGTTTCAGAATTTTTTCAAATTTTTCAATTCAAAATCCAAGTTGTGAAAAATAAAAAATGCAACAAAATTATGAAAAATGCCGGTTTGCAGGAAGTGTATATTATTGTTATCATTATCTTCAATTTTTTTCATAATTTTGAGTGTGATGCGCCGTAGTTGAATAAATCGAGAATCGATTTGCATGATTCTTAACGTGTCCGGCAGGTAGTCGCGATGTCAAACGCCAAGCGTCGCTAAGACTTCGACAACGACCTAGCCGAAAGAGTTGTATACGCTTCGAACAACGTTGCAAGTATTCTCTGTCATTATCGAGATTCATAAACTAGGTACACGAACGGATCGAAAACTTAGAATCGCGCGGCAACGGCTAGTCACCGGTCCTATTTAATCGAACGATGGCGATCAAGCAACGTTGTAGTCGCGAAGGTTCTCGCGGCCCTCGAACGTTTAATTTTGGGTTGCAACGACACGCAAAGCTCGCGTTTCGTCACCGGGTTGCAACCGACGCGACCGAGTGGCATTTTCGGTCCGACGATAGACGGTCCAACGTTTACTCGCGGGGAACCGCGTCGATGCTCGCATTTGTCAAACCGTGCTCGCCAGCTCTCCTCTTCGTTCTCAGTTTCGTATTCCCTGGGGATGAACGTTTATCCAGCGTTATCGGTCCGTTCGGTGCGGCCACGGGGAGCGGCGATACCGAAGGGCGGAGAGGAGGCTCCTCCGTGCGCGGAGAATCAAGGATCGACCGCCAGCCGGATTACTAATCATTTCCCGGGTCCGAGAAACCTCGCTAATTGATTAAAGTCACGATCCTGACCCTGCCGTAATATCGGCAATCTCTTCTTGGCGCACGCTGGGGAGAAAGGTAGACATCGGGGACAGAGAAAAACGTACAAGATGGAGAGAAAGAACGGGGCACAGGATGAAAAAGAAAAGGCAAGAAACGGAGAAGTAGACGCTACTCTCTTTCCCTCTCGTATGTTGGCCTCGCGTAATTTTTACCAGCTCGCTCCGTCTCGGTTCCTCCCGTCCCTTTTTACATCCTCTCAGCCTTTCCTTCTTCTCATCGTTTTGGTTCGGTTCGGTTGCCCCGAACGTTCGTTCGAGCGGACTATCCGCCTTCGTCGTCCTCCCATTGTTGGATCGTTCCAGCCCGGCAAGGGAAACAATGTCTAATTTCAGTTAATGCGGCCATAATGGCCATCGTCGTTGCATCGCCGTGCCGCGTGCTTCGACGCCGAGCGATAAGTGAAATCCACCTTGGCACACCGGCGAATGCTCTGGGGCTACATCGATCTCGGACGAGTTCGTCCAGCTGTTGTGCCTGTATCTCTGTCAAAAGTTTCTAGCTAGGTCCTCTTCCGTTTCTATGCAAGTTCCTTTTTCCGAAAGAAGAAAAAGATGGAGGAAAGAACGATGGCCAGTATTTTGAAGATATCAAGAGGATGTAGAATGACCAACGAAATTAATCAGAAACATAACAAACGCCATTGACACATCCTTCACCAAACATCCAAATCTCGGCTCCGAGCTTCTCAGTCGTTCTTCACACTCGCTGTTCCTAATGGAAATAAGACATCCACGTTATCCACAAATCTGACAGTCGCCATCAGAATGATTTCATTATTCGTGTTTGCTCCAATTTCAAAAATTGCGCACCGTTTTTTTTTAGAGAAACGGTGCTGCCGGTTAATTCCTCTCGCACGGAATCCAACAAGGATAGGGGTTGGAAAGTGAGGACGTCATCGTCGAATATCGGAGTGGAATCGAACGCGAGGCTCTCCCGCGGTGTTTCTTCGAGAGGCAAGAGTTCCTCGCGGTATCGCGGCACGCGAAGAGTCGCGGTCGTTTTCGTAGCTACCGAGACGAGGAAGGAAGAAACGGGAGAGCCTCCGCGAAACGTACCGTCGTCGTCGGCCAGTCGCAATTAAGGGTTAATTAAATTGAGCGGCTTCCTAGATTTCTGTAATCATCGCGGACAGTATCTGCAGGGTAATCTTGAGCGCATCCTGTCTGCCTCGGGGGCCCCACGGAAGGAAGGGGCCCCGAGGTAAGGTCATGCACCCCGCTGACCTCGGACCACCGACTCTCCTCCTTCCCCTCCTGGCCTCTTCTAGCCCCCTACAAGCCCCACCGCTTCGACCTCCCCACCACAGGATCTTCTTCGTCCCATACCTCACCGCTCGACCCTCCGCTGAGCGTCCTTCTTGGCTTCGTCGATCCTACTCCTCGTCTCCTTTCCTTCTTCGCTCGCCTTTCTTCCTGATCTTCGTCTTCGTCTTCAACTTCGTCTTCGTCTCGGTTCTCATCCGCGTCGCCTTCGTCCTCCCCCGTTCCAATACACCCGGAACGTTATCCTCCGCCGTCAACCCCTCTCGCGGATGCGCTTTCTTCTTTCCGTCGAGCTCCTCCGCTCTCCGCACCTCCCTGACCACCTATGTCATGCTTATCCTTCTTTCGATTTTCTCCTCCCGAGCCTCCCGCTCTTTCCCCGGCGATCCTCGTCGCTTCCTCTCGTTTAACCTTCTCTCCTCCGTCACGCCGTATTTTCCCTTCGCGAAGACTCGCGAGGCACCGAGCTGGCGGGCACCGCGAGTCGTTGCGTGCCCCGCGCCGGTGAACGTTTCGAATTATTATCAAAACTCGAGGCATCATCCCGGATAATGAGCGGACGTCGCCGCGACAGGGCAGAAAACATTGTATTCCCGTGGGAAAACGCGACGGAGCTCCTACGGGGGTCGAGTAGGCGTCGACCAGCGCCGATGAGCGGATTCTGTTATGGCTGCTGGCACGGCGCGAGCGATTTCGACAGTTCTAACCCTTTGCACTCCAGATTTTGCTAGTTTCAGGAAAATTCGAAATTAACCCTTTGCACTCGGATATCCCTTGCGAGGAGACATCGTAAGTCTGACAAATTTTGTTAGCGACAGCACTGCTGACATCAAGGATCTATGTTACACGCTTCAAGAAAGCTATAAGAATTTATAATCAAGTCTGATAATACCAAACAAGACACGTTTCGAGATGGCGGAGAATGCAAAGGGTTAATAAGAACTTTGGTACCAGTATCCAGTGTCTAGATATTTAGTTCTGTTACACCGAAGTCAAAGGATGCCTCTATCGATTAGAAACCTGCACAACTGGCACGCGATCGCGCCCAGAGTTATGAACGGGTACTCTACTTTTAAAGGGACTTTGCGTATGTTTCCTAGAATTAGCTTTGGAAGGAGTAGCAAGCTCTATATCGATATAGAGTTTGGTTATCCAGGTTAACCCCACGAGAGTGTCCCGTGTCCTGCTCTGCGAGGTTCCTCCTGCTGCGCTCCCTGACCGTTCGTGTCGATGACCGTCTCGCTTACGTACGCCTCAAACAAGGTCAGATGCTATCTGGCGACGAGGGAACGAGTGAGAGAGAGAGAGGTCGGGATCACGGCAAGGGGACGGTCAAGAACAAGAGAAAACGTGAGAAAATTGTCCAACTTCCGCGAGACGGAACAGGAGGACCGCGACGGAACGCGGAGATGCGTTGACGTGTACCGAACAATGGCAAACGAATTACTTGGAAAGTGAATCGGTCTTATCGATCTATACGTGGTGGCTGAGACTCGCCTCTCGAGTGCAAAGGATTAATTCTCACGGGACTATATTTAGTATAACTTCATCGAGACAAAATATCTTCATCAAATTGTCCGTAAAGGGTTAGTTACCAGCCTTGTCTCATTTATGCCTCCATTTATAGTCCCCAAAGAGAAGTAAAGTATCCAGGTGAACGTCTCCTTTCAATTTTGGTCAAATCTACCCCTCCGTAATAATTCGGTGTTGTTTGTTTGCCAACGCTCGGTGCATGTCAACGTACCTCGAGGCACGGACCAGCAGGGGGCCTTCGGGCCCCGACGTTGAGGAGGGATGAGCGAGTGGCGAAACCTCGGACGGAAATAAGTACACCTGGATCGTTCGCGTCGGACGGTGACCAGCTCGTGCGTGTTCTAACAAGGTCAGATATTATCGCGCCGCGAACAGCCAAGTTCAACGGGAGAAAAAGGAAGAATCTTGGGAAGGGGAGAGGCGTGGGAATCTTTCCGGGATTTTCGTGAGCCAACGTCGCTCGGAAGGCTACGAATAGCGCACGTGTCTTCGTTTGTACGAGCAAATTAACGCCTCGACGAAGTCCTACTGCTGGTTACTCACGGGGAGTAAAGGTACACAGAGATTTACTGGAAATGTTCTGCGCGAGTCAGCTACGCTTTCGACAGAAATAGGCTGTAATTTATATTTCTTAGATTTTCTATTAAATATTTCTATTAAATATTCTTTTTAATTATTTAAACGAAGTGTACGCGTTCCTCGAAGAATTATTACGAGAGACATTTTGTTCTTTGGATTTAACCCCTCAAGACCTGATGCACGTGAGATATCTCGTCTTTAGCAAGCCGAACGTACGCAAAAAAAAAAAAACAAAAAAAAAAACACCGTACGCAATGTGTTAACTTTCAGATTTTTTTTGGAATAATTACGTATGTGTACGTGTAATTACGTAAACACTACCTTGACCAAGCCACCCTATTACAGATCAGTACTCTTCATTCCTTCATATAAATATGTACTTAGTGCCATATAGACTCTTGTTTACTACACGAATGAGCCACGAAACAAAAAAAAAAAAAAAAAATTGAATTACGGTTAATTTAAAAAAGTCAGGTCCGAAGGGGTTAACGTAACCCCGAAGTGCACCGCGTCGTGGTTATACGGCTAGATCTCGCGTTGGACGTATCGAGCAAAGAACGAAGAACAAGAGTATCGGTGGTATCGACGAGCTGGCTGAAAAAAGACCTCGAGGAGCTCGAGCACGACCGAAACGAGAACGCGTCCAGATATAAATACGCGCACTTGTCCCGCGTTAGCGCGACGAGTTCCAAGGATGCTCGTGCATTCGCGCGCGACGCGTTGCGAATCCGTTGCAAATAAATAGAAGCGTTTCCGCCTCGCTCAACTTTGACCTTACGGACCTCGCTGCCGCGAATCGCAACCGTTGTTTTGTATCGACAGGTTGCGAACAGCACTTTAGCAGAAACTCGTCTCCGTTGCATAAATGTAACCAGCTCGCGTATTAGTAAATAGAATAGGTAGAAGCGAAAGTAACGAGTCGCGACGAACAGCAAAAATGCTGGCGTTTCGACCTAGATGTGTCAGAGAACTTATGGGTGAGACCGTTGTAGTGGATCCTGCATTAGGACTCTCCGTTTCGACAAGACTTCGTGGTGTCGCGATCTTTCTCGCCCATTATATTCATTTTGACAAATCAAGGTAAATCTAAACACCTGAATTCAAATTCTACAATCGCGTTCCTTTGAGATTTAACTACGACCTAATCGGTTCGATACGAGAAAAGTGATTCGGTACATACCTTCCCGTCGCATGCCCATCTTCAGGCACTTTTTCAACCGACAAAACTGGCACTGGTTCCTATGGTGTTGGTCGATGGGACAGTTCCTATTCCCTCGACACGAGTACGTTAGGTTCCTCCTCACGCTCCTCTTGAAGAAGCTTTTGCATCCTGGAAAGAGGAAAAAGTTACGGGTTAAAATCTCGCTTCCATTCGGTGTCCCGTTTCTTTAGCGTTGGACTCTCATTTGCGCAAACCTTTGCGGGATTCCTGGGCATAACCAAGTAGAAAACAAACAAGTTTCTTGGAGAAATTCAAACCGAAGGAGTGAAACGAGAAGATGGCCGCCTTTATTGACTTCCAAAAGTACGTCTACGATTGTGTAATGAAATAAATGAGCTGTTCGGCCTGTAATTTTGAAAGGGTGACGCAATTTACGGACACCGCCAGAGGCCATCTTTTCGAAAAAGGATATTTAACTTTGCGTGTACGTAAAAAGTATTGGCATGGCGCATAGTACACGATTCGGATGAAATTAGTCGAAAATCCATGTCCTCGAGTAGGTTCCTTTCACTTAAATGCCTATCGCGTAATTGTCTAAGGAAGAACCGCGAGGATTGGCCGCGACGTAGCTGGATGGCGCGCACGTGCGCGCCGACGATACCGATTCGATCGAAACGAACGCGGACCAATCACCTTTTAACCTCTTTACCGTGTGCACGATGGCTTTATCTACATATCTGTCACGCGTGCGTCGCGTGCTACGCCGACGCGGCCTAACACAGACCATTGCGCGTCCGTCGTTCGTTAAATCGAATCGCGTTAAGCCGTGTCATCTGTCCCTATCGACGTTGTCTCGTCTTCGCAGCGAACGATCGAGTCACCGTGCCCGTTCGCGCGTCAACATCGTCCTCGCGTCTGTCTCCCTTGCGAAATGTATAAATGTTTCGAGTCCTTGGCGCAAATGACAACACATTGGGTTGGCCAAACAGTTCGCTTGAATTTTAACCCTTTATTTACTGGAGGAACTTTCCCTATCTTTTGGGCAAATCCGTGATAGAGTTGCTCATCTTTCACGAGCAATCCTAGGATTTGTCCTTAGTAGAAGTTGCGCTGATTGGTACCAATTAATTAAAACAAATCCACGTTTTTGCCACGCTTAAAGAATCGCTCAGTCGTAAGATAACTCTTAACTCTCCAATTCGTACGACATTTACGTAACGTACATATTAATATTACGTATATATACCCATGACTTATGTATGTATTTTATGTGTTACTACTCAATAAAATTATATATGCACATATCGTTCGTATGCATATCGAACTTTTACAGTTTCCAATATTCTTTTACACGATTCTTAATCTGAAATTCCTAATTTCATCTTACACGAGGTTTTCTTTTTTATAACACGGAACGTATCCCTAATTTTATCCTACGGTCTTTGCGGAACCCATCTGTTTTTACACGAATTTCTGCTGATCGTTAAGAAGCGAGGTTCATCCTCTGTCTCGCGTTACCCTGTTTCGATTACTCTTTCTCCGTTCGTCTTTTGATGGGTTATCGCGCCACCCTTAGGAGATAGCCTCTTCGAGGAAAGTATTCCGATTCCGTCTCGGTAGACGACGATCCGACAGGACAGGAGTTCGATCATCGGTGCGCGAACGCATATCCGGAACCGAGGGATCTCGGTCGACGGGTCGACGCAACCGCGGATACTTGGAAGCAATTAAAAGGCAATTCATATCGTGCCAACAAAGCGTCCTCTGTGCACGAAACGTTCGATCCAGATTATCGAGAATATTCTCCGTCCTCCGTGCGATTCGCATCGACGATCGCTAGCTCCGTTTCGCCTTCCGTGCCAGCCACCGCATCCCACGTACTTCACTCGCGGCGTTTAAAAGTAAATTAGATAACAATTTCCTGGTTGCTCTTACGTCTAACGATCGACGCTCCCAGTATCGTCTGAAAGTTTCTTTCAGCGAAACAGTGACGTGCCGCGATTATTCGATTATTAAATGCCAATTAGGCCGGTTTCTTGCTTGGGGTGGCTAAGGAGCAGCTCGCGTAATCCATCGGGCTCTAGCGAGGTTAACAATCGTTTATGTTAGGGAGAAATACGATATGCAGTGTTGCTAAGAAGAATGTCGGCAACTTGGTGTTTTTAATAAATTTCTGATATACATTTAAAGTTATTATTGTTAGGTAATTTTAATTGCAATGCATTTGATGTGTAGATGGAAGAAAGATATGGTTGCTTCTATCATTATTGGTGAGATGATTAATGAATTGTCAGTCAATTATATTTTAATTGTGGAGCAAAATAAAGTACAATAATATTTAATGAAATTCATTAGTGACTTCATAACATTAGTGATTTTTTACACGAATTTCTACTGATCGTTAAAGACGGGGTTTATATAGACTTCGTATAGTTAATCACGTAGTAATAAAAAGAAAAATCGGCATTCTAAATTATCGACTTCGTGTGTGAAAACGAACTCATAGGATTGGTACGCGGAAGGAAGAAACCTCTGTGGTCATCAGCGTTGGAGCGACTGGTCGAAAGAAAATGAATTCGAACCATTCGATACGACCTCGCTTCGCGAAGGAAACTAGTCTCCTCGATTTGTAGCGTCGCGGATTTACTAGCGCATATTAACGAAAAAATTAATTAGTTAAGGCCCGTTCGCGCCGACTCGAGGAACCGGTTCCGCAATTTCACCTAGTGCTTAAAAAGCTCGCGATGCACTGACGGACGTTTTATGGGAACTGGATCGTGAATGGTTCGCGGTTATCGGTCAAGGAATTTTAGCCGACGTTGTAAAATTAATCGTCTCGAAGCTGGAATTTTAACGCGATTTTCGGTCAAAGTTCGCTGAATTCCTTTTTCTTCGGACAGTTTTGGTAAATATCGAATGTCAACGTGGATGCATCAGCGATAGTTTAATGTTTAATCGAATAACGCGTATCGACAGAGACCATAATCGTTAGTGGAAATTATTGACAGAGAAGGTAACCATGATGGGAGCACTTGTAATCAAAATTAAACGCGCCTGAGCTTGCAACGGTAGTCTCAACCTTGACCTTTTAAAAAATGTTAAATGGCAAGATCATTTGCTGGAAACTGCACAAGACTATCTCTAGTGTACGAGACTAAGCTTCCTCGTATTGATCCCATTAATAGACTCTGCAATTTAATAAATAGCCTAAAGGTCGATTCAGACTATACAGCACGGACCGTCACGACCAAACATTAAAACATACGTTTTAATAGAACTATTTGCACTTAACCGACATCGACCTGAACGGGACTATCAACGGGAATGGTGTGAATAGTTCCATTAAAACGTGTGTGTTAATGTTTTGTCGTGTCGGTCCCGGTACGTGTCACTGCCGGAACGTGACGGTCTGTGTCGTACAGTCTGAATCTACTGTTAGTCGTAGCGCGAACCAGCCAGGTTCAATCAGTTTGTTTTTAGAAACTGCATCGAGACTGTTTGAATTATCGCCAAATACATAAATTGCGACAAATTGTACCTCGTGTATTAACCTTAACCTTCATGAATTCATTTATTGTATGAAAAAGTGTATTGGATTAACCTCGGAAATTAGTTTTGAATAATTATACTAATAAGTAGGTACGTTACAGTTCAAAGTTTTTACACCTTGCAACAGTTATAAATAAGAATCTAATTGATAAACGGATGCTAAGAGGAATGATATCTAAATGATAACTACTCCAATAAAAACTAGTGAAAACGGTGACCTTACGCCAATGGGTCCTCCAGCGCGGACATAATAAATACAAACGAAGCCGACGTTTTTTACGAGTGGGAACTAGCTTCTCACGTTTTTTCTGTATCGACCCCTTTGCTACTACCTTTCTTATGCAGTTTTTTCTCTTACGCTTTTCTGGGAATCGGTTAACGAACTTTAAATGGTCATCGTACGGTACTCGGATTCTTTTCGGATGAAATGTAAATTGCATCCTTGTATAATTTTGTATATTTATATTTGTCATTGTCATGCGTCATTATAATGAGGCACATCGAGGTAATATACACTTGCTGGCGCAAATACAGCTTAATTAATCCTTTAACAAGTGTGAGACTCGTGGTACAGAATTTGAGTAGGGCATGAAAACCACGAGTCAGACAAGTCGTACGAAAAGGCGCAAGGAATTTTATACCTGATTATGGCATTCACGATTCTATAGTAAATCGTAGGTCAAAGTGTTAAAACATATCGATCTGGTTCACTGACAGGTTTAGTCACGAAAACTGCTCCATATTCCCCTCGATGCTCTGTTCCTATCCTTAACCACTTTTAAGTTATTCTACTAGTTTCCAGGTTTGACCAATTAACTCCCGTATAAAATATCTAGGTGTTGCATCACCTACCCTTCAAACCCATCCGAGGTCTCTCACAACTCTCTTACAACACCCTCGCGTGGCGAACAGTCCCTTGAGCAAATGTTATTTCTACGTCGAGCGAGGTTCGGTAAAAATGTACCGAAACAAAAATATTTGGAGCGCAGAGGGTTAAGGCTCGAGGACGAATGTGCAACGTTCAAAAAATTCACCTGGAATCAACCGAATCACGCTAGACAGTCGCGAGCGACGAGCTCGCGCGGCCATCGCACCGTGGATTTTTCCGGGCCGCGGTCGTCGTCGACGTTCGACTCGCATCCTCGTCGTAGTCGTAATCGTTGTCGTCGCCGATCTTACAAAAGAGACCGTGGGGTCGCCATAACTACAAATTGCATCGTTACACGCAAATTACGCGATTACAGTACGCGAGTCAACCACCAAGAGACACTGCATACGCGCGGGCCGCCTGGCGCGAGAGAAAACGGAGAAATGGGCTCGTGGAAAAGGGAGAACCGGAGGAAGCCTGGCGAAAGACGAACAGAGACAGCCGAAACAACTACTGTTTATACTTTCAGATTGCAGCTTGCACGGCCCTCGAGAACTGAAATTGCTCGCATCATTGAATTTTCATTGCCCCGGCTCGTTCGTGGCCATTCCATTCCGAGTAGTAACGCGGAACACCGTTCCTTCGCATGCTTCCGAAGTATCTTGCGAACGAGCTTAGAAATCGTCGGTCCATCCTCGACCATCAGCGTCAATAACATTTATTCGAGATATCCGCGATCGACTCCGAAACATACTTTCCAGCGACCAACAGCGGACTTATGGCACCGCCAACGATTCCTTATCGTCAGCCAATAAGGCACACGAGTTTCTCTTCGATCGATGGATCACGGAAAATAGCGCAAGTCTCTCCTAACGCACGTAAAACCAGAGGGATGATTGGCGTATCCGCTCTCCGAGTCATCCAGGACGTGTACTCCAAGTCTGAGCTTCAAGGGAGTAAAAGTGTCTTCACCCTAGGTACTTTTGTTACTTTTACATTTTTGAACTTTTCGTCTAGGCCGCTTGATATTCTTCTTCATGTTCGTTCGTTCTCCATGTGTTTGTTAAAATAATTCCTTAAAAATTAAATTTATTCCTTTGTTGTTTAATACATATTAAAATTTACTATTGAAAAACGTTTACGTTAAAAACGAATTTATTTAATCGCCCGAACGGAAAGTCTTCAAAAATCGGCCCGGCACGGAACGTGTTAATATAATACAACTTAACGAAACGGTATGTCACCACCCTGACAGTTTCACAGGGTCGCTGATTACCGAGCAGTAACGCTCAAGGTAGTCAGCGATGAAGAGCGAGAGGAAGCAGAAATTCAGCAGAACATCGCGGGAGGGTGAGCAACGAGTAGACGAGGCAGCGATGGTGGAGGATAAACGGAAGGAAGCGGGTAAGCAGCGAAGAACGCGGCGGGAAGAATCGGTCAGTAACGTTTCGAGTCGGCCGCGTAAAATTAACGACATTGTTATAATTAATTAGCCGTCCGGCGGCGTGTTGCTCGGGCAGAGCGGTGCGTAGATAGCGGCAGGGCTTCGTTAGCGAGATAATTGGTCACAGAGGATGCGTTCGGGATACGTCGCGCTTCGTAATTCTATGATCGATGCATGCCCCGCCGACGCCGACACCGCGTACGTATCTAGACGAATGCGATGCGAGCTGTGCGCACTCGCGTAACGCGCCTCTGCTTCCAAGATCCTGTTGCCGTTAGCAGACGCCGACGGCTAGGCTCTCGAAGGAAGCGAAACTAACGAGTACGACGCGCGGTTCCTTTTCCTCTCGCTTCCTCTTGCGACAGATGGACGATGCGTTCGCCGTCACGACCCTCCCGCAACCCTTTTCCAGAATTTTCACCGATAAAGAATTTTCTCCCACTCGTCAGGGGTGGAAAATAACCAACAGGGAAACAGTCTAAGTCTCGCGTTATTTCTTTTTGGAAGTTTCTTGGCTTCGCACTCGAGTACACTGTTATTGTTGCGATTGCTAGTTTCTTTTTTTCATTTAAGCCTCTATGAAACTCTCTAATGACGAGAATTATGTGGCGTTATATAGCTGTGTACATGATACAATTTATTTTAAATCTGAAGGTTAATACAAAGTGCTTGTTTTTATTTGCACTCGAATACAGATTCATTACAGAGAGCTAACAATTTATACGACTAAACCTTTTTCTATCATGATGGGTGAGTCGTGGAAATAAAATATTTTATTACTACTTTTATTACTACCAGTTTACAGCATCGGAGCCTATTTATAAACCAATGTCGCTACAAAACAATTACTGTAGCGACTGAAAATTTCGTTGAGCACGCGAGAACATCGATTTCATGTCGTATGCGGCAATGAAATATTTTGGAGAGCTCCTTGCAGCGAATTCTAACGGAATAAGTATTATTAATTTAAGATCGTTGCGTTTTACTTGAGAATCAAACTGTGTTGGGACACCCTTCAGAGCAAATTTCATTTAAATGAATTTTCCCTCCTAATTCCACCCTCCCTGAGATGTCAAAGTAAGATGCAGTTCGAGTGAAACTAATTTGCCACCGCTAGTGAGGATAATAATCCCATTTTGTATAGTGCTAGTGAGGATAATGATAAGTTTCCGCTGTGTCAAAAGACCTAACGCGCCCAACGGTTATTGAACGTTGTAACAGCAACAAAAATAAGATACAAGTTCCGCGTAAGCACCCTATACCTCGAGGCTACAATCGCAATTATTAATGGTAAATTATGTACATGCCACGCGCATCCATCCACAGCCTTCGATTCTTTCGACCAACAACACAATATTGAAATTTCAATTAAATTTTCCTACGTTTACATATTCACCAACACGTACTTGTACACTACCACGCGTCGTTTGCGCGTCATGTGCCGATTCCTCATACGGACCGACGTCATCGTGAATTTTTATTTTATGTCCGTATAAACGAGCAAAGTACGAATTGTTATTCAACTCCTAAAATCATTCCAAATAATCCATATTCACAAACTGTTATCGAAGACGACTTAATGCCAGGGCAGAAACGTTTAACATTGAACAAGAGCAAATACGTTTAACAATTAGTAGTACGTGCTTGGGCGGCTAATTGTTTTATTTACTTGGTTCAAACAATCACGCGTCGCCGCTAAACGGAAAGATCTATTTGCACGCGACGAAGAATTCGGCGCGGAGAATCGCGACGCACGAAAACAATACGCCCGTGGAGAATCGCGACGCACGCGCCTCGCGTAGAAATGAGATTAATAAAGATTAGCAAAGTCGGAATAATATAATATGATCTCATTAGACCGATTAGCCCGCGGAGCGGGCTGCAGAATGTCTGGCTTCCTCCTGTACGCGGTGGGGTATGCCAGGCATAAGTCGGTAAGTCCGTAAGTAACCGTAAGACTCGTAGGGAGAACCAGAGACCCCGAACAGGAAGCCCCTTGCGTTGCGGCTGTACCACAGACCGCGAGACCGGAATTAAATTTCCTTTTCTTCTTTCATCCGCGAAACGCGCGCGAGTTCGAGTTCAATTTTGAAGAGAGACAGAGAGGAGAAGAGAGACCCTACGCGGAGGTATAACGTGTCAGACGTCATAGTTGGTCGAGCTATCGATGGCTCGACCGATTTCGCCGATCGGAGAAGGGAACCGTCCCCGTGAGCGTGCTTTCCGCGATCGGCGTTCTTTAGAGGATGTAACGTGACTCGTTTCGACGTTCCGTGTAATTCGCAACAAATATCAGCCGCGTCTTAAACGCTAGTTTACTCGCATACCGCGGCAATTACTATAATTGAGACAATAAGCGTTTTTAAGTAACGTTCGTGCCGAGGCGACGGGCACGAACCTTCCTTCCTTCCTACCATCGACGATCCTCCATAGCCCTGGCAAGGGTTTTCTAATCTTCTGACGGCGTGCTTTGCGAAGCATCGTCGATCTGTTCATAACATGTTACAGAATGTATCCAAACGTGATTGGCAACTCGATCGCTCGGTGGAAGATCTTTCTTCTTACCTTAAACTTAACCCAAAGGATTAAGGAGTGGGATACGAGGAAAAATCCACGGAAAAAGTAGTAGCGGCGAGTCCTCTACTGAATCATGGAACACAAATCTCCAACGCGTCGTAGGACTCGATGACGAGTTCGATTCGTTAAAGTCGTTCGGTTACGTAAAGGAAGTGACTCGATCGAAACGAGCTCGAAGTCTAAATGAGGAATTAACATTATCATCGTGACGCGTGGAAAACATGCATATGTAGGGTACGGATTTCTGCGTGCGCGCGTACCTTCGTGGAATGTTAATCAATTTACATTTTCCTCGGAACGGAACTTTCTCGTCTCGCGCTTTAACGGAAGTTGTGGCATGGGTGCACACGTGTAAATGGTAAAGTCCCGCGCAAATACAGCAGCGAGCAAATACGCCACCACCTAAATTGTCAAAGAAAAAATCTGATCGCAGGCAGGAAAGAACATTTCCATTTCAGTCCTAAATATCAGTGATCGTTGATTGCAATCAGCAGAAAGAGTTGGATAAAGACAGAAATTAAATTAATTTTGTCATATTGCACAGGGATAAATTTGGAAAGCAACTGGAAAATTGAAAAGAGATAAACAAACGCGAGTAAATGCAAGCGTCAGCTCGAAACTCGGACGTAGGGACGCGCAGGTGTGTCGAGACTCGGCACCCCGAGAAATAAGGGGTTACCGCTGTTTGGGACGTAATAATAGCAGGGTGCCGAGGGCGCAGTGCGTAAGGCAATACCATAATCACGGGAATGTTGGTGGGAGGTGTTTCTCCTTCTGAATCGACGCGATCGTGTCGCGTTATCACCAACCTTTTCCACCATTTTCGTCGATAAAATTTCCGCGAATTACCAAGCATCGGTTTGCGTCAAAAAAAAATTCGCACGATTTCAATGATGATGATCTTTTCAATTATGATTTCCCATGCATCGCAGGAATTAAAATCGCGATCACGTTTAACGTCTACTCGATACATATGCAGTGGAAACACGTAAGAAAATTAATGGTCTTGCTTTCTCGCTTGGAAAACAAGATATGTTAGTACTAAGCGCATCAGGTAATGAATTAATATCTGCAGGTGATAATCCATCAGACTAGGTACCATTAGAAAATGACGCGATACGGAAACTAAATTCACTTTCTTGATAAACTTTCCAAACCGTTCTCATTACGTGGCATTAGCGGGACGAGACGATACATCACTTGTGTTGTAATTCTTGCGTTTTCTATTACGTCTATATTTTAAGTTTTTTTTTTTTTTTACACAGAAATGCGAACATCGTAAGCCGTTACCTGAAAGTCACAGAGTGAATTTATTGTAATGAAATTGTTTAAGCTGGACATTTTTTGTTCTCATCTCCATATATAGGTTTATATATTGTTGATTTTTCGTTCTATCAATTTTTGTATATTAAAACAAAAATTCGGCTCATAGAGGGTTAATTAATTATAGACGTACACTTTGTTGCAGATGTCATTTCCCTTTTTCCACACGTGATACCAAATTTAATTAACCTCTCAACAACCTGGGACCAAAATGCGATGTTTACATTTGGCTAGAACAACACACCACTGGAAAATTGAAGTAGCCAGGCTCGTGATAATCAGTTTTAGCCCGAATATCCGAACACGAGTCTCGCACATGGTTGCAGCTTAAGGGGTCAAACCCTGATCAAAACGAAGGTTGAAACCCATAGTAGCTCGTTTAATGGAACTGGACGGTGCAGAAATTTCACTTGCGCCGAGTCAAGTGAACCTGAACGACGAGGATCGACCGATCGCGGAAGAAAGAGCCGAAGGGGAGCGGCGATCGCGAAGGTAGTCGAGGTCGAGCCGCGAACGACTATTGCGCAATAACCAAAGACGAAGAACCTTGTTCCAGACGCGGTACCGCGAATGGGAGGTTCCCCAGCCGCTGTAATCGGCAGATTAATGTTCGTTTCTCGAACTTAATCCCGGCCTGGCCCGCTGGACGGATTCGTCCGGGACAACGCCTCGTTCGATGGTTATTCGGGATCGCCGTCGACTTCGTCGATCGTCGAAGAACCGATTTACGAGCCTAGAAACCGAGACGCCGTTGTCGCGGTTTGTCGAATCAAGGATCGATCGAATTGGAACCACTGACACGTATGTTTTAACACTGAACCTACCGCAACTAATCAAATGACTGTTTTCAAACTTTTGTATGGAGCTCTTGCAAGCAATTGCTTTATGCGTTATTCAATTTAGTTGTACGTAAAATATTTTTCCACTTAACCATCTATGAGCCCGTGTAGCTTTCAGATCACGTGCTAATATATCTACATTTTACCAAATAATTTTATTCAGATTGAATCAGATCGAAATATCAAAGTAAATTCCTTGCAGACAAGTATGCAGACAAAAGATTGGCCCATAGAGGGTTGACTGAAAATAATGCCCTTAAAACTAGCCATTTTCCCCATCACGGTAGAGATAGTTGCAAATAAATCTCAGTGAATTTATAGTTAAGGTCAACGCGTTGAGATTGGTTATATCCTAGTACGCTTCACAAATTCTGTTATTTCCTTCCAGTTGCTTTTATTGCTACTTTCTAATCCACCAATTGCGTTCGATCGCCAAAGCACTTAGAAATCGATCGCGAGTAATCGAACGACAGGCCCACTAGGCAGCACACGGTATTCGTCATCGGTTGGGTCTACCTCGACGGAAAGATCAGAGTTCGTACCCAAGCGAGTCTGTTTCCTCGTACAGTGACGCGGACTTCTCGTACATCGTTTGACTCTTCCGAGAACTTATTCCTGCGACGAAATTTTTATCACTCGCTGTTGCACTCGGTATCGCTGTGCCGATTCATCGACGTCGCGCACGAGCTCGAGCTGGCGATCAGCGTCGATGCAACGCATCGAAAGACAGTCCCGACAAATTGATGATAATTCGCGACCGTTTGACATCGGTTGACATCAAAATCAATTCGTCGTAATAAAGCGATCGCCGACAATCACCGCGATTACGCCAATGAACGTCCAATGTGGAAGGCGTATGCGCCGCGGCGTATCGGCGCATCGATGTTTCTATGATTCTCAATAAAACGGCTCCGTCGATCGTGCCAGCCGCTAACATCGACGCTGTCGTCGCGAATCGTCGCGAATCGTCGCTTCTCGACAGCGTCACGCCGGTAATTAATTTATTATTTCGTTTGTCTTTAATGGATGCTTGAAAAATATGAGTAGCACAGGAATGAAACGGAGCATCGCGGATTCTTTATCGTTTTAAGGAACTCGGAGATTCCAACGCTACGTCGAGTGCGTAAAAGAGTCCAGGTATGAGAACGAAACGAGGTATGCCGAGTTTACGAGCGACAGAACTCGCAGGCTGAAAATAAAGCGAAGCCAATGAGAGCGGGCCCGCGTACGCGCCTAGATAAACATCGTACGCGGCAACCACGCGAGCCTGGATGAAAAAGCACTAAACATTTTATTTCTTCCACGATACTATGGACAATTCTTCGAAACTCAAAGGAGAAAGGAGACTCTGGAAAGGAGAACCTCGATTGCTATCTCGTTAGGTATTTATTTATCTCTAAATACTTATTAGCAGACTGTGGAGTTTATGCAGTTATGGCGTATACTAATTGAAAGTACTTTAAAAACTGAAATATTGCAATGCTCTCAAGTCCAAGGGTTGAAACTACCGTCAAAACTGAAATATTCCAATGCTAACTTAAAAACTGTTTATTATACAAGGATAAAAGTTGTTATACTCAATGTAATAAGAACTATCACTCAGTAAATAAATCTAAAAAAAATGGTTATACAAGGAAGAATCTTAGACAACTCCTGAATCATTCTGGATGGATAGGGTGCACGAATCGGTGAAAGAAATTAACAATCTGCATCGGTGTAATGTCTAAAAGGGCAGAGAATATCTTATCCAAAGGTGAAGACATAGACGTAACTAAGGTTATTTGCGAATTTCCAGAGTCTGTCGATGGGGCCGCTATAATCGTGCTTAGTTCTGTACATAATCGGACCGAAGCAAAGGGCGGATCTCGGTAATCTAGACGGTGTATTCATGGGAATAATACTCCCGAGCAATTCGAGGCAGATGATCTTGCCGTCCGGTAATTAATCCAAGAAGATCGGATCTGAAATTTATCTTCGATGCTCGAGAGTATTGATTCTAAGTGTCCTCGGGATTGGTTCGTAATTATGATGAAATTAGTGCTTCAGTTATTATCAAATTAGATACTGGCGTAACATAAGAATCTATGAAGCTACTTTCTTCGAGTGTGTTCTCGATTCCTCGGTTTGCATTTACGCGTTAAAAATAGAAACGTTGGTGCAGAAACTTTGCAGACGCTGATGACCGCTCTCTATAACGACTGCGTGAGCTAGGCAGTGGTTTGCCATTGAGTTAAAAGACTTAAAGAGGCTCGAGAATCCTTCCAAGCTGATCCACGCCCAAGTCGACCTTCGATGGCCTCTAACGGAGGAACAGTTGCTCTACTTTATAAAAAAGTGCTTAGCAATTAACGTTTAACCACACGAGAAATTACCTTCGTGGTATCGTGCGAAATTTTCTTCAATTTTCATTCGAAGCTATCCGTACGTCAGTAAATTCGGTTACGCAACGTCCCTTTTCCGAAAGATACAGTAAAATTTATGCAACGATAGATCAGACCGCAACAAGGCAGTTCGCCTCTCGCTGGACCTCCAACGATGTTTCCAAGGAGTGGCAGCAACGTTAAAGCAGATGTACTTAACACTAACGAAATACTTTCAAAGAGACCATCCAGTTTTCACTTTACAAGTAGGAAATGTTTCGTTTGGAATAGAAAAATGTTCCCTAGTGTTCTCGTACAAGTAACTTTCTCGCGATTCAGGCCCACTAAACGTCTAGACAGGTCTGGAGGATCTCGCGTCTCGGCGGTTTCGTTCGAGAGATTTTGCGGTCAGTCGCTGTCGAGACCGTCGGGAAGGGACTATAATTAAAGCGACGGTTGAATCATTACCGCGTACCAATGTTCGAATAACGACTTTACGAGGCCTCCGGCAAGGACACGATTCTGTTCGTCGGCAGTAACGTCGACTCGACTCGCGCGACACGCGCCACGCGCCACGGAGTCGCGGGACAGGACATCGCTGGACTGTCATCGAAACAGCTTCATAGGATAAGTTTCCAGTTTCAGCCGGATAACCAGGCGACGATTCAACGGGCCAAGGCTTGTCTAGCGGAGCATTATAACATCATATTTCCAAACGTTCCGGACTATGTAACCTCTTGAGGGACGAATTTGTAGATGTTTGTTTTGTTTTGATCATTTGCACTCGGAGCTATTTCACCACAGAATGTGCAAACAGTCGTATTACATAATGTAACATAAAATTTACTGCAACGATACTTGAGCTTATATGAAATTTTGTACAAAATTGTATACTATTCCAATATGTGATAATGTGTGAAACAGTCATAAGTATGCATTGATAGTTTCTGTCTTTTAAGTTGCAATCTTTTCAGGCTTCCTTGTTTATCTTCACAAATTGCATTACGTCAAAATATGTTCCCACATCTTACTTTCTTATACAAATGCCCTTCGTGTAGACTATTCACTTATTCTTTTTCCATGTAATACAAGCTTATATTTGTTATATATATATATATATATATCTTAATACACGTACCATATTTATTATTCTGTGTAATCACTAATAAATTTTGCCTGGACTTCCCATGTCCCCTCAGAAGAGACATCCGAGTGCAAAGAGTTAATCAAATACACACAATTCAAATGCAATTCAATGCAATGCAATGCAAAAAAAAAAGGTGCTGTCTCGCTGTAACGAGGTATATTTTTTAGCTTTAAAAGGTATTGCAATAGAATTTATAAGGTAATTTCGATGCAAAAGCAAAGGCACACGATTATGTCAATGTGCTTCGAGTGGGTTATAGTTATGGGGTAAAATCGATTGTGAGATGGAGGTGGAAAACAAACTCAGAGTCATTATTATTAACGTGAAATCATTATTTGTCATATCTAGACTGCAAAATTGGGTCCTCCTTGTGTCACTGCTCTGCTATTAAAATTAATATTTGCGCGATAGATGTTTAAACGTCACGGAAAAATTGTTTTCAACGACCTTTCTTCAAGTTTGAGAACGAGACGTCGGAAGTCACCCAGCGGAGCGCCTCGGCGTCTCGGGATCGACGCCAAGGGAAAATCAAGGGGCGGCGAGTAATTAAGATTACCGCGAATAGAAATTATCGCCGGATTAAGCGCGTTATCGCGGTACCGCTAACAGCGAGAGAGTGGCTCGGCTTAACAATGGTAAATATCGTTAGCGCGACTGTAATTGGAACACCAGGGAGAAGAGTCGCCGTTGAAACTCGAGCGTTCAATTAAGAGACGGACTCTTAACCCGCTCGAATCGTACGTTTCCACGCGTCGAATCTTCGTGCTGTCCGAGCCGGCACAAATTGTTGGAAATTAACGAGCGCCAAGGGAGAGGGACGCCCAGATGCCACCGCATGTCCACCGCGTATTATTTTTAGCGGCGTTTTAAACGATAACGTCATCGGCTCTTCTTTACCAGGAACAAAGTATCAAGATCGCGCAACCATGTTATGCACCACACTGTCGCTCAGGAAAACCGAACCATCGCGAAGAGGTTCGATACAAACAGAATGTCTCAGCCTAAACTGGCCCCTAATGCGCATTGGCTAATCTCTCTATTATTCAGGAAAGTTATTGTGAATAGAAAAAGTTTTGACTATACAGAGTGCTTTGACACATAAATTTAAGAATTTTCAAAAAGTGGAGTTAGTGGATCTTTGTATGAAAATAATAAGTATTGGTAAGTTCGTGAACTGATTACAGAGACATGAAAAGTTTTTGGTTAGTTTTTCCGTGGGTTCGTCGAATCACCCTATGGGTTTGTGATCTCCGATTCGTGACCGACGGCAGTTTCTACTCGATTCGCGAATTATCGCGTCTCCTCGCGTGCAAAAATGTCTCTTTATTGAAATCGACGCGTCAACGATCTAAACAGTTTTCGAAACACCGAGTTCTAACAATCTTGATCGACCCGGAACAACGATCGAATCGTGGTAGAGAAAAATTTCGAAGTTGCTACAGTCCCACTTACGAGTATCTATAATTTCAGATAGTTAACATCGAGAAATCGTTTAAGAAGTTGAAATTCATTTCCCGGACAATATCCTTCGACTTCCTTCATCCTTCCTTCATCCTGCCTCGATCCTTCTTGATAATTGCATCAAGACAATTGGTTTCTCGAGTTCAACGACCTTTGGACAATATTTCCCGAGTAACGAATGTCGTGGCGAAAATGGCTCGTAAATATTTCGCCGCGATCGAGCAGTCTCGCGCCAATCCGTGATGTAAATGCTTCGGACGCGCGCAACTTCTACGCTGTCCAGAAGTCGACGTGGCGGTGCTCGCGTTCCTACGTACCGCATACGAAAGCGCGAACTAGTGTAGCTTTCGCGAGGGGGCTGGGAACGAAGAGAGAGACGCGAGCACTCATGAATTTTAATGAGAGTTCGGTAGTCGGACGACCAAGGCGACCCATCAGCGTGGAAAAATATCCGGGGTTGTTACATGCGCCAGAAGAGATCGCAGAATGCACCGGCACGATACTCGCCGGTTAATCGAAACAAGAGAAAAATGAGTCGAATGGTTGGCCAGTGGCCTGCCAAGGCCCGTATACTTTACAACCGCGAATTCTAGTAAAGGTTCTTTCGCGAGTATTTCGACATTGCGATTATTTTCAGAGTATTTGATTAAAATGTCACACCCTTCATCTCTCCCAAAACAAAAAACGCGCGAAGCTCGACGAATGTCCTCGCACGACGCTACATAATTATTCGATCGGGTGACCGCACGTGAAAAACGATTCGTGTTAGCCAAGTGTAATAAATTGTGCAATAAACCGCGATAAATGAACCAAGAGAAATTTCCTGCGAGAGAAGTTCCTGCTTAGCAACATTCTCCTGCAACTGGTAATCAACTATAATCCCGGGCATGGATTACTCCGCTAGATTCTCACGTATTCGTCGATGTATAATATGGACGTAATCACAACCTGCTCTCAAGAAGGACGTTCACGTGCCGAAAATCGATCGTGATTTTTACGTACGAACTTTTAAAGTTGCATAAAAACACTTTGCAAGGTGTCGAAAGAAGAAGAGCGACGGGGCGCAGAGCTTCTAGGCTCGTCGCTCCAAAACTCAACGAAGCGTCAAGGTTTCAGTCGCAACAGGGGTACGCGTGCACGCGAGCGTGTACCAATTTCATCGCGACCAGGTGTCACGCACTTGCTCAGGTATCGAATGCATCGCGAACGACTTCGAGAGGACAATCTTCGCGCCTTGGATCGATGCCGGAATCGGGCATCGAGAAAACTCGAGATGATAATTCCGAAACCGTACAGATTAACCCTTTTGGAATTTTTTCATTTATTCTGCAGTTCACGGATTGTTGTTTGAACGCATTGCGATTCATGTTTTAGCATACTCAAACTCTAGAATAGATCGAAATACGACGTTTTGCTGCTATCCCGATCGATTCCGTTCGCTGGAACACTAGATAAACGTGTTTATGTCGGTCCATGCTGGTCCTTTCGTTCGAATCTATTCGTACGTTTCCCACGAATAATTATAAGAATAATTTTATGTTATTGAGCTGTCAATTGAAATGTCAGCCACCCCTATCTCGCGGAGCTTTCATCGAAACTCACTCTGGACATCGCATTCAGATATCGCGCGCTTCACAGTTTCTTCGCTATCGTCGCAAAAGTGACAAAGATTAGAGTTCGCTGCTCTTCGTCTTCGACAAGTGCTATTTATCTGTCTATATTCTGTCGGGCGTGCAGCATCTATCTACGATGTTCGAACCAACTACTTTCGATCGTTTTCTTTCGGCGGAGGAAGAAATCGTCACGAAACGAATGCGCCTTCGTTAATCGAGAAGCTTGGACGCGCTAAATCACTCGCGAGATATAAATTACCGCTGGCAATCCGGTATCAATAAGGCGTAATTCGGGATAATAGGGAGGAACGCCCGCGAAGAAGGGAGACGAAGGGAGTCGAGTCGGCGTAGGCCCGTGGGAGGATGTATAACTCTTGATTTCCTAGAGAGAGCCCTATAGATTTCGATTAACCTCTGTCCATCCACTCGCTCGAACTCGCCGTGACATTTTTCTTCGTTACGCTGCTCGAGCGCGTCGATTCTCCTATCGACGTCGCATTTCCGACGCGATAGTCGCCGATAAGTAAAAATTCCAAACAACCGTGTTTTTCCGCAATTTGTTCCGCGATCGCGTCGGTTCAATTAAGAGCTGATTCACGATGTACGCCGAGCAGCCATCGAGACAACCCTCGAAGGGGCCGCTAGGCGAGGCAGTGACGGACAATCGGAATAACTCCATGAAAATACCATTCAGGAATGCTTCGAGTGGCAATTAACCGACGGATAGGAGAATCTACCGTAGACGAGCATGTTTTCAAAGCTTCAGTTGCGAAATACATCTTGAAAAGTGTCATGCCATTACCTCCTTCGAGAGATGAGTTCCCCAATAGTGCCAGAGGAACTGAGAATGATGTCCAAACACGTAATAGTAACGTATAAAACTACCAATGCCACCATTATACAAACGTGTAGATTTGGATCAAAACTCAGGGCGTTTCGAAGAGTCGGAGAGGCTATACCGGAAGTATCGAGGAATATCCAAAGACGACCATCGAGTTCGAGTCACCGTAAGCTCCGCGACGGTTTCCTCCTCGACGACCGCTCGAAGGCAGCACGCGAGCGAAATCATCGCCCCGCGACGAAGAAACACGATACAACGGCACACAAAAATGGCGTCTCCGAAATTAAATCGCGCTCGTTTCCCTCATTCTGAAACGTGTCTTGGAAATACCGCCAAAGAACGAAATAAACCGTTCCCACTGTTCCCCGTTTCCACTCTCGGTCGCTCTCCCTTTCAGACTCTGTCCTCGTTTCGCCCACCGCAATTCCTCGGCCCTATTACATCGTTATTAGGCTCGTAACAGACGCGTAAGCGTTCCGGGGAACACCCCGCCGAGTTATTAATGGCGAGTCTTTGTTTTTTTCGCCCGCCGGACTCAGGACGCGCCACTCGATCCGCTTCTCCCTCTTTCTTTGACGCGCGAGCCCCCCGCGTAGCGCTGGCCGCGTGCCCTCTCGACGAGGAATCAACAGACTACTATTTTTTTGCCGATGAGATACAGAATTGCCGATTGGGTGCATCGATTACAGTACCGATTCGCCAGGAAACAGAGGAGACTTATGAGGACTATTTATCATCCCTTGGAGAAAGCATGGGTTAATATGGGACCGTAGGCAAGTTGGTATACGAGAGAAGGTGAGATTTGAGGGTTGCTACGTTGTAGATTCAGGTGGTAGGGGGCATTCCTAGGGGCTCGTATGCGAATGCAACACCTGGTGGACCGTTCCAAGACATGAGGATGATGTTTATTAGCACCTCTGCGTAACGATCGCAAACTACCGCGAGGCGAAAAGGAGATTCGAAGCGAGCCATTAACGTAGTCACGAAAAAGGACGTAGATTGACTCCTCGCGTTTGGCCCGTATCCGAACGTATACATTTTCATCGCCTACTTTGCCTTGGTTTTGCAGCAGGAGTCTATCTCTGAGATTTATTCTTTTTCGGGACCAACTACCTCGAATGCAAATGAAACTATTAGGTCGTCCCATGAGTTCATGCCACTTATTCTTCTGCTACTCAAATTCACCCCTCGACCATAGTAAACATAAATGGTAGGGATTCCAAACGAAATATCACGAGTTTTACTCGTGGTTGTAGACCAATCTCTCGTTTTACAATATTTTTCCACTTTTCTGACATGGTCATTATACCGTCACTATACAAATTTCTGTAGTTTTCTTATTAAATATTGGATTAGTCTGCGGCGCGAACTTATGGGATGACCTAGCGGTATTCCTAATAGCTAAAAGGAATCACGTTTTCCCATCAAGGGGCCGTACACGCGCCCCGTGCGGTAGCGATTTAATTTCCCATCCCCCGATTGCACCGTCGATGGCGAAAGGGTGACGTGCACTTACCCTCGCAGGTGAATTGTCCGTAGTGTTTGCCGCTGCTCTTATCGCCGCAGACGACGCATTCGATGTTGGGTGATTTGTCGGTCTGCGAGCTGCCGGATTGAGAGCTGTTGGCTTGACTTCCGGGTGTGGTGCTGGGCGGTAAGGGGTCCCTGGGCGTGAGAACCGCTCCGGCGGGCACCAGACAGGTGATGTCGTCGGGCGTTTGGGAGGGCGTGAGGTGCGCGGGGGGCATCGGGGGCGGCGGAGCAATTTGTATGGGGCCCGGACCCGCGCCGGAGGCGGCCGCGGCCGCGGCTGCCGCTGCGGCTGCACCGGTCGCAGCCAGGCTGGCCCCGGGGTCCCGCGAGGCCCACGAGGGCGGCGCGGCTACCAACGCCATGGAGGCGGTGGAGCCGCGCGCCGGGAACCCCACCTCCAACGTGGTGGTGAACTCGGGGTGGTGGTGTCCAGTCGACACCCGGCCAGGGAACAACGTCGCTGTCGCGGCCGGGTAAACCACCCCGGCAGTCGCCAGGGCGTCAACGGCTCCTGTCCCGCCTCGAACCACCCTGCCGGTTTCCGCTGCTCGTTCGCGACCACCGACCACCCCGAAGCGGCGGCCGTCTCGCGGACGCTGGCTCGCTTCTTCCTCGGGCTCGAACCACCCCGCGATCTTACGCTGATCGAATCGCCCTCTCGCCTTGGATATCGTTCCTTCCGTTCTTTCCTTCGTCTGCTCTCCTTACGCGCACTGTTACGCGTGCACTAACTCGCTCGCGGTCCGACGAAATCCTCGCAGCACTATTCCTCACTCACTCGCGCACTGCTTCGAGTCCCCGCGACTTCGAGATCCCGTCGTCCCGAGCCGCATCGTGATTCACCCACCACCGAAGCAGCCTCCTCTCCCGAGGGCGACACGGTCCCTCCGCTAAGGATTCGGCCAATTTCCTAATTCGAGCCGTCCACTGCGAGATCGTGCGTCCTTTAATCGAACGACGAGTCACTCGCGATCACTGTGGCCGGTCGACGGACCGACCGATCCGAAAAACACGCGGCAAACGCGCTGTATAATCCGCACTTCACACTCGCGAGCCCGATATCCCGCCGAGAAACTGGGGAACGCGTCTTTCTCGTGTCACCACCGTGTACGCTCGACCCGGTCGAGCACTCGCCGCGAGAGATCGAGATCCAGATCGGGATCGAGATCGCGCGCGCTAGATCGGCGTATCCTCGCGACGTTGTATCCGCGGTATCGTGATATATCGACGCTGGGCGGATGCGCGGTGGCGCGGGCCACCGAGACACAGGGTGGTGAGGGTGTGCGCGGTTCGCGCACTGGAGGGTGGTCGAGTGGGTAGGCGGACGGGGGAGGAAAGAAGCGTCGGAGAAAGGGAAGAGAGGCGCCAGAGAGAGAGCGAGAGACGTCGAGCGGGTTCGATGGGAGAGAGGAAGCTCGCCGAAGAGAGCGAGATCCACCAGCGTAGGAGGAGTGTGTGAGAGAGAGAGAGACGGAGTGCGCGCGGTCCAGTCGATAAGCTGCGCGTGTGCCTCTATGTTCCCGAGCGTGCTCGTGCCGGCACAAGCAGGAGTAGGAGAAGTGAGGTGATACTCGACTACCGCCTCGTCGATACGACTATTCTTGGGGCCGACCAGAGACCGACTGCCGACTAAGACGACCCCTGACACCGACCTGCTCCCTACCACCGCGAACTCTCTCGCGGGTTTCTCGCGGGTTTCGCGAGTTGCCATGACTACCGAAGGTGGGGTCGAGTCCCGGGCGCGCCCCGATGCGCCTCTCATTGGCTGCAGACCTGCCCTACCCTCGCGCCCTCCGACCCCTCTCCTGTCCGTTCAGACCGAGTCGAGCGTCCTTCCGTGACCACTTTTCCGCTGAAGAGCTGTATGCACGTTCTCTCCTTCCCTTCCCAGCCTTCTACTTCTTCCCTTTCGCTGCTTCGCTCACTCTCTCGCTCGCTCCCTTCCTCCTTCGTTCGCCACCACCCCTTCCCTCGAACTCTAGCGGTCAAACGCGCGATCCTCTGCCTCTCGTTTCCTACTCTTTTTCTCGTCCAGGGTTACCAGGCGTACCGATTTTTTGATACACCCGTCGAAATCGAACCAGTTTCGCAGACGGGCCGAATTACTCCGCTCTTTGTCAACGCTTTTCCATCTCGTAAAAGCTTTTTAAAGGGACGCGATCCCTTTTTTTTTTTTCGCGCGCACGGTGTATCGCGACGACGATCAACGAAATAGGTTGGTACAAATGCTCGTCGACGTAGCGATCGATGATGCACCTTGGGATCGTTGACGTCGACGGAAAGAATTTCGAAGATAATTCAACGCGATGTGCTGGAAATGTATTTTTATAGTTACGTTGCATCAAAGGGGGTTGATTCTCGTCGAAATTACAAATGGATACATGGATGAGAAACGGAGCATGTTAAAATAAAACGATTGCGTCTACTTTCTTAGAAGATCGTAAACCGTACTCCAACTTGATCATATCGAGTTTCGAACATAGTTTCCCCCAAAATTTTGCTCCTAAAATTTGCTCGACGTTCGGAGAACCTACCCCGGGTATAATACCGAATTTCAAAAATTGTTTTGTTGACTTTCAGTACCGTGGAAGTGTTACAAAACATCGTCAGACTTGATCATTTGTCAATCAGGCTGCTCCAAAACGGTGGTTAAGCGTCGTAAGGGTGAGATGGCCAAATCTTCGATTTTTATACAAAACTGAGCCAATTTCACTTTGATCTCAAGATTGATAATCATCTGGCTACCGGTGGACCACCGGTACCGCCCCATACCTCTTCGATAAAGGGGTGGTTCTCGAGAAAACTCTTGTTGGAAGGAAAGTCGATAGTCCGAGTGAGTCGTAAGTGTCGAAAAAACGAAGACTGGTTCGTGGTTTGGTCTCGAGACGATAACCGAGCCGTTGCTCGTCTTTCACGGATTTTCTTCGGTTTCCTTGGATACTCGGACGTAGTCACATCCTAGGTGGAAGGTAGCCGGGAAACGACGAGGGAAGAGAGGTCACGGGGCGAGGGCGAGGCAACCAATGGGGACGAGGAGTCAAGTGGGGCGCGAAAAATGGGCCGGGCCGGCTTCATCCACCCCCGAGGCTAAGGGTGAGGGTAAGGGTGGCTGCGGCCGCGGAGTAGGGTGAGCCGACAGCCTCGAAGACGACGGGGCCGTCGACGCAGGGTCAGTCAGGTCGCAGGCCTGCACCTCTGCACTTCCGCACCTTTGCGCTTCCGTGCTCCAGTGCTCTTTCGCTTTTGCCCTCTGCTCTTTCCTTCGCTATCTCACACATTCTCTCCCCTTTGAGCGGTTCGTTCGGAGACAAGTTCAATTTATGCTATCCGCTGAATCCGGCGCTGCGAACTCGATGCAATAACAACGCTGACTACGATAGCTATCGATTCCAGTATTCCCCATCTATGTAATTATTTATTCCATTCAGTTATTAATTAAAGCGTGTAATCATATATAATACTTATTACACTAAAAGTTCTTCATAAATAATGCATTGTTATAGTACTGTAGCTATGATTAAACATAGTTCCCGAGGGGCGTTTATTTATTCGTTTCTTTAATTTGGGGAAACTTGTGCTTCGTGACAGGAAAAACGAAACGAAGAGTTACTTATAATATCGAAAACTAGTAACGTTATATCAACGATAGAAAATTGGATCGCAAAGTTACATATTCCAGTGATTCTCGTACATGTAATTCAAATTCAACTTAATACTCAACGAGTAAGAGTTAAGTATTTATCTTTTCTTGTCTTTGCGACCAGAGTCTTGAATTTGTTTCTATTCCACTGATTTTATTCCAGTGATTCTTGTATATTTAAGTCAAATTCAAATTAATGTTCAACGAGTGAGAGTTAAGTATTTATCTTTCGAATTTTTTTCTATTAACACTTCGGGCGTAGCAAGTAACGGCAGTGGAACGAAATCTTTGCGTTCTCATAGCGAACCGGCCACTATAGCGCGCCCTTTGACCGATCCAACCGGTAAAAGTCATCGTGGACGTCGAGGGTCAAATTTAGGCTGCCTTCACCTGCGCTCGGATGCCACGCGAGGCTTTGTTCGGCGTACGACCGAGTAGCCGCGATCTTGTCGATCTTGCGTTTGCGCTTCCAATTTATTTTTAACCTCTGCGACCGTCGCGAGCGCGACGACTTTTCGTGAAACGAATCGGCGACGATGTCTTCGTAAGCGTGAAGTTTACGGTCCGGTGAGCGACTACGTATTTTAATCGAGAAATTGGCATTTTTTTTCGGTCTAAAGCGTATCTATTTATGTATTACGGTTGGTATACATTCTTTGGTAGCAGACGAAGTCATCGCGATACAGAGTACGGGAAAGAGTTGGCAGGTGATACAAGTTACGAATGCAGAACTCAGATGTATGTGTAATGACTCATGAATGGCAAAGTAACGAACACGCATCGTGTCATATAGATAGATAGATAGATAAGTCATTCATTGTGTGCACGTAGATTACGTTCAAAGGATAAAAAGCCTAAAAAAAATTCAATTCATCGCAGGAAGCGCTAACAAATGTCGTCTGAAAAACATGTTAATAAACGTGACCTGCATTGGCCAGCAGAAGATTATCTTTCGTATCAGTTGATACTTGATGGAACGACTTGATTCAATAACAAATATTACGGTGAGACGGTTACTTAGCTAGTCGAGCGCCTAGAAGAGACGAAAAGTTCAATTTATTTAATCGCTTAACATAAACATACATGACATGCGTATTAAACAGTTAGTAACAAAATAACTGGAAAGGAACTAATAAAGAACCCCGTTATAAATCACTCTCAGGCTTTAGCGCTAGGCTAGCTGCATCTCGACTCTCGCCTTTACATATAAAACATTTTATCATCGAGCATAAATAAATTCGTTACGTGAAATGACAAGCTGCTTCAACCAGTGCATACGAGGACGCACAAGTTCATCTCAAATTATTCATATTCTTTATTCCTTCGTTTTATTCCGGCCTGGCCCCAAGATATTCAAAATATCTTGAAATTTGAGTGCAGAACTCAAACTCTCGGACGCAGCACTAAAATTGACTGGTTAAGGAAGTGTTCGCATACTTTTGAGCGGCAGTGTACGTGGTAGTCAGTGTTCGTTGTACTTGAAGAGTATCTCAAACACCGACATTACGCGAGGCAACACGGTGTAGTGAAAGACGTGGGCCACGTGCCGCGTTCCGACAAAAACCGAGGAGATCGTGGAAGGGAAGATCCTCTTGGTGACGGCAGGGCCACCAAGGAGCAGATCGCTGCTCGTAACAGAGAGGTCCCAGAGCAAGTTGATGGAGGAGGGAACGCGGCACAGCGAGAACGAGGACGTCTAATGGTCGTGTCGGGTCTACAGGATGGTCGGGCGAATCTGTGGCGTACATAACGCGAGGTGGAGTCGAGGGTGGTAAACCTAGTAGCGTGGTCGCAGGACGGGGGTAGAAGTGGGACCGAAGAGCCGTAGGACTGGGAATGGAAGGAAGGGTGCACGGGGGTTGGCGCCGCGTACAAGTGCATATCGGTGAAGGGGTGGCCGAACAATGCGCTCGTTCAATGCGCTCTAGATATGATTACCGGAAACCATCCCATAATTACTTTTTGTACGTCGAAAACGTACCGAGCCCCCTCGTTTCTCTTCTCCCGCTCCCTCCCCGTCCCTGATCCTCTTCGCCGCTAAAACCACCGGCCTGCAGCCCCGTTCTTTCTTCTCTTGCCCCCTGTCGGCTCTCTCCCCCTCCCTTCTCCATGCCGCCCTTAAAACGAGCGCGCGCGACGCGCTTCTTCGCGTTTCAACCTGACACGCGCGATGCTTTTAAAGTGCCAGCCAACGTTAACACCGCTCTCGAGATGATTTATCGAAATCGGCGCGTTCGTTCAACTTCTAGGGCGTCGTTGGTCACGGCGATCTTTGCTCGACTGCAGGAATGCCGACTTTTGTATCTATTCGTACGAACATAATGTCGGTTTTCGAACTTTCATACTTTGACTCTTGGTTTTGCCTGAGCGCATGCAATTTCCTGACATCATTTTCCTCCTAAATATTACATCTTCCTCGGACGTTTTTCCTTCGCTATCGGCTGTTTACTTAGAAACGCCGGTTTTAAGACGAATTGTAGTTAATCGAGCGTACCGTCCGATCGATTGGCGCAGAGATGTGTAAGAAATGCCAGCAAATGATCAGACCGGCGAAAGCCGAAGAGCAACGGAGACGCGAGAATAGATTCCGATAACGTTCGCGGGACGATGAATGTAAAACCTTTAAATGTACTTTAAATTACAGTTGGCCGTAAAGGGAAATATAACGACGTCGTGCAACGATCCGGAAATATCTGTCTCGAAATTGTCCTACATCTTTGACTGGTTTTAAGTTGTTATCGAACCGACGCTGCCGCGCCCCCCTGTATCGGGAGTAGCGACGCGTTTTTCTCTTTCGCGTGGTTCTCATCGCGAGCATTCCCGGAAAAGAATTCTTCAAACATTTTCATATACCGACAACGTAAAAATTAATCAAAATCGAACAGAACGGTCGGATACCTACAAATTACGTCCCATGCATAAAGAGTATTTATTTGGTTAAAAAAAAGGGCGAATAAGTGGAACATTGCAACGGAAGAATTTTTCAAACATTCTCAACGATGCAGAAGTGGATAAAAATCAAGTAGAACAAACGAATACCTATAAATGAGCCGTTCAGTGTATAAATCGATTATCTCCCCTTTTTAAAAAAAAATGTTAAATTTAAGTGTCAAAGCACTTGAAATAATCAATAATCAAGTTCAACACCATTAAACGACAAACATTATTACATCGAATTTAATTATTATTAATTGTACATTATTTCATCGCATCTCTCAACTTTTTGTTTCATGAAGGTGATCGTTTTGTGCAACGAAAGGCTCAAATTACGTCTCACGTATAAATAATATCTATTCCGTCATAAAAAGTATCAATGAGTGAGACGAGATCACCACGAATCCGATGTTAACTCCGAGATCGAGTCGTAGAGAATCCGTTTGAAAATCAGATTAAAAAACGCGGTACCGGAAACGGCATGGAATCCGAGGGTTAGAGCGTCGCGACGCGGGGGAGAATCACTGTTCGCTCGGAGCCGCGGTCGCGGTGGCGGAGGCGGCTACATTATGAGTGTGTTCATATTTCCTGCGTAGCCTCCTTCCTTCCCTTATCTGTCTTCTCTACCCTCGGAGCCCTTTTGTTCGCACTCTTTCGACTGTTAATGCCGCGAAATTAACTCCGGCAGGAGCGAGTTTAAGAACCGCTACAAGGTATATACGTACACCCGTTCCCGTTCAAAGAGTTACCCGAAGGCGATCTTCATTGTCCCGGCGAGGTATTATTTTAACATTATCTGTTACTCGACTGCTGCTTAATTAATTTATTTATGAACCGTCGCGATCGCCCGAGCAACACCGAGGGATGGAAAGGGACGAGGCGATAGGGTCGGCGACGGGATCGGGGGCGAGAGGCAGAACGAATAGAAAAGGAGAGGAAACGGGAGAAAGAATGGAATCGTCCCGGTAGGAGATTTGTCTCCAGAGGTTCAACGGTTCAACCCCTTGTCGCGGTGGTCGTCGAGTCGGGTCGGCTGAGCTTCTTCGAACGAAGGACGGTAGCCCTAATAACGCTTCCTCCTTTATTGCCTCTCCGCTTTATCGTCGACCAAAGAAACTACCCCCGCGAAGAGGGTGCCGAGGGTACGAACAGAGACTACTTACGAACTCCCCGTCCTCTTTCTCCGATCTTTGCTGGTACGTGCGTCGAACATCACCGCGATAAGAGGAAATCGGCGAAAAGTTGAACGACAGATGAAAGAAACGCTTTGCTCGAAAGCATCTTCCGCTTAATTGTTCACTTTTCAAAATAAATCGATATAAATCTAATTATTTTCATCTTCAATTAATAGTTTAGTAATATAAATTCGTGAAAAGTAATAGTTCACCTCATATTTCGTTACAATTGTAGGCCGAAGGGTTAAACTCTGACACCTCCGAAATCTTCTCTTGTTTTCCTTGCTAGGGGTAGCACGAGTCCTTTCCAATGGTTACGTTTCCCTATCGAACGTTTTCAGATCGTCAAAGGTATCTTGCAGAAACCTTGGAGAACTAACGCGCGAAATCGGTCGAAGCTCTCGAAGATCGAGAGCGATATATCAAACGTGTACCTCCAAGGGAAGCAAACCCTACGGAAAGGGAGCCAGTGGATTTGCATAGGGGAAAAATCGAGGTTTCGGTCCGCGCAATTCCGATGGACGGGCTGGTCAGTCGGTCGGTTCGGGATCACCTGTCCCCACGATTATCCGGGGTCAAGATTACGAGAGGGACTTCCCCAGGAGCGGGCCCCTCGCACCAGCGTCTCCTGGACGTCCGAGTTTACGATAAATTAATGGTTTTCCGAGGGTCAACCTTCCCTGGTAGCCGGTCTCACGCGAAAATTCAAATCGCCAACTGTCCTTTAATTATTTATGGTCGTTCGCTTTGTGTCGGCCTCCTTTGCGACACTCGCGTCCCCCTTCGACCGTGGAGCGTCTTGTCTTGTCTCGTTATCCTTCGCTGGCTATCGGACCCGATGGAAAACCGGTGTTTTTAGTTCGATAAATACTGGAAGTTTGTAGAAGGTTCTTCTATTTTGAGAAGTAGGTACCCTTCGGGAAAGAAGGAGGAACGAGTTGTAGAGGTGCATGTTCTTATGGGGTGATTTTTCAACATGGCGTAGGCACATTCTTATTAGATACCTTCTGTATATTCAAAAGTATATTACATATCGGAAAAGTAAGTAGCAACTGGGGCATGCGAGTGAGTAGGCATAAACTATGAGAAAAAGTGGATAGAAGTGTACTTAAACTACGTACCCTTATAAAATAAAGAACGTACACGCATCTAATCTACATTCCGATACAACTGGATGTTTTGGCTTTTAAAACAGGCTTCATTCATACTGTTTCGCAAGTGATCCTTCGTGTTTACATCGAACAGCGTTCGCAAACTTCGAATTGGTTTCGTTCTTGGCTATTGTAAACGATTTAACGACGTTGGGAATCGGTTTAGGGAAGAATATATTTGGAATTGCAGTTTGGCCAAACAACGCGCGCGACACAAAACACGTTGTGTGCCAAGCTAGGACGAACCTAGTCGAAGGCTTGGGAGCGGTGGGTTCGCGGGAACGTTGCGCGAACGATTTCTCAAACTGGTCGAGCAACGATTTACAGAGGCTCGCGTTCGAAAGCGGAGACGTCGCCTCTATTCTATTCATAACCGTCGAACGAGCCGGACGAACAATGCCCATAGGATCGTTAGCGATCCCAGGCCAGGGTAGAGTTTCGTAATTCCATCGGAAGAAAGAATGGAGGAAAAGCGATGCGTGGCAAGAAACCCAGCGCAGGTGGGACGCTAATGGTCTCGCGTCAAACATCGACTGACCGTTTAGAGCCGCGGCGTGCTTTCCCCGTCGTTTCATTAATCTCCCGTGAAATTTTCTCGTGTGTAAACAGCTTTATTGACAGCTTTCTCGATTCTCTGACCCGACGAGCTCAACGAGTCGCAAAATTTCACGGAAATCCCGCTTTCGCCGATCGATCGACGGGGGCGTCAGCCGCAGATGCAGCCTTCAGCTCTTGGTCAGCTCGATTATCCTCTCTTGGTTCATACGAGATGTTCAGGCACGATTTCAGCGCGAAACCTCGAACGATCGCTGTTCGATGGGTAAAATTGCGTTTTCTCTTTGGTTTAGGTTGGCTTAGTTTTATTTAAAGTGCGTCATTGTTAGTTTTACAATGTATACACTTAGCTTTAACTCTTTGCACTCCGGAGACTTTAGAATTTTGTTTTTTAATATATTCAATATATTCTACGATGTATTATATGTATCGAAATATATATCGAATATTATCAGTTGATATATTTTAAATAAAGTACACATAATTTATTCTACGTAACTACTAACAAAAATTTGCTCGTTACTTAGACTAGGTCTCGTGTTGCATATCGAACCAGAGACCGATAAAAGTACCGATTAATTTCCACAAAATCCGCGAATAAATTAATTTTTCTACAAGTATCGCAAGACTTGTTCCGCTATCCACCAGCGAAATTTTGCTTCGCATGGCAGCCAGTAAATTTCTTCGTTATCTGCGACCACGATCACGACGACACGACAGGTTGACGTGTTGGCTGTTTGCTTTTTTCCGGAACGAAACGATGGTAACGATCGCGGCGGTTCTTTTAAAAATCATGGATACGACAGGAAACCGCGCGGTGGCACCGAGCAAGACAAAAGGAAACGAGGAGCGTTTCCCCTCGATCTCGCGTGTACACGCGTCAATGTTGCCCGCGTGACGTATGGCCGATACCGATTGCTGACGTTTAAACTCCTCTACCACCGCCGTCGCAGCCATGAATTTGTCTCTCGCAACGGCAGTCGTACCTGTGATTCGCAATCGCTTTCGAGCACCAAACTAGTATTCTTTTCACGAGATGCATGCCGTGCATTTATGAAACATTCGATATTTTTGTAGCTATTGGGTTGATGGTACTATTGTAGTTATTGGATTCTGTTATATTTTTTCTTTAATTAAATTTCACGGGGTTGTTCGTCAACAATCGCGAATATTCATTTGGGTTTTCGCTTCAAATTCGGCGATGGAAGTTTGGAGAATGACTACTTCGGAATAATTATTCTAACACGTTCCGAGTGTGTAATATTTTCATGATCAGGTTTCAGACAAATATTGTCTTTAATACATGTCAGATAATTATGCACCAACCTACTACTTTCTCCTTAGATAAATACTCGACAGAAGTACGAAGAAATGTGCAACGCATCCGATTCTGGCGTGAAATCGTAATTCGACATAGCCGTTCGTGTCAGCCATTCGTAACAGAGAAGAACGTAGGAAGGCTTATAGGACAACTGTGCGACGAATTAATTGCGTGGAAAGGAAATACCCGGTACTAACGGCATACGATGTACTCAAGGATGAAAACGTATGGCGGAGGAAGGGTGATCGAAAGCACCTACGCGCAGGGACCGCAAAGAAAGGTACTACGAGGGTGGCGGGAGTCCCCTGGGGGGACCCATTGTCCGGAATACCCTGATTAAAAACCCATTCCCTGGTTACGCGCTTTAGAAAGTCGTTCGAACTTGAAATTCGAGAGCACTACGCGATATCGTGCGTACACCGATCCGTTTACGATGAATCTCGAAATAGTCGGGGAAACGTGTCGCCCATTGCGATTCGCCAATCTCTATCATCTTTTCCTGTCGAATAAATTACGTATGATATTTTGTACCTCCTTTTTCTATTTCTTCTGTCATCTGAGTTGTGCAACTTTCTTGGTTTTCCAAAGAAGGAACAGAGCAACGCTGGGTTAGGTAATTCTTGAACATTTCATCGTATCTTTCAGGTGCTTTCAAAGTTAGGTTTGATATGAAACAGAAAATGAAATTCTTTACCTTTGAAGAATCGTAATTAGTGATTAGTCTGATGCGATTACTATGGTGTCTTTGTCTAATTTACATAACGAAACTGTTGTGATACCAACGATAGCATCAAATGCTTCTTTTCATCACAATGGACAATACAGAGTACAATGCACGCGATGAAACAAATGCGACGTTGGCGTTGTAATATACCTGCCCCAGTTTACGCGTGACTTCTCACCTGCGAACCCTGCGTCACCCGTTCCCGTAAACATTATGTCATCCGTGCCCTACGAACCCTGCGTCATCCTAGCCTACGTGTCCCCCAATGCTTTGCTACAGTTTCTATTTAAATAATTTGTCGATATCTTTTGTAACGCGATGTCTCACAGGCCGGTCATTTTAGACACCAAACATTGCAAAAGATATTGTAAACTTGCTTTTCTTATATGTTGTTAGTGACCACCGAGATAGTATAAATCTAAATTTGTAACACTCAGAAACATGAACCAGCCTTAACAATTCCTATAATTCGAGATGTGTCGGAGCTCTATAATGCCCTTAGTTCCACAGATACAATTCGGTGAAAATTGACAAATTTTCCCAAAAAGTGGAAGTTTCAACTCTTGGCCTACTTTCGACCGATATATTGACATAAATACTCATCCTACACTAAACGCATGACATACGAGGTTGCAGTAAATTTAATTACCTTAATTTTAAGACCGTAGCGGAGCCTGTGTCTATTATATATTTTTTTTTTAATTAATGAAAACCAAAAGAAGTAAAAATCCGGTTCAAGGAAAAGTTGCAAACGCGAAAGTGGAAGCAACGCGAAACGAAGTCGAAATGAACCCGCAGCCTTCGTCTCGAAGACGCTGCATCCAGCAAAGAGGAGTTCGGTGGATAGTTGGCGGCGTTAAAAGCCACTCGGCGTCGTAATTAGCAGCAGCGACGATAACGGGGCCGCGGCACCCTTCTTTCGCCGTCGTTCCCCGAGCTAGAGGGAGAACGACTGTTTTTCTGGTCCATGAATCTTTTAACCGGGCACGGCTGGATCGGGGGAAGCCCCTCGCACGGAAAACGGTAAGCGGATACAGTTGTTTGTCATCTACCTGTTCACCTGTACGTTTTCTCGAGCACGCGAGTCGACGTCGACAAAAGGGGACGCCATCGAGAGAAACCGGCCGCTGGCACCCTACCACGCTAGTCCGAACGATCGAACGAGTTAAGCCGAAAGAGGGTTCCCGTATGTCTGTACCACCGTGCAAATTGGGGAATCGGCTGTGTCAAGAGTCAACGTCGCGAGATTCCTGCGCAATCTAAGCTGCTTCCAACACGAGTGACAGTAGAATTACATTTATTCGAACTGGCGATACTGTACTGTAGCAGTATAAGCTACAGTACCAGAAAAATAAGCCACGAAGATTCGAACTCAAGATCCTCGGATGTCGTCGATCGGTGTTGTCCTTTGACTCTTTATTCTTGGTGAGTTTTAATCGAGCCGTTCATTGCGTAAACCGATTAACTCCATAAAGCAAAAAGTTGAGAAACGCGACGAAATATAACGAGTTACGACCGCACCAACTGATTCGATACTCAAATTTCAGATTTTTCAAAAAGTGAAGTTAATCGATTTGTTCAGCGAACGGTTCAATTATCCAACGCAACGTGTACCTTATGAAAATTCGTGAAGTTGTATGAACTATCCATTTATCTGAATCTGGTATTCTACCGATTCGAATAAACGGAGTTCTACTGTATGTCGAGCTCCTTCGCAAGATCCTTCCTGTCGAAAGTTGCCAGGATAGTCACGTGAATGGCAAAGATTTATTTGTATCGCGATAATCGAGCTCGCGAACTAGCTAATCTCCGGCATTTCGCTTTCTCGCTCGAAATAGATCTTACTCCAGTCTCGGGAGGAAACATATCGAGGAAACCTATCGAATAGACATCAAACGCGAGTGGTTGGTCCATGGTGGAGAGATAGATGCGTGTAGACGCGTCGAATCGGGAGCCAGCGGATAGCAGAATATATGTGCACAGGGCATCCAGTCAGACTCGATAATCATCGGAGAGGCTGACGGTCAGCAGTTCGGGGGCCTATTCACGCGGCGTTACGCAGCTTTTCACGGATATCAGGTTGCCCATTAGCGACTAGAGAGGCTGTCCAGTAATTACGGCTTAATTAATCCTCCGAGGTTCCGCTCCGAGTCGACTGATTAACGTGCGCCACTCTCAAAGGAAGAGCCGGCAATACGATGACCTTTCACGCCGAAAATCCGCTACCGTGTCCCGTGCTACCTCTGTATCCGCGTTCCATGGCCTCGCTTCGCACAGGCTCGCGGTTCTCCTTACCTTCCGCCTCCTTTTCTCCGTGTATCTCTTTGGAAAACATGTATTTTCATAGAGAGAAGGGAGCGAATTTCACTTTTAATATCATTCAAGTTTCCATTCAAAGCTTGGGGACACTTCGAGCAAACCATGGGTTTGATATTCTATTTTTATATTATAATATAATATTTTGTGAGATAAAGAACTTAAATTATTAGGTTGTCCAGAAAGTTCGTGACTGTTTTTAAGAAAAACTCAAAGGCACGTTTAAATTTTGATACATATTTGTTGAATTACGTACGTCTTGTTCTACAACATGTTGCCAGAGTTTGTTTAGTTTTCTAGAAAGAAGAGTAAGTAAGAAGGTTTCATTTCTGTAGATCGTTGGGAGTGGTTTGCTTGAAGAAATAGCTTCGTTTGACCAGTTGATCTTCGATTTTCCGCGAAAGGAGCCGTTGACGTCGCAAACGAAGCCCGAGGAGACGGTCGTGAATAAGTGAAAAAAAATGAAAAATAAAGGATCCCCTCGAGTCGTTCGACCAAAGCATACGTGGACGGTGACGACGGCCACGTCGAGGTCGACCGAGACAAGATCCTGAAAGGTAATTACTCCGCGCTAGGTGCAAACAATGGGTAGCGTACCCTTTGCTCCGCGTGAGAAACAAAAACCGCCCGTTAGCTCGGCCTGCTTCGTATACCTGTCTACGGTAACGGATCCACCGGGGGCCAGTCGGACCACCGAGATTATACCTTTAACGTCTTACCCAATGAATTACATAAGCATTAATCAACTGCAGGACCCCGAGGGGCTAGCCAAAATCGCCCGTAACCGTGACAACGTCTAGGAACGAACATCTAACCCAGACCTAACACCGACCTAACAACGAGTGTTTTCTCAACTTTAATTTCCTGACGTTATTCTAGACTACACGGTATTATTCACTTTTTGTATATTTACTTCCTCATTACCTCATACACTCTCACGCGTCTCCATTCTCACTGACACACCTATCCACAGCGTCCAAAATCCTCACTCTGTGCTATCGAAGAGCAATCGTTCACCAGCCAAATACGTTATCCGTTAAATTAAACATTCGCACTCAAGAGGTCAACGATGCTGTTCGTTTACAATTTCTTTGTAACTCGAAGTGTCGATAAAATGATTGTCGACAAGGTAAAGGTGGCTTGATTAAGCTTAGCATTCGTGGCGATAGAATGCATCTCGAGTTGCTAGTAGATACTAGAAAGAAAGACCTCGAGCGCAAAGGGTTAAAGATCAACCTTCCATTTCTCCGAATCCCAAAAGAATCTATTCTTTCTCGATAAAGCAAACTCGAAACGAAAGATGCTAGGCGCTTTTCCGTGCCCGTTCCAAGAAACGCGAGACGAGCGTCGTTAAATATTCACGTACCATCGGCGGTTTCCCACCCCGCGCGGATTTTCTCCCCGGTGAATGGGAACGATGAAAACGGTTGCATACTAACCACCCACACGTTAATCGTCAATCCTGTTAGCGGCGCCGACAGGGCGCCCTCCCGCGGCAAAGGATCATCCCTTAATCTGTTCATTCGCATCCCTGCGGCTCTCTCGGTCCGACCGCGCGAAGAGAGACGGCGCGCTACGAGCGAGTGATTTCGAAACTTGCACCCCGTGCCAAAACTCCCCCACCTGCTGCACCCACCTCGCCCCCGCGGACCTACAACCGCTGCTGTCGAACCCCTTACCACGCTCTCGAGCCCCCGTCCGCGTGCCCTGTCCCCGCGCACCCGTAGCTCTGTTTCTTTTTGTCTGGCTGACGCGCGAGGTATCCCTGCTTTCTCGTCTAGCCACCGTCTGCGCTCGATACGCGAAACCGCACACGCGTAAACCCCGCGTACCGTGACATCGACAATACGTATTACTTACGCGATGTCGCGCGCCCAGCGACCAATAGTCCCGATGCACAGCCCTTGGGACAGGGGTGGCGACTGGCCCCGATCGGACTGGGCCTCGCGACCCTGGATCGCTCAGATTATTACATGTGCAGCAATTACAACATTTCTTTTTATGCTACACCCTGTGGAATTGCTATTTTTCTAGCCAGGAAATCAATTTTTTTAATAGATCAAATCTTATAATACAACTCTTGACGAACAATTGCGAAAAATTTCAAGTAGAAATTCGTGAAATGCGTCGAAATCATTTATGATTTCGCGAGAGAAATTTAACCAACCAAGAATCATCCACCGAAGTCACGCGAAGTGAAGCTGAGCATAGTTGAGGACATCTTCCTTCAACGCGAGAGGAAGGTTTCCTCCGCGGGAAACCTTTTTTTTTTCTGACTCCCTCTCGAGAAGTTAGGCGCACGCGAATCACCTTTCCTTGCAGGATCCCCTAATGCTGGTCCCGACCTACGAGCCTGGGTCACCGATCCGATGGAAATAAAAGACGAAAGGCGATACCTTAATAAACACGTCTTACAACATCGACGGAACTCCCAAAGCCGCCACGAGCCGAGAAAGAATAGCTCTACGGACACGGATGCAGCCAGAGGGACAGGTAGACGTCCGTCCGTCCCCTCCTACCCCGCAGTTGGCCGTCCTCTCGTTCGATTCTTCTCTCCGCTACTTTCTGTTCTCGCGCGGCGGGTAACGCGGAGCACAATGGATAAATGAGATTTTTTGCGAGCGATTGAGATCCAAGAGCGGGTAGCGGCGTGGCGGTGGATGAAGTAAGCGAGGGGGAGCAGAGGAACGGGGCATCATTGTCTCCCCCGGGAAGGACAGAGAGTGTACCGATGATAGGGTGCATCCCCCGAGACCGAGGGCTCGAAGAAAGGGTTGACAGAGAGGAGGCTTTTAATACTCGCGGTATCGTCCTGCTATTGTCGATAAAACGCATCGACTGGATTACCATAAATACGTTCCAATCCGCGACGCGAAATTTTCTCGAGCAGCGAAGAGAAAGTCTCTAGATGAACTTCGACGGCAACCAGGGGGTAGGGTGTGGTCTTTCCTTGAAAACAAGCACGATAATACGAAGACTGTGAGCGTACACGCAGCATCCTGTCTCCTTCTTTCCCGTGGAGTCCGTTTGCCCGGGCCTGAGCACGAAACTCGTACATCAACCTGTCGTAATTAATAGCGTTCTTTTTTAGAGCCTTCGGTTTATCCTTGAAACATCACTGTACTTTGTCTCGGGATCCTTCGATCAACGTGCCAAACCATTTGTCGGATATGATGCACAGAAATCGTCTGCAACCTTCGCTACCAAGGTTCCAATTTCTAAATTCCCATTTTTTACCGATAGTTATCGCCGTCGCGTTCGACGAGAAACGATGACGATATTGCGTCTCCAAGACGCTGTCGTTAGTCGGAGGTCTGAAACGTTATCGTTATAAATGCGGGTTCCTTGCTAGGTGGTTTCGTGTTAGCAAATTGGCGAGTTGCCGACACCGTCGCCGAACAGGCCGACGGGAACCAACGACGACGACGAATACGAAAACGGTGCAAGATTTCGACACTGGAGCGCGCGGGACTGGCGGACACGGCTAATTAGGGGAAGCCAAGCCCCCGCGTCATAGCGGGATAATTAATTGAAACGTGGATTAATGCCAGAGGATTAATCTCCCGTTCACCCTCCCGCTCCGCCCCGTAACAGACCGAACAGGACCGCCCTACCCACGATGGGCGGTTGGGTTTCGTTTCGAGTCAACCAAGAATCCTTCTTGACCCGTCCTCGTTAAACGCTTATCGTTCCCAGCTACGATACTCTCGCTGTTCGAGACGAAACAAATAGGGACGTTCTTCGATGAAATTTATCGAATACGAGATTCCACTTTCAAGCAATTTCTGCGATGGAAGATTCGACCTAAGCTGAACAACATAGCGCAGTATGCCTCGTATCGTGCAATGAAACGCAGTTTCTGCTTCGTTCGTCGTCTTATATAGATTTTATCGATTACCGATGATGGTCTATTCAATTAGCGTTCCAACGCAGCGTGGTGCGATAAATACGATGGCCAAAGGGAAACTTTTCGATCGACGCAAATTAAGTTTTCAAGACGAGAGCATTAATTGTTACCACGTAGAAAATGAAACGACGTTGTGAATCTCTAAACACCGACTCAGCCACGACGAGTCGTTTGTTCCATCGCGATAGAAATAGTTACAAATAAACGTCGGAGGGTTTAGTGTTCAAGCGTTACGCACGTACGATTTTTATACGACTTTTAGTTCCTTGTTTCCACTTCCGTAACAAAACACCTCGTATAATTCAACTCGGGCAAAGTGCTCGGTACAAATTAACCGCTCAAGCGGAGGACGTACAGTATCGCCATACCTGGAGACCCTGGCGCACACCTGCGCGGAAATTCTTCGGTTGAAGCGAAGAAGTTGACCCCCGAGAGCGAGGCAGACGCGTGTGCAGCGATCAAAGAGCGTTCTCGTCGAATATCGGCTCGCATCCAGCTCCAGCGGGCGCTCCTCTCGAACGGAGTGGCGGGACGGTAACGAGGGCCACGAATGCGATCCTTGACACCGTACCGTCGGTGCTATCAATGATGCTTAGCAACGCGGAAGCCATTAGCCATATGGCATACGCCGTGCAGCGCGCGCGTCCCGCAATCCTGTCCATCCGTCCGTTCGTCAGTGGTCGTCGGGATACGATGCTCCGTTCCGCGACCCGACCGAACCCACTCGAACGATACCGAGCCACCAGCAACACGATGGATGCCTTGCCTTGACTTGCCTTCGCCTGCCTCGTCCAGGAATCAAATGGGGAAGAGTCGCGCTATCTCATCTCTCGCGGTCCAGCGCGCAATCTCTCGACGCATTAAACTGGCAGCTATCGCGATTCAGCCTCGTCCATTTTCCTCCGAGAAGTTGCATACGTCGCGCACGATAAGTAAGGAGGGAAAGAAAAGCCAGCTTGGTTTATTTAAGTGCGTAACTGTCGCTTCGGTTATCGCACTGTATCCATACGTCACAACGTAATTATTTCCATAACTTGTAAGTCAATCTTTGAATGTTTATATCCTCCAGTCCTACTTCTGTGAGTTGAGATTTACAATTTACGAAAGTTGGAAGAGTGTGGAAGGTGAGGTGACGATTGGCAGAAAGCTTCAACGCCTAGAGTTAGGTAGGAGGATCCATTGTCCAAGAACAGTATCTCTCGAGGACATAAAACAATATCAGCATACAGTAAAATTGGTAGGTTGTTAGAGAACGAGAGAAGGAGAAAGTACCGTTAACGCATCCATAATCGGCTTCCTACGAGCGAAAGAGCATCGTCATCGCGCGCAAACGTCGCCGACAGAGCGACGACGGACTCCGATTCAAGCATTTAGTAATGCGCTAATCTCCTAATCGCGAGTCTCATTTAATAATCTCCCATCCCGGACACGAGTTGCAATGATGGATGAATTGCGTCTCCCTTTATGTTTCGAAACGTAGCGAAATTGGTGTATCTTTACCTCGAGGCCACTTTCCATAGTCCACACCGATAGCTTTTCCTGAACGCGTGTACGTATCCATAGCACTCGAAAGGTAAAACGTACCAATAAATTCTTCGTCCATAAATTTCTAAAAAGGATGCAGAAAGTCTGTCCCTTCTTCAAGAGGTCGTCCTCCAGGAAATGTTGAGACCATTGACGAATAGATCGATCACTCTTCGCGCAAATTCGTCGAAAAGAACGACCATCTTCCAGCGAGGAGTGGTACCGATCGTTTCCTCATATAAATATGCAACGCGTCACCCGTAGGTCAACGCGGATTCCTCGGCGTCGCGATGGGCGCGCTCGCGATCGGTCGCGCGCGCATCTATGAATATCGGCTCGCACACGTTCGAATGGATCGCGTTGGCTAAACACTGTCGACCCAGAGTGTGCGTGCACGCGTGCATACGTTAATCCTCCACAATGGGATCCTCCACAATGGCCTTTGTCCGTCATGCTCGCGGAAAGAAATGAAAAACGAAGCTCCCTTCCCTCTGTTGTTTCTCTGCCCCGCGTCTTCCGTCTTTTTCCTCTGTCCATCTCTTTTGCGCCGAGTTCACCGTTTCGACTCGTCCGTTTCTTCATTTTCCCCGAGCATTGCTAGTTTAGGGGTTCCCAGCGTTTTCCTGGATCCGTTGATCGACCAAGGAAGATGGCGATAGAGATACAACGAAACGCTGTCCTCGTTTTACCAACCGTGATACTCTATTCGAAGATACTTCGCTACTTGGTTTATACTACATAGTTTCAACGGTAGCTATTTCACAAAGGAACGCGCAACCAACCAGTGGCTAGGAATAATGAAGTCGCTACGGGCTGTCGGACCATCGAGTGGAAAATTGGACGAGACCTCGACTTTGCCTCGCGACAAAAACTCTTGTGGATCTCGTTTAGGTTCCGCAGTGTCACGGTCACCGAAACTCGTCGGGGGAAAAAGTTGGCTTCCTCGGGGCTTCTTGGTCCACGTCGTCCTGGGACATCGCGCGAGAGGGTCCTCGCCGCTTCGGAACGATTCGACTCGGTCTAATTGCCTGCGACCCTCGACCCGAGTGTTCCACGATCGATGAACCACTCTGGACGATCTCTCTCGGCTGCAACGTTCGACATCGCCTAAATCGGAGGCGGGAGCTCCTACGGACATTGGAAGCATCATCGAGGCCCAATGTCCAGGCTTGGGGACCTTAGAGAAAAAGGATTCTCATGATCAATTTATTTATTAACCTCCTGAGAGACAAATTTTACATGAATTTTTCTTACCATTACTCGAATACATCCAAACTGAAGCAATTTATTTATTTGCAAATCGA